>NW_026705997.1:0-341192 GCF_029867415.1 Vicia villosa | reverse complement strand
CCTTGAATTCCTCCTCTACTCACCATATGAGTTCTAATGTTGACTACGTTCAAAGGAGTAGTTGCAGCAATGATAATATCGTCAGGATTCTTTTCCAAACCGGAGTACGGATCTTGCGCGTACACGGGTATTTCAATCAGACGAGAGTACTCCTCCAACGTAGGCATGAGCTGATAATCTGGAAAGGTGAAACAGTGATACGTTGGATCGTAAAATTGTACCAAGGTGGGAAGGATCCCATCCACCATGTTGGTATTGAGCAAAGGCAGAAGTTTTCCATACTTCTCCTTGAAAGCCTGGGGGTTGACCACCAGTTTTCCGAGCTTTCCCAGTTCCTCGACCTGGGGAATCTTGAAGGTGTATTTCCTAGCTCTCTTTCTTCCCTAATCCATAATATAGATCCTTAAGTCCTTTCTCCGTTTCTCTCTTTCTCTGAAGTTCAAAACGTTCGTTATTTAGTTTCCTTGAAAAACGACTCGAAAAAGACTCTTTTTGTTTTTAGTTGTTTATTAATGAATGATGCATGAATGCATGAATGCACACACAAGAGTTTTAAACAAACATGGCGTTGAAGGGTATAGTGGTCATGACGTCCAAACGCAATCCCCGCCCCAATGGTAAACTAAGGTTAAGGATTTTTGTACCTGTAGAACGGGTTCTAGGGGTCTCAGAGTTTTTGCTCAACCTTAAAGATACGTTGATTGGTATCTATAAGAGAGTTTTCTCTGAGTGTAGTATCTGCTTGACAATTACTTCCGTAATCACCGCTCTACGTCCTAAAAAAAGGCTTTAAGTGGGGTTATTGTGTTTCTAGGTCCTCCTGGTACAAATCAGTCTCGGAATGCAGTGGCGCAATTAATCACAACCAGCCAGGCAAATCCCAAGAGTAGACTTGGAAACCAAGATTAGAGGGCCTTCACCGGGAAGACATCCTCCATCCTATCTTATGTTGCACTCAAATCCGGGTATAGGATTTCTCACCACAAGGGGGAATCAAGCCCTTTCCCGATACAGAATAAACAAAATAAACAAATATAAATGCAGCAAACACATGATATGACACAGAGGTTAGGCAGGACCTCTCTTGTTTGAGGGGGAATTTGGCATCCCTAATTCCTCATTGGGGCTGGACCAGCAACAGGTCAACCATTGGTTTGGATGAAAAACCAAGGTTTTTAACACTTATATCCCCAGCAGAGTCGCCATTTTTCTGTGGTGTCGTTTTCTTTACCTCCCCGTTTCACTTGGGAGGACGGCACGCTAAACCCTTCACGCGAAATTTGGAAGGAGAATGCGCCCGTGGTGGGATGAATTTTGTTTCAGTTCTTCCTACGATATCACACGAAGTTTCTTATTGGTCCTACGAGTAGGAAAGGGAAAAAAAGATCTCAACTAAACCCTAGGAGTTTGCTAAGTGTGGGGATTTCACCTAGACTAGAAATTCTGGAGTCCGGGGGGTCGGTTATACATAGGGAAGTGTTTAAACACCCTACATATCTGTAGTACTCTACAGGAACCTTCTCTGTGTCATTGTGATTGTGTTTGCTGCTAATGATTGGGAAAGTTTCTCCTTTGTGTTAGGAGAGAGAATTGAATTGATTAAAGAAAGACAGACAGATAGACAGACTGACTATTTTTGGTATTTTATTAGCTCGCTGAGATTCCTTGTGAACCTCATGCCTACATATCCCTAGTGGAAGTCAGAGCTTAATGTAGTTCGGGGAACTAACTAGGGAAATTACTTGTTTTTGGTGCCTTGCTTGAAGCTCAAGGTTGAAGCTTGGAATTAAATCTCTGTTTACAGTAAAGAGACATGAAATCATCTTTACAGAGAGGTATTTGTACTATTCTACCACAAACATTTAAAAGTGACAGAAAAGCTAAAAAAATGATGTTTCATTAAGAGGGGAGTCTACTTGGTTGATCAAGTATGACAGCCATCGTGCCTCTAAAATGAAAGAAAGATGCTCATCCAAATTAGGGAAAGTGTACAAGTCTGGGGATGTGCCAGAGCATGCCTTTCAGAGTCCTAAATGGGAGACTTTGAAGGAAATTGAAATTGAAATGTTTGTTTGTTTGAATGTGGTAGAGTAGTAAAAATATCTCTCTATAGAGATAAGCTATGTCTATTTACTATATGAAAGATTTGACTTTAGCTGGCTTGAATGAGGCCCAAGCTTGAGGCTTTTTGATTGATTTTATTGATTTATTGAAATGATAACTCTACTGGGGAGTATTTAAACTAAGGAGTTTTTGGTGTTCTGTACGAAGCCCAGAATTGAGGCTGACTCTACTTAGGGAGACTCTATTTGGGGAGATTATCTCCTAAGAGAATGAATCTTTGATTTTTTGAAAGACTGATTTTGGAGGCTAACCCTTTCCAGGGGTTTTGACTCAGCTGGAGAAATTGTCTGTTAAAAGACTGACTTTATCATGTTTTTTTGGAGGCTGACCCTTTCTAGGGGTCGTGACTCTTTTTGATTAATTGACTTTGGAGGCTAACCCTTTCCAGGGGTTGGGACTCTTTTTGATTAATTGACTTTGGAGGCTAACCCTTTCCAGGGGTCGTGACTCTTTTTGATTAATGGCAGAAAGATTATCTAGTGGAGACTTCTTGTTTAAAGCCCAAGATGAAGGCTGACTCATGCTGAGGATAAGCAAATATGGATCCTAGACTCTGCTAAGGAAGATTGATGAAGATAAGGGTGACAGAGACTGTCCATGTCTCTCATTCCAAAAGGTGTACTCAATGCAAAATTGAGACAAACTTGGCTTGTTAAAAGTCTGGTTTAAATTGGAAGAAAACTCACCAGGGTAGGCTAAAAGGTGACTAAAGACCTGTTCCTATGTTTATAAGAAACCTGATGGGTCCTTGTATACAAGCTCAAGAGGAAGCTGGAAATGCTTTTAAGAAGCCTGTGGGTCCTTGTACAAAGCCCAAGAGGAGGCTAATCGAGGGTCCTTGTTATAGCACAAGAGAAAGTTATGTAGTTTTGAACTTATTTTGGCTCTAAGCAAATGGGTAAGAGGTTTCACCGGGAATAATTCCTCTTTGGGTGGATGTGTCCTATATTTTTGGATTCTAAGGTTTTTGCCAAGATGTTTCACCGGGAATAATTCATCTTGGGGGTTTGAACTACAAATCTCTAATTAGGAAAGAGCCTTCACCGGGAAGACATTCTTAATCCTAGGTCATATTCCTATAATATATATATATATAGTTTAACTGTCCTAAGGTTTATACTCAAACGTAGTTCTAAACTAATATATATGCACAATTTATATTTGACAGTAATTTAAATAAAGACTGTAAATTGAAAGCTTGTAAAGCCTAACCTGGATGGAGTGGAGGCCTTTGAAGATGGACAAAGGTCACATAGGTATCTGAAGAGTTTCACCGGGAATAATGCCCTTCAAATACCAGAAGAATGTTTTGAAAACAGAAAGAAGATTTTGAAAATACAGTTTTGAAAACAAGCTAAGAAGAGAAGGTGTTTGGGACTTACACTCTATTAGAGGCCCAGTACTTTATAGTACTGGTGTAAAATTAGTTTTGAAAATGATTTGAAATAATATAAGGTTTTGTTGTTTGAAAACCTTAATTATTCGATTTATTCGGAGATTGAAAACAGTTTTGAAAATTGACAGAAAGTCAACTTAATTAAGGTAAAGAAAAAAATCTATGCCTAATTAAGACCTAAATAATTAGGGTTTTATCATAAACTTTATTCACAAAAATAATTAGGTTAAAACAAAATGAATATATGCATTTAAAGTATTTAAGAAAACACTTAAAACATACTATTTTAAACCTAATAAAAATATATGAAATAAATAATATTTTTATGATTTTTTTTGATTATTCATAAAATAGATATATTAAATAACAAGTGTGTGAAAAATTAAGTGAAAATGATTTAATTTGATAGGTTAATTAATTGTGTAAAGTTGTGAAGAAATCAAATGGGAAAAGTGATAAAAAATAAGGTTTTGTCACCTAGAGGGATTGAACTCACGCCCTCCAAGTCACACACCCAAAACCAAACCACTGGGCCAGCGCGCGCATGGTGATAGTAAACTGACTCCTTTGCAACTCATATGTTATTCAAGTGTATAGAAGCAAAAAGAAAATAAAATCAAAAGGTCTGGGGCGAGGGGGATTCGAACCCCAGACCTTGGGCACGCGCAACACACAAACACTCTTTACCACTGGGCTATCACGTTTTAGTCGTTTATGAAACAGGTATCATTCAAAATAAAATAAACTCAACCCTGAATTTGAAATTTGCGCGCCACCACCATTGTCATCTTCAACCTCAAGTTCTCAGATTTTGAATTTATGAACTTGCTCATTTCTCAACCATTTGCAAAGATGTAAAGATGAAACTTATTCTAAATTCACTCACGATTCTAAATATGTAACTAACATAAATTTATATCAACTATATCTAACTAATTTACCAGAAATCGTGAAGAACCCTAAATTTTGAAAATCAAATTAAATGACTATACTGAAAGATAAATGAATGATGATAGAGGGTTTTCAATCCTCTGATGATGCTTAACAAGATAGAATCGAGCTTTATCACAAAGAGTGCTTAAATTAAAGAGGTAGAGTTCAGAAACTTACCTCTGAAAATGGAGGTCGTGAGGATGATAGAGAGCACCTGGGCTTGTATGAATGATCCCAAAAGCTTCCTTGTGGTTCAGTGATGCTAACTGAATGCTTGTTGTAACCTCAATCCTCCTGAATTGTTCTATGGACCTCCCTCGATTTGAGCTTCAAGTGAACATGGAGGGTGATGATTCTTGAGTTACAGATGAGCTGCAGCCATCTGAACAGCTTCACTACCTCCTATGGAACATGCCTGGATGCTTAGCTTGATTGGAAACCTTCTGAATTGCACTATGGACCTCCAACTGCAACTGCTCCAAAGTGAGAGCAACAATGGTGTTCCTCCACTTACAGAAGTGATCCAGGTGCTTGGATCACCTCAAATGACCTCCCTTGAGATGTTAGAATGCTTACTTTCCAAAGATGAGCTCTGGTTTGAAGAAAACGATTCTTCTTGCCAAAGAACTTTGAAAAACAATAAGCATGAGAAGAGAAAGAGAAAGCAAGGAATTGAGTTTCTTTGGTGTGTTTTTCTTCTGAAGTATGCTCCCCTATTTATAGGTAAATGGTTCAGTACTGATTGAGAGAGTGAGCTTGCTTAATGAGAGAGTTTTGGTTTCTTAGCCAAGAAAATTTGAAAAGATCCTAAATGCAATGATGCATTTTCGGGCTAGCTTCCCCAACCATTGATCTTGTATGATCCAAGGGAACATTTCTGATTCAGAGGAGAGTTCTAATTGGCTTAGAACAAGATTCCTTGATGATTCATCATTTGCCATAAATTCAAAAATGCAATCATTACATAATCACATGCCTTTGTTTTTGGGAATCTTCTCTAATCCTTATGCAATGATGAATTTGGATGTGTGGTATGGTTTCAGATGTATTAGAGGTCGTGTAGCATCACTTAGTGAAGCAAAATGCACAAAATTGCAAAGTTTCAAATTGTACATGACCTATAATTTCACTTCATGAGGCCAACTTTGAACAAGCATAACTCTTAGCTCAAAATGAATTTGGAGAAGGTTGAACACAATTTGGAAAGCCCTAAACATCTACTTCAAATCATTAGTTTGGAGTTTCTTCAGAATCCTTTGGCAAATTTGTGAAAAATGAGGCCAAAGTTGGAAGAAAACTAGGTTAAAACACTTAGAAAAATTTCTAAGTGTTTATGACCTAAAACTCCAAAATTTCCAAAACTCTTAAATGATTGATCTTTTGAAAAAAGTTACTTTGTAAGATGTTGTTTTATTTTGCAAGATCTACAACTTTCATGTTGGAAGTTTTTTGAGTTGTGTAGGTGAAATTTTGAGTTCTCACCATGCCTTAAAAAACCCTAATTCCCGACTTTTTGCTCCTTGATGAATTTCTTTGAATTTCTTTGGTCAAATGACTTTAATATCCATATATTAATGATATTGATCCTTGAAAGTCATGGTTTGACCAAAAATCTCAAAAGTCAATGGTGATCCCATACAGTTGACTTTTTCCAAATAAGGTGAGATTTTGGACTTTTGTGTAGAAACAAGATCTTCTCCTTAAATGAATGATGTAAAGGGATTATATTGAGGTAATAGAGACTCTTGGATCATGTCTTGAGTTTTAGATCCATGCCCTGAATAAAAGTCAACTATCTTGGGGAATTAGGTCAAAAACCCTAATTGTCGACCAGAGGACAATGATGACTGCAGACTTTGAATTGAGGTGTAATGTCCAGTGGATCTTGTCATATGAGTTATTTGAAGATGATTGATGTCTTTGAATGGTCCCCTAGGGCTTTTTAGGGTTTCCCAAAAGTGTTCCCTGATTTTAGTCCTTGATAAGGCTCCAAACCCTGGTCTGTTGATCTGAGTAATTCTGTACTTAGATGACTGGGTGTCTAATCAATCATAGGTGAAATAATGAAGCTCTTGAGTCTCATGATTGTGTTAGAGACTAATCCTCCTATTGATTGATCCTTTGCCTGAGTTTTCTTGTCTTTGAACACCCTCGATTGAATGTCAGACTGCTCTGGGTACTTACTTTGACTTGATGAAAATCCTGAAGATATGTCATCTCAGGGTGGTCAAAAATTAGGGTATGAAACATGGATCTCGCAATCAGTCAAAAATCTTCAGGCTCAGAACAACCAGTTCCAAGAAATGATCCTTAACTTGGCCAAGGGGCAAGAAGAATTGAAGGCACTTCTGATCAAGAAGGGGAAGAATCAGCATAGGCAGCAAGGTAGTCAAGATAATCGGAAATCCAAACCTAAGCGCTCATTTACTCCATTGCACATGCCGCTGTCTCAAGTTCTGCAACAACTGCTCAATCAAAACTTGATAACCCTATTTCCTCCATATTCAGTTCCTACCAATCCTGCTCCTGGGTACAAGTATCATGCGAGATGTGCTTATCATTTGAATAGTCCTGGTCATGATACAGAGGATTGTGGACCATTGAAGCATAAGATCCAAGACTTAATCGATGACAAGATCATTGATTTCATTTCACCTGAGGAACCTCATATGGCTAATGTTGTGTATAATTCGAAAGGTCATAATGAACGCAACCAATCCGTGGGGACAATTCTGATCTCTACACCAGTTCCACAACAACGACGCAAGCCAGATGCACCTAAGCGTCAATTCACAAAGATCAATATGTCACTAGATCAGGCGTTACAATACTTGCTGAAGTCAGAGTTGATTACTTTAAAGGATCCCCCTAAGAATCCTAGTACTTCTGCTCGCGGCTATAATCCCATTGCGAGATATGTATACCACTCCGATAGCCCTGGTCACAATACAAATAGTTGCTGGACGCTGAGGAACAAGATCCAAGACATGATCGATGCTGGTGAAATTGAGTTCAAACCTCCCAAGACTCCTGTGGTGAACACCGCTCTCATGCCTAGTCACGACAAGACTGATTGATGTCTAGACGGACGAACTTTCAGATCATTAGTTCAACTTCCATTTGCAAATTTCTATTATGTTTGTTTAAACTTTCGACTTATGATAGACATTATCTGTTTTAATAATCATCATCAGTGCATTGCATATGTTTGTCTTGAATAAATTATTTCGCTATCACTCATCTTAAATTGTGTCTTTACTTAGCATATGTTTTGTGATATTCAACTCCTGCTAAGCTGTAAGCCTTTTGAGGGAGGATGACGAAAACGATACCGCAACCTCATACAGTGATGCTTTTGAATAGACTATGCTGACGATGTATAAGCATTGTTTCAATTCCTAAACAGTGGAGATATAAGGATGTTAATCCCTCGTAAACCCTTTTGAGCCTAAGGAGTATAAGTTTTCTTTCATATGCAATTGAAAACCCTTAATCATAACCTGGGGAAGGGTAGCTATTCAGTTAACTCAATTATACTAGTCGTTGTTTACACAAATAATGATGGGTTCCCGTGACCATTATGTCAGGAAGTAAATATCCATAAAAAAGAAAAAGATGTTAAGTCAAAACCTATGAAGGAGACTTATCAAAAATCAAAACATCCCGTTGACTGTAATCTCAAAATAAACAGTTCAGGCAAAAGTTAGGGATAATAAAGTCAAAAAACCAAAAGAGGTTGTTTTAAATCCTCGACAAGAAAAATATATATTACAAAAAAATGATGACTACCTGTCCAAATAAACTTACAACGCCTTGACCATCATCAAATGTCAGTGGTATGACTTCAAGATCTGCTAGAACTTAAATGCAACGTTAACTGAGCATAGGATCGAAGAACACCACGAAGATTGGGATGGGTACAAATAAACTTTGAGCCATTATCTTTTTTTTCTTAAAACCGTGAACCAAGCCACGTTACAACCCTTGAAAGTCCTAACTGAAGCATGGTTAGTTCGAAAGCACACTGTCACCAAAAAGGTATCCTGACTCCTTAAGGTTTACCAAAAATGCTGAGTTGATATTTCATTTTTACAAACATCACATTTTTACAAATATCACGCTTTTACATCTCCTGTTTTAATGGTTTTCAAAAATTCAAGACAGACATATGCATTGCATCTCATGAATTCATTATTAAACATATTCTACTACATAATTTCAAATGTTAACAACAGGAAGAATCTGCACAGGGTACGACTAATGACTTACAGTTATCCCGACAGACAAGATCACTCCAGAAGCAATGTATACAAGGGGCATGACATGCTTTGTCCAATCAATCTGGGGCAATTAAGTCAAGATTCCAAGAATCTCTCAAGAGTGCCAAACAATCAGGGGCATGCACCTAAATGGGTCTGAAGCTACTTCCCAATCGACATGGGGAATTGTCCTAAGCCTATGGTTACTGGGGGCATGTCACACGTAGTAAGCATCTCATAATGTCCTCACGAGGCGAATCTCTTCAAGTTCCCTATTAATTGGGGCAAAGCTATGCAAAGCATGTTTGACACTTCGATCAATACTCATTGGTGTGTCCCAATCAGTACAAGTCCAGGAATGGCAGTTACTATAACCACTGGGGGCAATATTAAAATCATCCATGCCTTCCCACTAATCCGGTTTCACAGGATCATATCCCCACAGAGTAATCATTAAGAAGATATCTTCATATGTTCTCGTCCCAACAAAGACTTAGCTCCTCAACGGAGTTTACATCTTCGACACTGCCGGTTCCCCCACACTTTTCTCTTCTCCAAACAGGGTTATTCATCTCTCTTATCCCCTGTCAGGGTACATCAAGATCAATCATTCAAATGGCTCTCATCCTCAAGCAGAAATCATAAATCCCCAATAGAGTCGCCAGTTCTGTAATACGGTGGGAGAATTGACGTTTTTGAAATGTGCGGATAGCAAGAGTCTCCACCGACTTTTATTTTATCCAATATATTGAAAGGCTAAAAGAACAGAAAAAAACCATTTAAAAAGACTTTGAGTTCGGGGGGTAAGTTATACAAAGGGAAGGTGTAAGCACCCTTAGCATCCATGGTTATCCATGGGCTCTTAATTGCTTAGCTCACTTTGTTTTCAAAAGAGTTTGAAGTGTAGTGTGTGAATAATAAAAACTTTGTTTAAGGACTTTAGCTTGTAAATAAGCGTAGCCTTTTGGAAATCGTTTTGAATAGAGGTGTGAAAAGTAATTTTAAAGTTTGAATGTGAGTAAGCAATTTAAAGCACCTACCCTAAGTTGATCTTTCTTATTCTTTAAGACTTTCGTTTGAAAGGGCTATCCATACCATAATAAGGGTAGGTAGTCCTTTCATTGGATGTATCGGGTCATCGAAAATCATCGTTTGCCATAAGTCTATCGAGACCATAAGAAGGGTAGGAAGTCTTTAGGAAAGGATGAAATAGTCATTTGTAGGCAACTAGTAAGGATACCTTAGCATTCGAAGGGACGATCATCATTTATCGAGGCAACATCGAGGGACAAGATCATTTTTTATCGTAGGCAACTCGAAGGGACTATGATCTTTATATCTAGGGACTATTATGATTTTATCGAAGGCAACAGATACTAAGGTATCTTTACATCCGAGGGACTTGACTATTTTATCGAAAGGCAGCAATAGAGGAGATTACCCTAAAGGTGAGTGTATGTCACAATCAGGTGATTCAATTCGATTATATTTATCTTGTAAAATTTCTGATTCTAGATCCAATTCATGGTTTGTACTCCCTAATTTACTAACCACGCAATAAATATTGTGCAGAAATAAAAGTGCGGAAAGTAAAAACCTACGCTATTACAAGTTTAGGGATGGGGGATTTACAATAAACACCTGTAGGGGGTATGCGGAAAGTAAAGACGGAAATCAAAATCCTATTTAACTATTACATTCCAAAAAATATTTAAATAAATAACAACTCGGATCAACGTCGAAGTTTTGATAAACCTGAAAATCAAGAATAAAAAGAAAAAAGAAAAATTAGAGCATCAAGGAACTATTTATCATAATCTCGATTAATCACTTAAATCCTAATTAAATAGTTGGTTTAAAATTATGTGCGAAAATGATTAATTCTGATGTTTTAAATTAATTATTTAATTGATAAAAAAAATATGTGCAGAACAATTAATTTTTAAATGTTAAAGAAACAATTTTTGATGAAATTAAAAAAACGAGTTTTCGATTAAAATTAATAGTTAAAATAAAACATTATTTTTAGTTAATATGTTTTTTAGAAAAGAAAACAATAATTAATAGTTAATAAAAACAAAAGAAAATAGTTTTTGATGAGCGTTAGATCTGCTCGCTGGGAGATCCAATGGCATCAGGGCATGGACACATCATGGTCGTACATGAGGCACCTACACAGGATTTGCTAAAGCAAAATTTGGAAAAATAATGTGTAGGGTGTGGCTCGAACCCTGGACCCTGAGCTTGCAAAGAGGCGCCTCTTACCATCTAGGCTGTGTTGTTGACTTGTTAATGGATTGATCCTGCAAAAGCAAATACTAAGTAACTTGTGGTTGGACCAAATTCAAACACTCACAGACGTGGACCCCCTAGGAACGTTGACTATCCAATAGCAGAAGGAGAGAGGAACGAGATTTTGGGCCAGCCAATCAAGACTCGCGAACACGCCACGCGTTTTAGTCAAAAGTCTGCGCATACCGATCATCATCTTCTCAAACTTACCTGCGGATTTTGTTAGGAATTTTCCTGCGGATTTACCCGCGGAAAATTCCTTCGAAATTTCTGCAATTTGAAAACACTTAAAAACAATAGCATCAATATATTAAAACGACCCAGATCCATGTAAAAACGTCTCCTGAGTTCAAATATGGGGTTCGTTTGTCCTGAAATTGCTCGTATGCATGAAAACGAAGAGCTTGACTCCTCTTGCCCTAACAATGGCGTATTGCGTTATTCACCTATAAGCTTCGTACAAAAGGTCCAAATCTTCTCTAAAAGTCACAAGGAACTCGAGTATGCAATTAGATTCTATTCCAACACATTAAAATACCAAGAACGAAATTCAAACATGCATGAAAAAATATGAATGTGATATAAGCATGAAACGTGTTATAGGGCCTTCACCTTGGTTCAAACTTACTCTATGCTACTTGGAGATATGATTGAGAAGGTTGTTTGGCTTGGAACGAAGCTGGGATGATGAACACGAATCTTTCACTCTCTTTGAGAATTTTGTTTTCTTGAAACCCTAGTTCTTCCTCTCCTTTTTCGCCCTCTTTGCTTCTAATAAACTTGTACTTATATAGAGGAAGGATTAGGGCAACTAAACTTGGAAAGAATCATGAGATTGAATCTTTGGAAATATTGAAAAGAATTTGATTAAAAATCTCATAGAAAACTTTCTATTTTTTTTATTCAATCTCTTTCCAATCAAATATATATTATTTTCTTGAGCTCCAAGAATGACCTTTGATTGGAAAATCAAATCATGCACAAATTTGATGTTTATTTTATCTTGATTTAATATTGAATAAAATAAAAAATAAATAAGAAAAATTCAAGGCCATGCACCAACAAATTTTCTTGGGGATTTTTATATTTCTTGGGCCTTTATATGATCCAAAATAAAGTCTCATGATTTAATTCTTTATTTTTGGTATTTTACTTGATTTATTTTCCATTTAAATGAATAAAATTCAAATAAATAGAAATAAAAATGCCAAAAGTATAAATATGGTTTTATAGGCCCTTTTATGGATCATATATGTGCTTGAAATCCAAAACTTAGGCCCATTGGTTCAAAAGTGCAAAATTACTCAATTAGGTTTTTGTGCATCCCTTGAAATTCACCCAACTTGTACACTTCATATCTCCCTCAATTTTGATCATATGGAGGTGTTCTCATACTTTCTAGAAAGCTCAAAGAGTCCTCTAAAAGCTCCTTTTGGTTTCATCTCAATTGAGTCTACCATGTTCATGTACCACTCTTTGAGAAGAAATGACTTTTTGTTGACTTTCAAAAGGACCTATAATTTCTGTCAAAAAAAAAAAAAAAAAAAAGGACCTATAATGTTTTGGCTTATATCTCTTATGCGGGAGCATTTCTTGACCTTTGGCCCAAAATCAAAGTTGTAGAGAATTGAATTTCCTTGAGAATGAGCTTTGGTTGGGGAATTTATGATAAATTATTCGAAAGATATGATCAGTCAAATTTGGGTTGACTTTCTCCTACAAACCCTAATTTAGTAACTTGGACATTTGGTGATTTCTGAGCTTTCCTTGATTAATCATGATCAAACCTTGATCAAATAATGAATGTTACTTCAAAGTAATGATGTTGACCAAAAATCAGGAGTTTTGACTGTACTTTGACCACATTTGACTTTTAGGTCAAGTAGACCGACTATTGACCATCTGAGCAGTTGACTGAGCAATCTTATGAATCAGAGCTTGAAACTTGGCATAAGGATCCTTTGAAGCATATGAGAGGCCATGAAGTCCACTTGAAGTATCAGACATTGATTTTACTTGAGAGAAACAAAACCCTAGTTGTGGGTTGATTGCTTAGGAGAGAAGTAAGTGAGCCTAATCCTCAGTGCTTGAGCATTTGAAATTCAGGTGGATCAAAATATGATGGGAAAATTTTGGGGTATGACAGTATCAGAGTTGGCATCCTGCCTGTTTCTGGATGAGATCCATAAGGGATAAATTCTGGATGGTAGAAGATTGTTTGAACAAGGAATGTTCATATTGTATGGTCCCTTGAAGTGGAGGATGGACCTATATGTTGATGATTAGACCAACCTGACCTAGATTTGTGATGCTGGAACAAGGAGTGCTAAATCCAAAGACTTCATGCGGGAGTGAAGAATTTGAATTTCAGAACTAATTCAACCGGTATCTATGGACAGAGAAGAATCACATAAAAACCTTCATACGGGAGTGAAGATATTGATAAGGTAACCTCTGTATATATGTAAGTTTATCAGGTCAGGATTTTGGTTAGGTCTAGTCTGTTGCTTGATGCAGAAGCAATCATTGTGCAAGGTTGAGCAACAATCAATCTGTAGCTGTCATGCTTACAACTAACACTTGAAGTAAGCATTGTGTGAATTCTATTGAGGTATGACTATTTTCCGCTGCATAGTCTCTATGAAACTCTAGGGTTATTTATATTCAACAGAATGTATGGCAGATATTGACAGCTATAATTAAAGTGTCAAAGATACTTGAGTAATCTCTCAAGTCCACTCATAATGACATGGTTTATTAGAGGTGATGAATGTCAACTGATCAATGATATTCTTAATCATCTGCAAGTGTGTACCTTGAGAACTTCAAGGCTGGAGTGTTCCTAGAAGGAGGAATAGATGTCCTACTGGATGTTGGGACATTAGTACTGGTATGTAGCTACCAGCTGATGAACAGATGTTTTGGTGCTAAACTAATGTAGTGTGAGAACATTGGTTTGGAACCTACTCCTGGTCTAGAAGAGGAGACATCTGGCTATAAGTTAATCAGGACATGATTAACATGTGTTTAGTACCATAAGAAAAATCATGAAGGTATTCCTTTCTGATCCTTTATGACCTACTTAAGAAGAGCCTATATCTGGCATTTTCCTCTGATCAATGAAACCAGATATGTGTATTTTCATTCATAACCATAGAGCAGTTGTTGGAGCTGAATACTGTGTCTCAACCATAGCGAAATATGGTCAAGAATGTGTACTGCCCTAGTTGTTATCCAGAAAGGGTAGTGTTGTTTGGAATCAAGGAAGTCAGAAGAATCTGACTAATTCAGTGTCATGCTATAAATAAGTCTGTCCCATAAACTTAAATGAGGGAATCTCCTCTATAGGTACAGACGATAGCATCCATTATCTCAAAATCAGAATGAAAGTCTGAAGAAAAGCTTATTGAGATGATGGCTATTATATTCCTTGATATGTCTGGATATTGCTGATAATTAGATTATTCAGTTCTCACCCCGGGTGTTATCAATTTGACATTAAAAATGTTAACCAAGAACCATGAAGGATGATGTCATATCTGATGTCACAACATCATCTCAAGATCTTCAGTTTTTTTGTAGTATATTTGCCAAGAAAAGAAAGTACAAATGTGAAGAGGTAATCAGTCATAATGACCTAGTGTGAGTAGCAAATTCTAACTGAAAAGCTGGTAAGTACTTTGACGGGAGACTTAGTACTTATTGGGTTTAGAACCTGGATGTTGGAATGAGAAGAAGTTCTTCTAGCCATGTGTTCTCCATTATCTTCACACATCAAGGAAGAAGGCAAGAGTATCTGGTGTAGCATACTGATTCTGTTAAATATCTTGATGGGAGCTGGATATTTACAATGTCTGTATGAAATAACTCAGACGTGTATGTTAAAGATTAATTTATGGTTATACAATCATAGTTTCTTCTACTTCAAGTTGCAGAGTGAAGCAATCTGAATCTTGTGTAGCAAGTAAACTGAGGTTTCTAAACTTGAAAACTGTGGCAAATTCCAAATGAAGGGAACTTCAAGGAAGAACATCAAAGATGTCCTAAAGTTGTATATCTCAAGGGGAGTAAAAGAGTATTAAGATCATCATAGACAATTTCATTCTGCTTCTATCCAAATGCAAAGTCTGTCAAAGACTAAATCTTGAAGCCAGAAGAACAAAGTCACACAAAACGTCAGAACATAACTCAAATCATGTTTATTCTTAAAGACCAGCAAAGAATATTCTTTGCATTATCATCTGAAGATATGGATTGGTGATGTGTGTCACTTGTTCTGGTCTAGTGCATGATCCAACCTATGCACAAGTCCACCTGGTGCAGTTCGTCCTCAAATAACATCTCTTGGTTGAGACTTTAGTTAAAGTCCAGGTATGTTGTTTTAATTGCTCAGGCCTATAGAGTCTTTTTGTTTTGTTTGAGTCTTGTTTGAGTCCCTCATGTTCTTCTTTCGGATATGAGAAATGTCTAGAGTCTAGGTTATGATTGTCTAGTTGAGACAATCATATGGTTTAAGGTTAGTGTTCAGACATTGTTAAGTCTGAGGTCATTCTTTACAATTGTTTGGTAAAGAATAAGAGTCTTGTTTCGTGTCATGAACACAAATTGTTTCTTGTGTTCCAAGTCCTCTATAGAGAAGTGTTATCTCTATGGATAATCAGAGTTTGTTTGAGTTCACACGAACTTATGTCTTGAGTGATGTCAACATCACAAAGTGCATTTATCCTGGAAGAAGGACTAGGAATATGCATTATAAAATTGAAAAAGCGACATTAATGTCTAAAGTGGCAGTTTAGGCATAATGTGGATTAAAATGAGCAGGTTCTGACCTGGATGTAAGTAATTTGTTCTGGTAATACATAATTACTTTCATGATGAAGACTTCACTTAGTGAAAATGACTATGAAGACAAAATTTCTATGATCTGATCAACACAGCTAAGGTTAAAGGAGAATCCTTCCGGTTCAAGGAGCATGTTAATCAATGTGTGAGACTGAGAAACACTATATCAAGAAGCATTTTAAATTTTCTTAGGCAAACCATGATCTGATTCAAACATGGTAAGGTTATGCTCAACAAAGTTCAAGAAGTGGCAGTTCGTTATGTTGAGATTGTGGCAACCTCTCTGAGTGTGCTTATAGTGTCAAGAGGTCATCTGTTGATCATTTCTGAAAGAGATAAGTTAGTAGACAAGGGTCTGTTGAAGAAAGAGATGAACCTTGTGGAGAATACTGGTAGTACAAATGTCAGACACAATGTTATGACATCTTACTTTTGGTGTATGTATTTAATGTAAAGGAGCAAAATTGGTATAGTGAGTGTGTTCAGCAGGATAGTTGAACAGAGGGTGCGACTCTTGAATATATGAAGATGAGTCTAATATTTTCCATTCATCATTTCAAGCTTATTCCTTGAAGAAGCTCAGACTATCTCAGATAGGGGAAGTAACTTCTTTTGTCAAGAAAAGTTTCTTGGTTAAAAATACTTTAACATCATGAAGAAAATGTTACATTTTTGTCAGTTATTTGTCAATGGTTAAATCTAACCATGTGCAACTGGAAACCACGATTTCTTCTCTACACTAATGAGGTAGCTGTATGCCTAACAATCTCAAGGTGTTCAGAATAACAGAAGTCTATGTCTATGACTAGTGAGTAAGTGGGGAGTCTGTTACTTGGTCCGTAGGATACTTTTTCTTAATCTTTTAAAGAATCTTGAGCTATGTGCTTAAAAGTAAGAAAAGTGACAATGTCTGACTGGATGTCATGACATGTTTAAAGACATTGAATCTTCTAAGTTAAACAAGGAAATCTGACTTGAAGTTTATCTACACATCAGTGGTCGGTGTAAAGTACAATCAATGACTATGCATGCATTGGTATTTCAAGATAACTCCTATCAGAGAAACAGTCAAAAACTGCTTTGGAAAGAGTAATTGCTTTTGGAACTGTTTCCTAATTAACTGTTTGACCATTGAACAAGACCAAAGACCATCGTTATTTCCTATAATCTCCAATGGCTATATAATAGCATCTCCATGGATTACAGAAATAAAACTCTCTCAAGATGCCGCTCGTGTGTGTTCTTATGAGTCGTGTCTTGGTTTGGTATTGTGATAGGTTGTTGTACCAAATCCTCTTCAGAAAAAGAAAAACACAGGATGGGGATGTTGATGGTCTCTACCATGGGTTTTTCTGCAATAACAACAAAGATGTTCCATCGTATGCAACCTTCAGTATAGGAATAATTTTCGTTGTGATTTGTGTTCTGAGTTACTAGGACTGGTGGTCAGTTTTCACTCAAGTCCTCTCTCTAGGTCTAAAGCTAGGATTTGGTTTCTGGTTCAAGACTGAGGAAGGGGTCTCTTATGCCACCATTGGTCCTCCAAGACAAAGGTCTTCTCACATCATCTTCCTCGTGAACATCAGTGTTGCATGAAGGTGTTCCACTGCATATTATGACATCGGTCAAGTCTTTGACATATTGTGTCTAAAAAGGGGGAGAGTGTTGCACCCCAATTTTTGACCACTGAGATCCCACCATAACCTAAATATTAGGCTCATCATTATCATCATGCATTTATCATTTTCTAACCAAAAATACAAAAAAAAACTGTTGTTTGTTGCTTGTGTCCTAAGGCAAGAGACTAATAAAGGAGAAGTTGAACAAATTAGGGTTTTGAGGCCCACAGAGAAATTCATCATTTCTCTATGATTCAAAAGGTTCTACAATCAAAATCAATGCCCAAATATGGTTCAATACATGATCAATCACCTTCAAGTTCATCAGAAGCTCCAATTAGGGTTTTTGACCTAATTCCACTAGAGGATTGACTTTTAATCAGGAGATGGTTCCAAGACTCAAAATATGATTCAAGGGCATCCAATTCAACATTATAGTCCATTCACATTAATCATTTGAAGAGGAGAGCTTGATTCATTTGAAAATCACAAGACAGTCATTCATCTAGAAAAAGTCAACTATGCAAGTCAACCTTTGACTTTTGAAGAAAATAGTCAACCATGGACTTTTAGGGTTCCAAATCATCATCATATGGATATTGAAGACATTTGATCAAAGAAAATTCAAAGAATTCATCAAGAATAAAAAATTCAACAAAAAGTCAAACTAGGGTTTTTAAGTGTGTTTTGACCTAGTTCATGGATCTCAAAATTTTGCTTACACACTCAAAAATCTCCCAACATGAAAGTTGTAGATCTTGGAAAAACAAACAACTTATCACATAGGGACTTTTTTCGAAAAGTGATTATTTATAAGTGATTTTGAGCAAACAAGGTTTATGTTCAAAAAACTTAGAAAATTTCCGAAGTGTTTTACCTAGTTTTTCCTCCACTTTATGGCCATTTTTCTCAATGATCCAAGAAGATTTTGAGGAAACTTTCAACTACCCATTTGAAGTATGTAGCAAGGGCTTTCCAAAGAGTTAAGTAGCATGAAATTTCATGGCTTGAGCAAGGAGATATGATTTTGTCAATATGCCACCATGAACACTTGAAAATGAAGAAGAAACATGAAGAAAGTGAAGTTATGAACCAAACTTGTTCAAATTTGAAAGAATCCTTTCTTGCAGCCCATATAACTTGTTTAAAGCACCATAATCAGAATATTACACTCGCTTTTGAGCTATAATCCAAGTGTTTAAGCCATTATCCAATTGATCATTCCATTAATGGCATAAAGTTAACACTTCCATTCTAGTAAATTTAGCTTTATGCACAAAGTCCACTCCTTGAGCCACTATAATGTCTCTTCTACCTCAAAAGAAAGTTAAAACCCACAAGCAAGCCTCTAAGATCAAATCCAAACCTTACAAGCATGCTTAAAGCTTTGTACCTCACCATTGAAACCATAACTTTCTCTTTTCTTCAAAAACAAGCAAGATGGTACACAAGTCACATGTAAACTTAAAACTCTGAACTTTTGCCATCCAAAAACCCTAATTCTTTCCTATAAATATAGGGCATCACTCCCTTGATCAATTACACCAGAATTCTCCAAGTCACTACCTCACTTGAGATTCTCTTTTCTTACCTCTTGCATTTTCATAGTGATTTTGATTTCCACAAGTTTTGGGTGTCAAACAAGAGTTTGAACAACTTCTAAATACCATTTTGAACCTGTCCATACTCTCTTAAACCTACAAAAGGGCCTCTAACCAAAAATCACCATTTTTGGTCCATTTTCAAAGCTTTTAAGCTCATAACTTGCCATTTTTCAAACCAAATACTTTCAAACCAAAACAACCATTCAAATAGATTCTATTAATCATTTAGAAGCTATCCATAACTCCCAAACACTTGCCAAACACCTACAACCAGAAATCACCATTTCAAAAACCTTTGAACTCAAACTTGCCAAAACAAAATCTACTCGTGCGTTTTCAGGCCTTTTGTGTTTGTTAGCTTCTAAACATCATATAGAAGCTAACCAAACATCTATTTTGCATCTGGAACACCATCTTCATAGCTACGTCACCATAACTTTTTCAAGTTCTAGGTGAAATCGAGTTTTTTTTGCAGGTATCTTCAAGAACTTTTGAGCATTGCAAAAGCTTCCTTGAGGTTCATAGAAGCTTTCTGAACACTTGAGGCATTCCTAGGTCATTCACATTGCTCTACTCGAAGCCATTTTCAGAGGTAACCTTCTTGAATTCCAGCTTCCTCTTTTAAGCTTTGTTTCTTGCATTTATTGATACCATTGTGTTCAGAAACATGTAGAGATTAATAGCCCTAAACTTTTAGGGCTTAATTGTTAAAAATGATCATTTAATTTAATTTTGAATTTTTAGGGTTCATAGTAATTTTCCGGAAATTCATGCATTTAAGGTTGAATAAATGTGTGTTAAGTATATGGTTGAACTCGTGACAAAATTCTAAGCATTTTAGCATTTTACTTTTCTAAAAATGGTTGAGTTTTGAAGAAATTCAAACTTGGCCATGGATGTTGCTGCTTGGTCTCAACGAAGAAGATGAAGTTGCTGTGTGTTTGGAAATTTGATTTTTTAGCGCGCACTTATATTATATTGAATGGAATGTGATTTATAAACGAATACATCATTTAGTTCAAATGACAAGGCTTGTGTGTTTGTGTGCGCGTCCCTTGGGTCTGGGGTTCGAATCCCCCTCGCCCCAGACCTTTTTGCTATTTTATTTTTTTATGTCTTTACAACTTGTTACATGTTGTATTGAATTGGATGCACTTCTTTAACACCACACACGCGCAGTAGAATTGGTTGTTGTTTTGTGCTGGGGTCAAGGGCGTGGGTTCAATCCTTTGTGGCCACCCTCCCTTTTCTTTTTAATCACTTATTTTTTTAGTTTTCTATTCAACTTCAAAAATGCATTAAAAATAGAAAAATTAACCTTTTTAATCCCTTCTTTTTTATGTGTTTTATTTAATTAGTGTATTTTAATACCATGATTAAAAATCACAAAAATATTTATTTTATCATCATTTAAAAATTAATCAAAAACAAGTCTTTTTAATATTGAAAAATCAACAAAAATATGTTTCTTTTTGAATATTTCTCTGAAGTGACTTAGTATATTTTTGTGAATACTTGTTTAGGGTTAGGTTAGAATGTCATTTACTTTCTTATGTACCCTTAGACCATTTCTCTTAAAGAAATTGGTATTTAACAATTAAAATCAATTAGGGTTAGGTATGTGTTTAAAATCCTAATTTCTAAAACCCTAATTTAAAAACCTTAGGTTTAAAACCCTAACCAAAAAATTTGCAACATGTTGATCATTGTCTATCCATGTTTATCTTTGTACATTGTTGATTTTAATCCATGACTTGTGCTTAATTTTTAATCTTTGTCTTGTACATACTTGTTTATTCTATATCCATATGATTTGTACTTGCTATTATCTTTGTTTATCTAACCCCGAGTTTGATCATCATATTAATCATTCATCATTCATACATGAGCTTGTATCCAAGGGTTTAGATACATTCATCTCTTGCTTGTTGACACTCACTTGTTTGTTCTTGTACATACATGAGGTATTTAGTGTTAATTGTTTAAGCTTGATGTTTTATTCAAAGTATGAGAATGATATTGACTAAATTTTCAAGGTACTTAAGTTCTTTTCCAATCTCTTTTACTTTTGTGTTGAGTATTTTAAAGCTTTTCACTTGTTTATGGTCTAGTATTGTTAAAGCTTAGCCAAAACCCTTTTGTTTTGAAACCTTGGTATTGATAATAGAATTATTCCCGGTGAAACTATTCTTGATCTATTGATCTTGTTTTTAAACCTTGGTGTTAAGAGATGAATTATTCCCGGTGAAACTTCTCTTAACCCATTGATCTTGTACTTTAAAGCTTGATCCTTCTTTGATTTGTTTTAAATTTGTTAAGTATTTTAAAGCTTAACCTTTTAAAACTTATTAGGTATTTTAAAGCCTAATCCCTTTGTGCCTTGTTAAGTATTTTAAAGCTTAACCTTTTAAACTTATTAGGTATTTTAAAGCCTAATCTTCTTTTAAACTTGTTAAGTATTTTAAAGCTTAACCCTCATTTATAAACTTGTGATTATTTTAAAGCTCACATCCAAAAAGATTTTGGCCACTTTGGCCCCTTTTTTTTTCTTCCTTTTTTAAAAGAGGAACAACAGAAGCTCTGACTTCCCTATTGCACTTAAGGGGTATGTAGGCCTAGGATGCGATATCTTATCAAGCTCACTTTCAAAACCTTCTCTTCCCATCCCCACACTCTATTTCAAACAAGTTTTTCATATGGGTTTTTTCAAAAAGGTTATTCATAAACAAAAGAAAATAACACAAAAAAAAGAGGTTCCCATGGAGTACCATGGATATGAGGGGTGCTTCAAACCTTCCCCTTGTATAACAAACCCTCCGTTGCCAGATCTCTGATAATTTTATTAGTTTTGATTTTAAAAAATTCTGTGGGTTTTATTCGCTCTTTCACCCATTCCTTCTTGGAAACAATAAAGCGCGGTGGCGACTCTGATTAAAAAATGAGCTAAGTCTTCCCATGACTCTAGTCTCACCAAATTCACCGCTACAGAGAGAATATCATCTTATGATGACTTTGCTATTGTAAAAAGAAACAAGAATTTGTAGCAGACTGAAGATGTTATGATGTGGTTCAAGTCCTGAAGAACAGAAGGTATTAAAGCCCAATTCTGACAATGTAAAATTCTGTTCTTCCATGTTGTCTTGAAAGTTGAAAAGCATTTGTGTTTTGCTGTATTTTTAATGAATGATAAGTTTAGCCAAAATATGCCAAAGGGGGAGATTGTTAGTGCTTTTATTGGCTGATTGGCATCCATGTTTGGCTAAAACATAATAAGAAGCAAAACATAATGTATTGTGAATCTTGCAAATATAAAAAGAATAAAACAGGTACAAGCAAGATGTTATATGGAATGTCATAACATCAACTCATGACATCGCGCCTGCAAAACTGGAAGGAAGATTTAGTTTGGTACTCAACAGATACAAGATATTCGTAGAATATTTTGTAATCCTATGTGGCACAAATTTAAAGGTCAAAAGAATATTTGAAGAATCAGATCAAAAGATTGAAGATTCAGGGAGAATCAGATTAGAAGATTGAAGATTCAACAGTTTCTAATTTAGGAGATAAATTAGGAAACTCATGATTAAAAAGACCTTGATTGTAGCAGAAGATTCCTGCAGATTTGTAACAGCAAGGAGTGCTGCAATTTGTAAGCCCAAGTCCAACTAGGATCAGGTTACAAATAGAAATCTTTGTAACCTAGTTTGATATAGAAAACCTTGTTTAGAAACGATGTAGTCATTAGGGTTTCTATAGGTAGACCACCCAGGTTGTGGGATGGCTGCCATGTCCTTCTCGAAACCTGTAGGTAAGAGAAGTGATTGTCCTCATTCGAAACCTGTAGGTAAGAGTTGAGTATTGTATTATTGATTGAAGCTGTGAGGCAAGATCAAGTTATTGTTCATTGTTAATTGTGTAAATAGCTGTTGCAGGGTTGTAACAGTTAGGTATCACTAGGGAGTGAGCAGAGGTTCTCTTTTCTTGGATGGATGTCTGAGATAAAGGTTGCATTGGGTAGTGACTAGGTAAAACAGAGGTTGTTTATCTGTAAACCTGAGGTTGCTTACATAAAATAGTACTACTGATAGTGAAATCTTCTTCCTGGCTTGGTAGTCCCCAGAGTAGGTAGTTAGACCGAACTGGGTTAACAATTAACTATGTTATTGATCTTCTGCATTATGTTGTTTTTCAGTCATGTATATTATACCGTCGTTAATGATATCAGGTTCAGAAGTGTTAGCTGTTCCTTTACAGAACCATATAATCTTTTCAATATGGTTATGTTGATTGAACATATGTGATCCCAGGTCTCATTGACTCCTGTTCAGGGGTAATTAAAAATTGGGGGATCTCTCTATTCTTCCTCTGCTACATTAATAACAGATCAGATGTCTTGACATCGTGAGTGACATCTGAGTCTGTCATACTAGAATTTTCATGTAGTGCTTTTGTATATATGTTTTGTGGCACTTATCGAGACTTTTGTTGATATTCGTTGAATAATTCCCCGTTTTATGTATAAATACGTATACTTTGTAAGTAGTTGTGTTTTCATATACTTTTATACCATTTGATAGTTTTTGTATCTTTTTGTAGGTATTCTTGGTATTTGGAGAATGAGCAATAAAGTGTCGAAGACACGACTTCAAACGCGCGATTTTGAGCAACGAAATGAATTCATCAAAGAATAAGGCTCAAAATAAGGATGTTAAAAATCATAAATTTGGTTTCCATTTTGTCATTGTTATATAGAGCATTGAATAAGATTTCCAACGCTTCGAACCGGTTATAAATCGGAGTTACGGTTCTCAAGTTATGGCTAAAACAATGATGTTGCTACTGTTGTCGTTCGCCCGACGGAAGACATGCTCGCCCGACGAATCTGGCAGGACAGAAGTGCGTTAAAAGGGGAAAAAACACATTTTTTAGGTTATGGTTTTGGGGTATTTGTTCCCAACTCCATCAACCTTCATTTATTGGTAGAGGGAGGCTTAGAGACATCAAATGGGGTTGCATCTTGATGATTGGAGGTCGAATTTCTCATCGATTGGTGTTGACAAACCAAGAAATATTTGGTTCTTCTTCTTCTCTACTCTTTGTATACTCTATTTTCTTGGGTATGTTTGAATATTTGCTTTGAACACATGTATATGTATTGATCATGATGTTGTATAATATATTTGCTTTACAAATCATTATTGATGTCTTCCTTAATCTTTTTGCATTTATGTTTGGATTTGAGTTTTTATTGACATATACCTCACAAATCTTGATTATGGATGGATATCTATTAGTTTCTAGATTTTAGAGATAGATTTAGAGCTAATAATCTTTATGGGTGTCGAAGCTTAATGCTTCTGTGTTAGTTGTCTTGGTTGAGAGATTGTCGGCACAAATGATATGGATGTCTGCTGTGTTGTTCAGGTTGACTGAGAGATTGTTTCCGAGATGATATAGTAGTTATCTCTATTTTGGGTTAGAAATGACTTAGGGTGTGAGTGATGCTCGATGATTTTGACGGTTATTGTAGGTTGAGTGCAATTGGTCGATATTTTTAAGTTTGTGATAAGTAGATTATATGCATGCTTGATAAGTTTCTTCTCTCTAAAGAATGAATTCTTTTTGTGTTAATATTTACTTTTCCGTTTCTTATCTTTAACAAATTCAATCCAAACTCATAACTATGGAAACTGTTGAACGGCAGTTCAATACACTAGTCAATGTGGAGACGATAATTTCCCGGATAAATATTTCTAAATCTTTTGTTGCTTGCCGCTTTACCGCTTCAACACCGAGTATACACATTTTTTGTTAGGTAGTACATGAGTTGAAACAATTGTTTATTAATGAATGATTATGTCCTTAAGTGATTTTTACTATTAGAGTCCTTACTTTGATGACTTCAATTGAAGTATTTTTCCACATATGGTTAATTTACTTTTTCAAATTCACATAATCAAATATATTAGTTTACAATGAAAAAACTATATGTTGAAAGACATGCAAGAGATGATAATGACACTATGAGAAAAGTTGTATGGTCTAATGATGAGGTTGAGTATCAACAATGTATGCAAGAGTTTGAGTAAACAAGTGTTGATTACAACGTATTTTGTTGATTATGTGAAACAGACTTGGTTGACTCCTCGTAAGAAAGATTTTGTCGAAGCATGGATTAATTGTTCCATAACCTATGATCATTCCTTTGTTGTTATCACTATATAAGACAAATCCTCCCTTTTTATGAGTTAAATCGGAAAGGGATAAATAACTGTTACCCCCTTCCATTAGGGAGAGTTTTGGTTTCCCCCCTTATTAGTTTTTTTTGTTAGATTCCCCCCTTATAAAACACAGATTCTGTTTTTAGAACCCCCTATCTCTTGTTTGGCTGACTGGGCGTGGGGAATTTGGCTGACTGGGCGCTGACTGGGCGTCTCACGTGGCGTTTTAAGCAAAAACCAATTAAAATTTTTGTCTAAGCTAGGGTTTGAACCTGGTACTAGAAGGTTACCAACCAATACTCCACCAACTGAGCTAAAAATTTTCTTGATTATAAAGGCTTTTATTTAGTTTTTATATATATTAACTCAGTAATTTATATATTATATATTAACATTTTATATATATTAACTCAGTATTTTTTTTTTAAAAATTGTTTTTTTGTTTTATATGTAATTAACGTTTTTTATAATGTTTTTTTATAACAATTTTTTATAACGTTTTTTTAATAACATTTTTTATAATAATTTTTTATAATGTTTTTTTTATAAAGTTTTTTTTTACTCAGTATATAATGTTTTTTATATGACAATTTTTTTATATTGCATTTTTTAAACATATTATTTTTTATAAACTATTTAGTATATAATTATTTACTCATAAACCGTATTAATTTTAAAAAAAAACGTTAATATATACACTATAATACAATATTAATATAATAACAAATAATATTAGTTCATAAATTTAAATATTCAAAATCATGCAGTTTGTTAATTTATAAAAAATGTTTGTTAGTTTATAAAAAATGTTAGTTTATAAATAAAATGTTAGTTAGTTTAAAATTATAAAATATAAAATATAATTTATTAAAACGTTAATATATATAGTTCATTTAAAAAAAACATATAGTTTCATAGAAAAATATAGTTTAACGTAAAAAAATTATCATAACTATATGTTTTATAACGTTAAAAAATATGTTTTATAACATATAATTTAAGTTAATATATATATAGTTCATATTGTTTAACGTTAAACATATATTTTTATAAAATAACATAAAAATAACGTTTTTATAAAAATTTAGGAGTAAGATTAAAAAAAATTACTAGGTTGGTTTGGTGGTTTGGTAATGACTGGCTATATTAATGGTCTTGGGTTCAATCCCTATGGAAACCATTTTTTAGAATTAATATTCTATAAGCAAACCCATCCAAACAAAAGATTCCGCGCCAAACAAGAGATTCTGCACGCCTAGGCAGCTGCCCAGTCAGCCAAACAAGTCTTGGGTTCAATCCCTATGGAAACCATTTTTTAGAATTAATATTCTATAAACAAATCCAGCCAAACAAGAGATTCCGCGCCAAACAAGAGATTCCGCGCCAAACAAGAGATTATGCACGCCTAGTCAGCTGCCCAGTCAGCCAAACAAGGGATAGGGTGTTCTGAAAACAGAATCTGTGTTTTATAAGGGGGGAATCTAACAAAAAAAACTAATAGGGGGGAAAACCAAAACTCGCCCTAATGGCAGGGGGTAGGGGTGGGAATAGGCTAGGCTAGGCTAGGCTTTATAAGGCCTGGGCCTGGCCTACGATAAACTTACAAGGCCTGAGCCTGGCCTATAGCCTACTATAGGCTCGTTTTTTCAGCCTGGCCTGGCCTTTTTAAAAGCCTGGTCTGGCCTGAAAGCCTATTTAAAAGCCTCTTTCTTATTAATATTTTCAATTAATTCATATTACTTAAGAAGCTTTATAGGTCGCATATATATGAATATTTAGACCAACCTATTTAGCTTTTTTTTCTAATATATATACATATATAGACCAATCTATTTAACACTTTTTCTAATATATATGCATCTATAGGCCAACCTATTTAGACTAATTTTAATATATATGAAAATATAAGCCGGCCTACAAGGCTTTATAGGCTTTTTTAATGGCCTGGGCCTGGCCTATTTTATTAAATAGGCTTTTAAAAAAGCCCAAGCCTAGCCTTTTTATCAAATAGGCCTGGCCTGGCCTGGCCTTAAGTAGGCTAGGCTATGGGCCCCTGTAGGCCGGCCTGGCCTATTCCCACCCCTAGCAGGGGGTAACAGTTATTTATCCCAATAGAAAAACAAAGACTTATCTATAGTCAGATACTTTGAACAACCACTATCAAATCACAATTTAGCATTTGATACTATACAACATACTTGTGTTATGAACCTAAACCTTTTACTTTAGATTCCCTCGTCATTTTGAACCCTCTAACGTTAGTGTAGTGCTGATTATTTATAGGTTTCCAATTAGAGTTATGATCATAGAAGTAAGATGAAGAAGAATTATTTCTCATTTTTATTTTCATCATTTTCTTATCGAAATGATATGAACAAAGAGTATTTTCCATTTCGTGATTCTTTCAAATAAGGCGCGATAAAGAAATATGACTATTTCTACCACAACAGTTAATTTTTACATATTAAGTTTAAAGATCCTCCTGACAAGGAAAAAACTCCTAAAAGACTAGCATTTTTTAGATTCATAGTCTTAACTAATTTTAGTATAGGTTTTTCTTTGATTACATAAAATGAGAGTCAATTTATCTCTTTCTTTGGCAAAATCATCAATTTTGTTTTTTAAAAGATTACATTTCCACTCTCAGTAGATTTATCAAAGTTATCATAAGAAGAAGTATGATGATTTTGAATTAAAAGAGCTTATTTTTCTCTATGATAATTTATTTCCTCTAACAAGTTTTTTTCTTGTTTTTAGGGAGGATACAGTTGACTTAGAGACAAAAACGCTTTCTTTTATTTTGCTTAACTTATTATTGCATTTTTTACCGACAAGGAAGAAATTTTAATAACTAAATTGGAAAGTTATATCATTTAACTCATTGTATTCGTCCTTTTCCATGAAAAATATGTTGGTTTCTTCCTCTTTTTTCTTATTCATCCTAAGAGTAAACATATTATTATCATGTCATTGTGGTTCTATGTGTTATGCATGTAAATATTTTTAAAAGGTTTTGCTGATAGCAGCTAAACAACAAAAAATAAATCACAAGCATCATAGCTCAATAACCAAACACAAGAAAAAGTATTAAAAGTTCTACTTGAAAGAGCTAAGCAAAGTTAAATTAAATAATCGAAAGGAATTATAATTGCGGAGTAGTGAAAGCATGTCTGGTATTGCGCTTAGGTGTTTATCTTGTAGTTTGATCACTTACGTGTAGTTTAAGAAATAATAGGTCTGAAGTGCTAAAGAAATTCTTACAAACTCTTCATCTTTTTCTTAACACTTCTTTAAACTAATCAGGAGAAGTACTTAATCTATTAAGAAGAAATCATAATCAATTGGGAAGGAAATACTTTACTATCAAATTGATTGAGCCTTTCTTATAATCTATCAAATCAAGATTAACACCTTGTAATCAATTAGGTATCCTTGTTAGTTGATTAAGTGACTTCGTATATTAAGGTTTCCTTTTTGGCTTAACATAATCGATTAGGTTGATGTTCTAATCGATTACAAAGCGATCAAACCTATGGAATGTTGCCTTTTTAAGCCTAATATTTTCCATAAAAAGGATTTATCTCCTCATTTTTAATCACACTATTTTTTATGAATGATCAACTCTTCTATCTCACTCCTTCTCCTTCTTTTATAAGCTTTATTCACTATATGATGTCTTATTAATGAGAGAGTGAAAAGCTTCGTCTGATAACTATTTTATTCTGTTATCATGATAAATTTGTATAATTAAGAGTTTAACTCTATTGTGTTGTTATAATTG
The DNA here is from genome assembly GCF_029867415.1 of Vicia villosa. NCBI lineage: Eukaryota > Viridiplantae > Streptophyta > Magnoliopsida > Fabales > Fabaceae > Vicia > Vicia villosa. Next base: position 312,118 of record NW_026705997.1, on the reverse strand, counting down.
ATTTAAAACTTATAAGTTTAACCAATAAAAGCCTTGATGTAAGGTTAATGGGCTGAATATGTGTAAAAGCTTAAGTTGTTTTAGAAAGGTTGTTGAGTTGAACCTCTGAAAAAGCTCAAGTTATTGTTAGTTGAAATCTCAATAGAAAAATCTTGGGTTCTGAGTAGGCCGCATGGTTTAAGGCCAAAACAAGACAATCTCTGGTGTGATCTCCCTGACCCTATCTCTTCATTCATATGTTTTTTTTATTCTTTTTCGCTATGTATTCTCTACTTATACTATCTTCTTAAAATAAATATTTTTAACATCAAATTTTTCTAAAATGTTTTTGAAATGCGAGTATCACAATTCATCTCAATTCACCCCTCGTGTATTTGGATTCACTTTTTTAACAAGTGGCATCAGCGCCTAACTCCTGTTACTAGACTAATCATCTCTATAGGTAGGAATATGATTCACTAAATATACATAATTCTTTAATGGAGAGTGTCATGCTTATTGGAAAGATAATATGATAACCTTTTTAGATGAGATGGATTATGACATCTGAATTATTGTAAAAATATGGTCCTATTATTCTCACATATCTAGTTCATGGTGTTATGAAAAACAAACCTGGTGAAATCTAGACCTAAGAAGATAAAGAAAAAGTGCAACATAATTTAAAAACAAAAAATAACATCATTATTTCCTTAGGCATGGATGTGCTTTTTGTGTTTTACATTGTAATTTAGCAAATGAGTCGTGGCACACCCTTCAAATTACCCGTGAGGGTGAAACCGAGGTTAAAAGCGCTCGAGTGAAAATATTGGCCCATAAGTATGCATTTATTAGAATGAAAACTGAGGAAAATATTAAGGACATAAAAAACGCTTTATTCATATTGTGAATCACCAAGGAACTATGGACAAAAAATTTTAAATGAGGATTTGATTAATAAACTCCTTAGATGCCTAACCCACAACTAGCAACCTAAAGTCATTGCGATTTATGATTCTAAAGATTTATCTTCTATGAATATTCCTACCTTATTTGGAAAACTGCAGAGACATGAAATGAAACAAAAAGGATAACTAAAAATAAATAAGACAACAAAAAGTAGAAAAGTCTTGGACTAAAAGCTACGTTGTCAAGGACGTAGAATCAGAAGTTGAATATCATCAAAGTGAAAATGATGAAGACATGTATCTCATATTTAAAAAATTCAAAAATTCCTAAAGTATAAAAAGCAACCCTAGAAATTCCAAAAGCAAAATAAATAAAGATCGATTGTCATTGCTACTTGTTTCAAGTACAGAAAGAAATGGCACTTAAAGCCATAATGTCTGCAAAATCAAAGGAAATCTAGTAGATACATAAGAAATTAAAAAGATTTCGAGATCTTATATTGCATGGGACGACAATGACAAGGACTAACCTGTTGTTATCAATGAAGATAATATGTCGCTCTTTGAGTTTTTTTGGTGTTTTAGGTGTGTTTGCTAAGGTAAGAGGCGTTTCTAATGGTGTGACATGTTACGGAGTAGGTTATCTAGAAGTCTCGAAATGATTTAATTTTTTTCAAGTAAAGTAGTTAACATGGATGACTTAAATGTCATGAGCATCACTTTGGAGTGGAAAAATGGTATATGTGTGAAAGTCTTGTTATCACTCTTTCCCTTTATATGCTTGGTCTGACAACCTTACCTTCTTATGAGATCAATAACAATTTTGAGTGTCTTTAGTCGCTTTGGGGGTGAAATGTCGTTCCTTTTCTGTGGATATTTCTGTTTTGTTTATTTGTGATCCTAACTATATTATAATTTTTTTAATCAAAAGGAATATCTTTTATTGAGATTTAAAAACTGTTACAGAACTCGTGATCCAAAGGATCCAACAAGTCTAATACACAAAAACAAACCAGCTACTAGGTTAAGGCAACATTAAAATACTCATATATGATCTAATCTTAATGTTAGCCCAACATCTATACACTACAACATCAATGATTTTGGAGATAATAACCTTATAACAAATTTCATCTCCAAAACATATTTGATTTCGAAATCTCCAACTCTCATGAATTGTTTGTATATGCACATTGGATAATACGACTCCTCCATCCTTTCTTACTACAATTATTGATGAACCAAATTAATTCCTCTTTCCACTCTTTTGGAATATGTGATGCCTGCAACCAACAGAGTATTAATGGGTTTTATGTTGTAGGGTGCCGTTGTCTTAATGGTTTTTTTATTTGGGCGTTTTTTAATTGTTTGTGGGGATGTTGTTATTTTGTCATAAAACATTTTCCACTATATTTATTTTTAAAAATCACTCGAAACTCTAATAATAGTTGACATCGTTCTCCAATTATAAAAGCATTGTGATATTAAAAAAATAGATAAACCAAATAAAAATGATCAACCAAAACTTCAAGTATATCAAAATTAATATATATATATATATATATATATGACACTTAAAAATGGAAAAAGAGGAAGAAAAGTGATATCATTGAGGCGAGGTTTAAAGTTTAGAGGAGCAAGTTATAGGCATAGGAATCTTGAGCCAAAAACTCCCCTGTTGAATTATAGATACATTAGTCCTAAGGCGAAGATGTTTGTTAATGATAAAGGAGTGATATCGAATAAGGACTCCATTTGGTGGCGTGACTTAATATTGACCAGCGATTGCAAAGGCTCTAGAGAAGCCTCTTTCCCGACATGGTTGATTGTAGGATTAACAATGGTGTGTCTTGTTCATTTTGGTTCAGTAGGTGGATTGGTAGCGAAGCTCTATCAGAAGCCTTCCTATAGCTGTTTGCTCTTGCTGCAGATCCATTCATGACTGTTACAGATGCATGGTATTAGACGGAGGGAGTTTGGAGATGGGAAGAAGTGAATATAGTGCGGGTTGTAGCAGAAGACAAATCGGAGTTGTTTGCAAAATTGTTATCCTTGTTGGACAAGGCATATCCTAGCAAGGAAGATGAGGATATTTTTGTTTGGAAGGCAGCGACTGAAGAAGGTTTCTCCATGGGGTCTTACGCGACTGTTTTCAATCGCAGAGAAGTTCAAACAAATCCGATTCAAGGGGTTAAGGATGCTCTTTGCTTCCTTTGATGATTCAACATTCCATCTAATATTAGGACGTTTGGTTGGAGAATTATGTTTAATAAACTTCCAAATAGAGATCAATTATGGAATAGAGGATTATCAAGAACGAAAGAAATACTTACTGTGTTTTTTTCTTCACTGAAGGTGAAAGTTCCAATCATTTGTTTAATATTTTATGTTACTAGAAGAGTTTGAGACATAATTGTGGGGTGGATAGGAAGACCGGAGGAATTACAGGCGGAAGAGTTGATATCTTTTCTCAAGCATAGTCACAAGATCAAGAATCCAGATGAAAGATTAACAGTAGGGGTGATTTGGTTGGCGGTAGTGTGGAGTTTATGGGTGATGAAAAATGCTACTGTGTTTAATGGTAAAACTTTTAATTTTGATGACTGCATAACCGCTATTATTTTCAATTCTTGAAACTGATTTGGAACTGTTAATAATTCCTCTATTTTTTGTAATCAACTATCTACCCATTAATAAAATGTAGCCCAAAATTACTAATTACCCCTTCCACTCAGAATTTTTTACACTACCAAAAGGTCTTTCCTGTAATTAACAAATTCAAAATTCATCCATGCCATTTGGTAGCCTTCTATTGGTCAATGTCTTCAATTTTTGTACTTTGCCATTTTACTTTTCAGAACATTTCGTTTCCCTCCATCAAATATAGTCTCAATACTCTCTCTGCAAACATCACCAACATATGTGCTCTCATCTTTTCGCAACCGGAGAGAGATACCACCGCCCAGAGACCTTCCTGTACCAAACATCACCCTCTTTCTCCAAACAACAACAACACCAGGTATTAACCTTTCGGACTCTTCATGCAATATCACCCTCTTTCTCCAAAGAAAAAAACGCATCTTTCAACATCTTTCGTTGGCCAATATCTTGGTTCTAACCTTTTTTGTGTGTTTGCTTTTACTCATACTTCTTATACCTTTGTTTGGATCTAACATGGTTTGCAATAGATGGTATTTATGTGTTTGCTCTTGCTATTGATCTTTCTTTGCTGTTATTTATGCTTCCTCAAGTTTTCATTTTTATGGCATGCTTACACGTTTACAAACCTGCCTATTTACGTTTATAAAAGAATCAGGCTCAAGTTTACATTTTTACCACAGGAAGGATGTCAAGACAGCCCATTCTGATCAAGGATCTGGTCAAGGGGAACCAAGTATGGAAAATGCTCATTAGAGTAGTTGATTTGTGGGTTGTTATTGAAAAAAATGGTCAACAACATCTGGAAGCCGTGATTCAGGATGGACATGTATAGGTTTTACTAACTCTTAACATTTATTAAAACTTAACAGACATTTGGTCTATTTGTTTTCATTTGAGCATTTTCAAAGTTCTTTATGTTCATATGAACTTAATGTCCAATCCTACTTTTTGGTTGTTGTTTATGCATTTCACAGGGTGATAAGATCCATGTCATAACTCGGAGCAGGGACTTCCAAGATTGGGTTGAAGCTGTCAAGGAGCATCTGACGTATAATCTATATAACGGAGAGCCAGTTGAGAATGAAGTTCCGCTGAAGGTGTGTTGTAACCCACTCAAGCTCATCTTTAATGGAGGCACTACCATGACCAAAGTGGCTATACCGGAAATACCAGCTCATAGATTTAGTTTTTTTCCTATTGAGAAGTTCCTCAAAGGTGACTTCAAACATGACATGTTGTATGGTAAGCTATACTAAGTTTAACCACTGTTAAGTCTGTGTTCATTTTCTCCTGGTTTTTTTCATTTCTCATGTCCTACATTGCACCAAGTATTGATATAGCCAAGTTTATCTACTATTCACTCGGATGTTTTGGTTATCACTGATGTTATTTTTGTGTTCATACCCTGCAGATGTTATTGGGGTGTTACAGGATGTTTTAAAGACCCAGATGGGAGGTGGGGGAAGGAAGTCTTGTGTCAATGTCAATTTACGTGATGTACAGGGGAATGTCATTGAGCTGGTGCTATGGGATGATTATGCCAAGCAGTTTGTCAACTACACTACCCCTAACAACTTTTCTGGTCCTACTTTAATAGTGTTGACACATGCATGGTGCAAGCCAAATACAGGTTTCATAAACAAATCGGATTCGTGTTCTTTTCGTGTTGTTTTATTTTCTAACTAAACGACCGTTACACATTACATTTCAGTTTCCGATTTAACGTGTCTTTCCAATGCATGGAGCGGCTCTAGGCTTTACTTTAACTTGGATCATCCACAAGTTGATCAATACAAAGCAAGGTAAGAAGTTCTTAGGGATCAAGTAGTTAAATTCATCATACATTCCTATTAGTTAGATGATTTTTTGACTACTTAGTATGATGTAACAGTTTTGGAGACAACATGCCTGCCCCTTCCCAATCAATGACTTGCGATTCATCCATTCAATCTAGCAACAATTTCTGGACTAAATTGAGCGAGGTCAAGAGTGTCCGTGCAATATCTGAATTTGGAAAGGTGTTACTACTATTTTATATTACTTTGTTTGTATAATGGCTCTATTACATTGCACTTATGGTAAAATTATACTATTAATCCAAATCTTTATATTACAATTCTGGTTTCTTGTGCTTACAACAATGCTTTCTTCTGATTGCAATTCTGTTTTCCATGTATCTTCTCGCAACAGGACTGTTATGCCACCACTATTGGGACGACCATAAGTTTTAATGCCTTCAGGTGTGGATGGTATTTTGAATCAACTGGAAACACAGAAGCTGAACCCGTTACCAAGTAAACACTTAAGCTTTCCCTTACATTCAATCTGGAATCTTTTTCTTATGGCATCGTTTAATGTTATTTGTCACTTTCCAATTTAGATTCAAACTGGAGGTTGAGGTGGAGTATGAGAACCATAGGGGAATATTTGTTTTTTGGGATAAGGATTGCATACCTTATACTAAATTGACTGCTAAGGAACTGCGAGAAGTTATGAAAACTGCAAGTAAGGCATTAGCTTTTATATTACCAATATTTGATCAATATTACAAAAATTTAACCACTAAATACTTTGAATGATTTAATGTAGGCTGGAGAGGATAATCCTAAGATTTGGCCTACTCACCTTGATGTTCTATTGAATAGGAAATTGGTCTTTCGTATCAAGTATCAATCACAATACCAACGATTCTCTATCGTGAAGATACTTAACGAAGACGACCTTTACACTAAGTTTCACAACCACCTCACACCAGATGAGGTAATCGGCAACTCTTTTACACTATTTTTTTACCTTTTTATAATGGAACATAAACATTTACCTAACAACATTTACATTTTTTCAGAATACAACTAATGCTGATGTTGTGGAAATGGACACCACTTCTCCAAATCTTACTCCAAACCAAGTGAGTTCATGACATTTTTCTTTGGCTTAGTGTAACAAATACATTGGTCTTATGTTGAATCCATTTCTATACTAAATGGTAACTCCTTTATATATGGCATACGCAGGTTACACAGAGTTCTGAACCATCAATTGGTGCTCAACCACCTTATGCTGCTAACCAATCGGGGAGTCCTACTGCCAGCTGCAGCAGTACCCCTGCAAAGAGGATTGCTACGTCGACCTCAGTTAACGATGCCATCCAGTCTGAGGAGCTCACTCCTAAGCAATCAGCCACTAAGGCCAAGACTGGAAAGAAGACAAAGCATATCAAGAAGGAATAACTTTGGTGGGTCGATTGCAGCAGATTGTCTCATTTTTTGATGCTTACCCTGGCATTTAACTATTTGTAAGGATATAATCCAACTATTAAAACCTACTTTTGTTGGCCATTGTCTTATGACTTTGAAGTTGTCATGTCTCAAGTACTTTGACACCTCATCTGGTTATTTATAATGTTTTGTAATGAACCTTAATGATGCTTAAATATGCATCACCTACCATTGAATGGAAATTGAAATGCTATATTGACTGCAATTTATCTGAACTCTTGCACTGATTATAGCTTCTCGCAGTAATATTAACATAAGCTTAATTGAATTCCGGTATATATTATTTTGATTGAATTCTGCTAGATTATTTATAACTCAATTCTGTTAGCTTTATTAACTGAATTCTGTTTTTATTTTAGTTATCACATGGTTACCTATTATATTAGTTACTTAATTAGTTAGTTAGCATTTAGTTTCCAAAGAGTTAATTAGTTAGTTAGTTATAAATGTGTTTCCAATAAGTTAGGCGGTTAGTTTATTCTGTTAGCATAGTTTTAGAAACTTAGTTTCAAATTCAATTAACTATTATGTGATTTGGCTAAAGTTGCTGTTAGCATACATTTTGTGCAAGATAATTATTGCACCATTAGAATCAATGTAATCACAGGGATGTCATGTTTGTTAACTTATGTGAATTGGTATAATATCAAAATCAATGTAATCTAAGATTGCTGTTAGCATACATATTAGCATACACTTTGTTAGCATACATTTTTGGTTACTCAGTAGCAAGTTATCATTTAATTGATTTCAAAATCATAATATTCTAAAGGAGATATCCTTTCAAAATCTAAAGTTGCAGTTATACATTTTTGTAATCTAAAGTTGTACCACTTTGTTATCATACTATTCATTCAATTTATTTCATTTAGTATTTCAATTTATTCTACTTCCAAATTGTGTTACTTAGTATATTTCAAGCCGCTGATACATATAGTTCTTTCTGCAAATTGTGTGCCCTTGCAAATTAGAACCTCTCTCCAATACAAATCTTTCCAGGACTCATCGTATATAATTCATTTGGGTGACTTAAAACTATTATACTTACTAGCTTGTCTACATGTGCTTTTACTGAATTTTTTTTTGTGATATTTGAAGGATTTGTTGAGATGAAGGTAAGTACATTAGCTTTCAAATACCAAGTTAATTTTTCATGATTTATTCAAATGTGTGCACTTAGTTCTATTTGCCTGTTTGTAAATATATTTTGTTGAAATGTAAGCCTGTTTGTAAAGCCTAGAGCCACTTAGTTCTATTGTCTGTTGTGCAAAATATTATAGCTAAGGAGAACAGAAAACACAAGTTGTCAGCAAGAACCTATTTCCAGCATTTCAAATTTTGGCTTTATCTATTGTACAAACCAGGCTGTCACAAGCATTATGATCCTGATATTTGCATTGAAAACAAGATTTTGTGAAAAACTACTGCATCCTTTCATGCGACAACTCTGCCGTTTCAAGTACAACCTCCCTATGTTTTGGGAAAAGCCTAGAGAAATGTGTCAACTCAGCATTAAATGCTGTTAGCAGGATAACACGGTAATAGAAATTGGTTTTGCAGTCTCTTTTTGTTTTTTTCCATGTCCAATTTAAACTAACTTCAATTGTACTTTACATATCTCCATTTAATTTTCGAATAAATATATGCTTATTGGCAATGCCACTTTATTTTGCATTGGAACCATAATTCTTTGGTTAGGTCTATCCCTCCCTGCGGATATGCAGCAGCATGAAAGTACATTTCCATCATTTTTTAGATAACATTCACTATGCTGTCACCTCTACCATAAATGCTTGGAGCCCTAATACAAGGAAAGTCAATACATAGAGCATACACTATTTCCTTTTCCATGTCCAAAGTTAATTTGATCTCAGTTTTTATTTAAAAGGGATACAGTATATGCCTCATCTGTATGCTTTTTTAACCAGGTTCTTTAACTTTTACAAACCTAACAGACAAGTGTACTACTATATACTTATAATAACAATGTTTGGATTCATTTTAAAACATGTATTTGGACCTTGAGTGTAAAGAAACGACTGTCCTGTTTTTAAAACAAATATTTTAACTGCAGGTAACAATGGTAATAATAAGACTAAGAAAAACTTGAACTTTACCAGAGCCTGAAACGATGAAGAATATGGGATGCTTGTCTTGCAAGTGATGATACATCTCCATTACTGAGAGAATTTTTCTATTGCTGCCAAAGGTATTTTGTTCTGTTCATGTCTAAACTAATCTAAACACATTATTTGAAGTTGAACAAAATGAAAGATATCAACAATGTAAAGTACCTAGGTCTGTTTGTGGAGGGACCTCTAAAGATATGGCTTTTATGGACAACTATTCTTCCATTATCAATATGTGAATAACCTGATATTGTAGAGGCAACATAGGATATTATTTGAGGATTATTTTTGTTGCATAGCATGAGTATAATGAAGATTATAATTGCCCAGACTGTAGAAAAGAAATTATAATAGTTGAGTACAATACCTTAGATTGAATATGAGCTTAGGGTTTAGTCTTAAGTGCTGGTCAGAATGCTGGGAAGTTATATATTGAAACATGGTTTACAAACAGCAAAGAAGAGTTCATTATATACTGAGGTGCTTGCAGTACAACCTTAAAATTAATTCATGTGGTTGAACACATTTATGGTTGAACAACAACTACATATTTATTGCATGTTACTATGTCTCTGTGTATTATCTCCCATTGCTTCATTAAATGCTTATTTTGTGGTGTTGTCAATAACAGCAGAATATAGTAAACTACCAATAAAATATGGTATACCTATGCTCTCAAATATAGTTGCCCAATGTTGTGTGTCTGTCTTATTTAATAAAATTTTAACAGAATGTATGCGAAGGTATTTTATTATTAACAACACCATTAACTGAATGACAACCATATTTTGTTGACTGTTGTAGAAATCTTATTGCATCCATTTATGGACCCTGTTGACCCAATTGGTTCAGCCAAAAAGGCAAGAGCAAGAAGATCGTTGCTCTTGAGAGACTTGCGTTCTATGCGTCAAAAATATAGTAGTCCACAAGTACGACATGGCGATAGAATGATGAATACTCCAATGTCAATTACTCCTAGGCAACCTTTGAAAGAATTGACTCCATCATTCCAAAACAGTCATACCGGAAATTCGTTCAGTAAACAGCCTATGATCTTAAGTCCACGTGATGCCGGTTCAGAACCTAGCATATCAAGACATGCTTTTAGGACAAATTTTAGCACCTACCAAATAGGTGGTTTGGGAACAAATCTATTCTCACAATTTGCAGGAATATCTGCGGACAAGGAGAACGAATCCTTGACTCCTTCATCATTGGTAAATTTAAAAGAACGGTCACCGTCTCATGAAATGGAAGTCCTTGGAACTGGAAGTTCGTCTAATTTGCACACGTGAGTTAACTGCCTTTCCATTTCCATATCTATTTAGCATGTCCATCAATATAATGTTTGTAGCTTATATGTATGCCTTACAATTGATGTGCAATAATATCTTCTAATCACACTGTTCAATCTCAACACTAATTTTAAGCATATATAGCAACTACCATAGCACTGTATTACACTCTCTCCAAGTAATGAGGTTGCACATTGTGAGCTTGAATCAGGCATATCTGTTCACATGCCACCAATGTGAGATTGATAAAATAATTGGTAAAGTCATTATAATGCAAAGCATGATTAACAATCTCAACAGGTGCCTACCAAGTTCCAGACCAGGTCGGGGTAGGCCTAAAAAAGGCTATGGGGTTCCAAATATTGCTAGGAACTTGACCAGGAAGTTTCCTGTACTTGCAAGTACAAACACTGCTGCGCCGACCTCTACTCTCGAGGGAAATGAACAAACCAGGTAAATACATCCCTTGCTGTACATAATGTCCATGTCTGCTCACTATAATTGGAATTTATGAATATGGATGTAATGTTTATCAACAGTGCTGCCATTTAAGTTTATCAAAGTTTAATAATTTTTTTTTGCCCATGACAGCAATCCAGCTCTGGACACACATAATGGGACAGATGCTAATGTTAATTTTGTTCTTCCAACTCAGACAGTCCAGCTTCCATCTGATCTAAACAACGCATCGTCTTCCGGAAGTAAACCACGGTATAATTCAAACACAATTCCTTTATGGTTACAAGTACTAACGAGTGGTACAACACTTCATGCAAAACCAATATTTAACACTTAACCATACTCAATTAGTCATATAGTATCCCTCTCAAATTTTTGGAAATTCTTTAATTATAGTGTAAAGGAACTAATCTGGATGTTATTCACTTGGTTTTGAATATACAGAAGTACTCCCATCCCCAAACGATCTAGGGGCAGGCCTAGAAAACAATTGGCTGAGATTCCATGCCCGCCGTCGAATTTGAATAGCCAGTTCACCTTCCAAAGCATTGGTATGGCATCTTCCAAAGCAAATGACCAACCTAGATCAAGGTACCAAACATGAGAGATCTTATTATTCCATTAATGTTTCCACTTATTCACTGTTTAATCATTTTTCCCACCAGTAATGTCAACCCACCATTGGTCACGCCTATGCAAATACCAGTGTTAGAAACCAGCTTGTTTGTCGCGAAGTACCGCCAGTAACACAGTCCACACACAATCACCATCGTAGCACGGAGCCAACATGTCCGATTTTTACACCTACGGTCAATATGGATTTTAATAGCGACTCCGACAATGATAGCGACTACGACCCTTTTGCAGGTATGTCTAATACTTTGTTCTATCACTCAATGCTATATTTCAGTTTACATTTACATTACAGTTAGATACCTCATTTCAATTTTGCCTAAAAACCTGTGTATTTTCGTAATAGCATATCATTCCGAAGATGAATTCTGTTCAGATATAGACGAGCATGAAGCACCTTTTACAATCCATGGCTATGCAACCGGAATTGACTCGGGTACATCGTTAATCCATTAAGATAAGTACAGACTTAAAGATAGTAAACCATTTTAAATTTCATATCACTAATTTTTACATGGATTGGTTGATTGTAGAATATTACGATATCGGTTCACCTCTTATCGAATGTCGTTATTGTAAAGCAATGATGTGGTATCAAGAGAGGATGCACAAAAGTACCCACTCTGCTAACCCGAAGTTTATGATGTGCTGTGGGAACGGAAAAGTTGAACTCCCACTGCTAAGACAGCCTCCGGAACCACTTGCAACACTTTTGTTTGATCACGAAAGTATTGTTAGTCGGAATTTTCAAGAACAAATCCGACTATACAATATGATGTTTGCATTCACATCACCGGGAGCAAGGTTGGACAATCGTTTTAACAACGGACGTGGCCCTCCAATACTAAGGATACAAGGTCAAACGTGTCATCGCATCGGAAGTATGTTGCCTCCTCAAGGTCAAAAACCAAAGTTTGCCCAGTTAAATATTTATGACACCGAAAATGAGGTGGAAAACAGAATGCATCATCTAAGGTAATAGCCACGCACAATTCACTTTCTTGGTTGTAAAATAGTTGCTTATACTGTACTGAGCAGTTTTATTACTTAAATAATATGTTTTGGTCTTTAAGAATGCTTTTTTCTCATGTGAAGGAACAAAGAGAACATTGATCCTTTGGTTGTCAATCAACTGTCCAGCATGTTGTATGAATTCAATCCTCATGCTAAGATCTTTCAAATGGCAAGACACTGGTTGAATAGCGGGGAACCTCAAAACCTAAAACTGCGACTTATTTCTAATCGGTCTACCGATGGCAGAGTGTATAACCAGCCAACTGTCAGTGAAGTTGCAGCCTTGGTTGTTGGAGATATTGACACGGCAGAAATGAGGGATATAATAATGCAAACTAGAGGAGGAGGACTTCAAAGAATCAATGAACTCCATGCCGCTTACATGGCTTACCAATATCCGTTGATTTTTCCGTATGGTGAGGATGGCTATAGACCTGATGTAGCCCATAGGGACCTGCCTGTCAACGAAAACAGCATCAGAAATAGGCTCACGATTCGCGAATGGCTGGCCTTTCGCATTCAAACCAGATCAAAAGAAGCTAAGACTTTGTTATCTTCTAGACGGCTGTTCCAGCAATTTCTGGTCGATGGTTACACTATGTTAGAGTCCGAGAAACTAGAATGGCTACGCAAAAATCACCCAAAGCTTCGAGTGTCCAAGTACAACTCTTTACATGAAGAGGGCGACCAAAGTCAAGCTCCAGATTTAAGCATAGGTAAACGAGTGGTGTTGCCTTCGTCCTTTGTTGGCGGTCGTAGGTTTATGGATCAATTGTACTATGATGGAATGGCTATATGCAGTAAAGTTGGATTTCCAGTTTTGTTTATTACTTTTACCTGTAACCCGAATTGGCCTGAGATTCAAAGGGTACTTGGTCCTCTTCATTTGAAGCCTCAAGATCGACCGGATATCATTTCTAGAATTTTCAAAATCAAGTTTGATCAATTGCTTTCAGATTTGACCAAAAAAGGTGTTCTTGGCAAAGTGCTTGCTTGTAAGTTATTTATCCCCGTCTACTCTGTTTTGATTATAATATGTCTAAGTGCAATTTTAAGTTTTGATGACATAGGAGTAAACCAACACTTCTGCTTTATATTCTACTTTGAATTAATTATACTATTTCTAACAGCAAATTTAACTTTTGCATCCTCTATCATTGTAGATATGTACACCATTGAATTTCAAAAAAGAGGATTGCCTCATGCCCATATATTGATCTTCTTGCACCCTTCAAACAAATATCCAAGACCGGAAGACATTGACAAGATCATTAGTGCTGAAGTGTCCGATCCCGAAACACAACCTCGGCTTTACAATTTGGTCAAATCTCACATGGTTCATGGTCCTTGTGGTTTGGCAAATCTCAACTCACCCTGTATGAAAGATGGGAGGTGCACAAAGTTTTACCCTAAGAAATTCCAAAGTACAACTGTAGTGGACCAAGAAGGCTACCCGGTTTATAGGAGAAGAAACAACGGACACACCAGTCAAAAGAAAGACATCATTTTTCATAGTGGTCATGTGGTTCCTCACAATCCAAGTTTGTTGTTGAAGTACGAAGCCCACATCAACATGGAATGGTGCAATCCAAATACTTCTATCAAATACCTTTTCAAATATATTAATAAAGGGTCCGATAGAATTTCGGCAATCATACAAGGCCAAGACAAAAACAACGTCGAAGAGATCAAACAATATTTGGATTGTCGATACATCTCCCCAAGTGAAGCATGTTGGAGGATATTTTCTTATTCTATACATGGAAGAAAACCAGCCGTAGAAAGATTGTTTTTTCACATGGAAGATGAAAACTCCGTGTACTACAAAGACTACGAGCAGGTTGGTGATGTGTTGCTCAAACCAAGTGTAACGGAGTCCATGTTTACAGCTTGGTTTAGGCAAACAAAACTTATGAGGAAGCAAGATTACTAACTTATGGTGACTTTGTTTCTAAATTTATTTATCATAAACGAAGTCGAAGTTGGAAACCAAGGAAGCGAGGGTATATCATTGGTCGATTGATTTGGGTTCCGCAATCCACTGGCGAGTTGTTTTTTTTTAAGGATGATGGTTACCGTCAAAAAAGGTCCGTTATGCTATCAAGACATAAAAACGATTGATGGTAAGAAGTGCAAAACTTTTAGAGATGCGTGCTTTGCCATGGGATTTTTACAAGATGATCGTGAATTTGTCGAGGCAATCAAAGAGGCGCATCTTTGGGGGTCGGGTCCTTTTTTACGCAAACTATTTGTGACACTGTTACTTTCGGCATCCATGAATAGACCTGAACATGTTTGGAGAAAGACTTGGAGATATTTATCGGATGGCATTCTTTATGATCAACGGTTATTGGCAAGAGATCAAGGTATTTTATCTTACTATATTTGTGATATTTTTTCATTATTTGCCTTGCTGTTACAAGTGCTATTTAATACTGTCCATAATTCCTAATAGGAATATTGTCCATAGTTTGGAATATGAAACCAGTTCTGTTACCTCATATACAAAAGTTATAAAATTCAAATGGTAGTAATATTGTCCATATTTAGTAATAGGTATACAGTTCTGTTTTGGAATCCACGAATTGCGGATCAGCAGCATTTAGAACCATTTAATTATATGACATATTTGCATAAAACACCTTGCTGGCACCCATGCTATTAAAAATATAGCAGCTATGATGAATGCACATGCTCGGTGCATATATATAGCTTATGTCATACAACATGCTGTTACAGAGGAGGAGGACATAAATTTTTGACTATTTCCAAAGATATATGCTAAGGTCTAAGAAAATAGAATGCTAATATTTTTTCAAATAGCTTCATTATTTATACATTAGAGGTTTTATATACATATCACTATTGAGATTCAAACACCTATACGCTTTTAATAGTTATGATCCACAAGGTTCTGTAAGTGCAATATGAACTTATAGGTTTAAATAGTTAATATTTCCATATATTTGCATAATGGTCATAAAATTGTATTAATTCCCTTTTTTTATCATAGGTTTGACAATGAGCGATGCCGAACTAAAGGAACGGACACTGATGGTTATTGAAATACTATTGCAAAATAATAATCGTAGTTTAAAGGACTTCAAACCAATGCCGATCCCAAAAGAGGATGTCGTTTTCTTTACTGGAAACATATTACTTTATGATGAATGTCAATATGATGTTGTTGAACAACAACAAATTTTTGAACATTTGTCTGCTTCTCTTACAGGTAATATGACTCTCTTATTACAACAATTTCGAATAGTTCAACTCTTCAATTTTATTAACAAAAATGTTTGGAAACATCTCTTATACATAGATGAACAAAGAGGAATTTTTTAGGAAATCATGGATGCTGTAGAGAAGCAACAAGGTGGTGTTTTTTTTCTGTATGGCTACGGTGGGACTGGTAAGACCTTTATGTGGAAAACTTTATCAGCAGCACTTAGGTCTAAGAAAAAAATTGTCTTGCCTGTTGCTTCAAGTGGGATTGCAAGTTTGTTGTTACCAGGTGGAAGAACAGCTCATTCTAGATTTAAGATTCCAGTTCCTACTCTAGAAAATTCTATTTGCAACATTGAAAAACAAGATGATCTTGCTGAGCTTCTAAAGATGACAGATTTAGTTATATGGGATGAGACTCCTATGGCTAATAAATTTTGCTTTGAATCTCTCGACAAATCCTTGAGAGATATTATGAGTGGAATCCCACATGCATCTAGGAAAGTTTTTGGTGGTAAGGTTGTTGTGTTTGGTGGTGACTTCAGACAAATTCTCCCAGTTATACCAAGAGGAACTAGATCAGACATTATCCATGCAACCATAAATGCTTCTTATATTTGGGATCATTGTAAGGTCTTGAGGCTTACAAAGAACATGCGCTTGCAAACTGGTGATAATGCTTCTTCTACAGCTGATGACATAAGGAGCTTTTCTGAGTAGATTTTAAAAATTGGAGATGGGACCATGTGTGAGCCAAATGATGGTTATGCTGATATTTGTATTCCAGATGAGTTCTTAATTTCTAACTTTTCTGATCCCATCAAGGAAATTGTTGAAGATACATACCCTGATCTGATTCATAATTATCTTGATTCCAATTATCTGCAAAGTCGTGCGATCTTGGCTTCAACAATTGAGGTTGTTGATGATATCAACCAATATATCACAAATATGCTTCCAGGTATATAAATATCACTTAGTTCATTTTTATTAAGTTAATTGTTGACACCTTTTGATATGTGTTACAAAATTATGTTTCCCAATCATTGTAACTAAATATAAGTCTTTGGAAATTGTTGTAGGAGAAGAGAAAGAATACTTTAGTAGTGATTCTATTGATGAATCTGATGCAACTAGCTTTGATGCATATGAGCATGTGACACCCGAATTCCTAAATGCTCTCAAAACTTCGGGATTGCCTAACCATTCAATCAAGTTGAAAGTTGGTGCCTGTCATGCACTCGGTTTTTTACCATACCTCTCGCGGAGAGATACGCGAACTGACTCTTTTCTTTCTGCTTTTGTGTTTTTTTGAAAATTAGAGAGTCGCCACCGACTTTTATTTTATCCAATTAAGGAAAGGTTTATAAAAGAAACAGAAAAAGACCTTTAAGAAATTCTGGGTAAGGGGGTAGGTTATACAAAGGGAAGGTATTAGCACCCTTTGTATCCATGGTTATCCATGGGCTCTTTAATTTGCTTAGCTCACTTCTTTTGAATCACTTTTCTATTGCCTTGAAATGCTTGTATGTGGTTTCAAATACCTTTGTAAATTGACTTTGTAATGATCCTTGTGCGGATGTATACAAAGTGTTTTTATCTTTCAAAAGATGTTTTTGAAAAAAGAACGTTAACTTCGTAATGATCCTCGTTTGGATATATACAAAGTATTGTCTTTTTGAAAGTTTTATTTTGAAAAACCATGATATATGAGAGATTTGTTTGTTTTGATCTGAGCAAGCAAATTAGGAGGTCTACCCTAAGTTATAAGGTCTTTTCCTATTTCCTTTAAAAAACTATCCTTTTACCGGATGTAAACGAAAGTTCGATTTTGCATTTGAAACAGTAGAATTTGATTTTGATCTTTGAAAAGAGTAAAAGAGGGATTACCCTAAGAGGTGCAAGTGTGATTGTGTTTTGATTCAGATATTTTATCTTTTGAAGTTAGTGATCTAACGATTCAATTTTAATCTTTGGCATACACGCAGTTTTATATGTACTGGAATTTAAAATGCGGAAATGTAAAATGCGGAAAGTAAATCTACGCTATTACATCGATTTTGCGGGAAATGTAAACTACGCTATTTACATGAATTTGACAACCTATACACTTGATCTATGAATTTAAATTGCAAGAAAATAAAAGAAATATTTTTGGATTTTTTGATGATTGATTTTAATTAGAATTAATGCATGATTAATTTAATTAAAATGAGAAAAAGATGGAAATAAAATTTAAACCTAAAAATTAAGTTTAAAATATGTTCAAAATGCTTATTAATTAATTTTAAAACAAAACTAATTTTTTTGGAATTTTTTAAATTGATTTTGAAATTATTAAGTTAAATAATCATATAATTATATAAATAATTACACAAATAATTAAAACTTGAAGAGAAAATTATTCTACATATGTACAAAATTAGCCTATAATATATAAACTATATTTAATATAAAGAACAATTTTTTTATGATTTTTTGATTGGTTAAAATAATTAAAAGATAAATATATACATATTATCTAATTAATTATACAAAATATTTAAATTATGAAGAAAAATAAAATATTTTTATATAAGAAAATAAAGTATTATTTTATCAACTTAAAAATATTTTTTTGTGTATTTTTTTATTTTTAGAACTATTTTAAAATAATTTTATAAAGAAAATTAAATAAAAATAGAAAATATATAAACAATGATCTGGTGTGGTTATTAAATGAAGTCCATGATGGGGGTGCGCGTTTTGATGCGTTGGATTGATAGATGGATGGATCTGATGGTCACCAGCATGAGGGATCATAACACGTGACACACCTGCAAAACACTGAATCCAAGGTTAATTTAAAAAACACGCGCGCGCCCTCCAGCCAATCAGAGGACGCCACGCATCATCTTCTTCATCAGGATGGATCTTTTACACCTTTCATTTGCAGGTGGTGTAAAAACTCCAACCTATTACACCTGTTGAGAATAGCGAATACAAGCAAACAATAGTATAAATTTGGCGCGATGCCATGGTTCAATTCGTTTTGTTCATACGAGTTTAATGGTACCATTTAGAGCTTGTAATTTTGCATGGATCGTAAAGCCCTAATTTTGAAAGCAAGAACCCTAAAATGGTGGTTCCTCGTATAGGTGTCCAAACTTCAATTAAGTTTCCAGAAATGATCAGAACCTCAAACTAAACTTAAATATGAGTCTACATCTTGCTAAACATGCATGTGTGATGAGATTTTTGTAAGTTTTAGTTCGAGCAAACCGTGAGGTATAGGTACGTGTTCTTGATGATTCAAGGCTTGCAATTGATCTGGTTATGTTTAGTGAGGGTCAGGGAACGTGTTTGAGTAATTAATTTGTATTGAAACAAGCTAGAAATTAAAATTCGAATTTTAAATTTCTTTGAAAAATTCAAAGAGTCCTCTAACCAATGTCTTTGGTCTCATATCCAAATTATTTTCCATGCTTCTTGTGTATCCTTTTGAAAAAAGTGACTTTTTGTTAACTTTGAAAATGACCTGTAATGTCTTTGTCCATATTTTTCAAATGGGGAATCTAATGACCATGGGACTAATTGCATTTTAAAGATAATTGAATTTCCTTCAAAATGAGCTTTGGTTTGAATTTTTTGGATGAAGGATGAGAGAGTTATGACCAGTCAAAGTTCAGTTGACTTTTTAGGAGAAAACCCTAATTTTGAAACTTCAGGTTTTGTTGATTTTTGATCTTTCCTTGATGAATTATGATCAACCAATGATCAAATGATGAATCATTTGACAAAATATGGATGTTGACAAAAAATTTCATTTTTTACTGTCTGTTGACTTTTTTGGTCAAACGGGTCGTCTGTTGACTGTTTGAGCTGCTGACTGTGCGTCTGAGCGAATTGAAGTTTGAAAATTTGTATGATGGTACTTTGAGATATATGGAGGTCCATGAAATCCATTTGAGGTCTCAAAAACTTGTTCTCCTGAAAAAAACAATAAACCCTAGTTAGGGACTATTTGTATAGGAGACAGTTAAGCGTACCTGATTTTTGTGCAGTGCTGAGTCTCTACTAATCATGTGATATTCAGAAGACTTCTAGAACAAAAATCTTGGAATTTTGAAATGCAAAAGTTTGATTTGATTGATGGTACAAAACACGGAGAATTGCACTGTCAGCGGTTTGACTGTCAACTGACTGTTCAGGCATGTAGCAGTTAAAGTGAAAATTCAACTGTCAAAGTTAATATTTTTGTTGTTTTTGTTTTTGGTTTTGTTTTGTGTTAATGATGAAAATTTATTTACATGACTTGTTAGAAAAACACAGACGTAATAAATAAATAATATGTACTGTATGCGACAAAATTACCGATAATAACCCTGAAAAACATTTAGGGCACAGAAAAATAAATATTCAACTGGCAGAAAACACACAATATTATCTGGATAATTAAACTACAGTACGACAAATAGTACGACATTTAATACTAACAGTACAAACATTACATACTATAATGAACAGTACGACGAGTAAACGGTACATTAAGAAATAAGAGATACGACAAACTTTAAGAATGACGATTAATAACCCATGCTACAAATAATAACATATAGATGATTGGGAGTGTAAACATCCCAGGTCCGCATTTTTCAGGACTATGCAGACAGAAGAAGGACATGATTACCACCACGACGGTGATGACCATAAGAAAACACGTTTCCATCCGCTTCGCCATTTTGCCGGGGAAGAAGAGAGAATGGATATGAAGTAGAAATTTGAGAGATGAGTTAGAATTTGATGTGAGATTTTATGAAAAAATGAGAGGTATTTATAGAATGAAAAGAAGTATAGAGACGTTGGGGAATGAAGTGATTCCGTACAAAAAAGGAGAATTTGAGTGGAAGTAGGATTTGAAAGAAAGTGTGTGGTAGGGTTTGAAAAAAAGAGATGTATAGAATAAAGTTAGGATTTGATTTTGAAAGAAAGAGATTTTGGAAAATAATAGAATATAGTACAAAAATTAGTGGGAAACAAAAGTTAATAATAATTTACTTGTTACCAGTACAGTCTGAATCCCCGGACTTTGCGCCTGCAAAAAGATTTAGTTCTGTACCAATTGCGTCAGTACTATCTATCTGTAAATAAATCTCAAATAAATAGCGTGTGTGAAGTAATAAACAGTACTTGGCGTTTGTGTAAGAATAAATTCAACAGCGAGCCAAAATACCGTATAAGAAAAATTCTAAAAAACCAAGTATTCATAAATCAGGATATTTATGGGATAAAAATCCAAGATTATATGAAGCTCTTAATTTTTAGATTGAAGTTTTTCTTGAAAAAAGATGCGGGCAAATTTTGGGGTATAACAGTTGCCCCTATTCAATCTTCTTAAACCTGAAGAGATTGTTTGAAATCTGAAGGTAGAAGATGATTGAATATATTATATGCCCTGAAAATTTGCACTTACCTTGACCGGAAGTGATGCTGGGAT
Source organism: Vicia villosa (assembly GCF_029867415.1). Classification (NCBI taxonomy): domain Eukaryota; kingdom Viridiplantae; phylum Streptophyta; class Magnoliopsida; order Fabales; family Fabaceae; genus Vicia; species Vicia villosa. The sequence goes on along the minus strand of NW_026705997.1, from coordinate 291,061 downwards.
TTGTCTTTGAATGTTGTCTGAGACATGTTGTTGGCAGATCGAAACATTACCTGAGATGGGCTTTCTGATGCCATCTGGCAGATGTATTTGATGGTTTGTTCACCAGAGTGAATCCATTGATTATATCTTGATGAAGGATTTGAAAACCTCCGCATTGATAGTTTTTGAACCGTCCGAGGTTACCGCTTTAAGTCTTGGAGGATGATCGTTACGGAACTGTCCAAAGTTTTTCCGCTTTAGATTTTGAAAGTTAATCGTTGTGGAACCGTCTGAGGTATCAGCTTTAGATCTTCGATGGTAGATCGTTCTGGAACCGTCTGGGGTATCAGCTTTAGATCTTCGATGGTAGATCGTTCTGGAACCGTCAGAGGTATCCGTTTTAGATCTTCGATGGTAGATCATTCTGGAACCGTGTGAGGTATCAGCTTAGATCTGTGTTGGTAGATCGTTCTGGAACCGTCTGAGGTATCAGCTTAGATCTGTGTTGCTTGTTTTTTGAGTTGATAGGTGATTTGTAAGGAGAGATTTCTTCCGAATGAATCTTCGGCTGATTATATCTGAGAGGACTGCTTATCTGAATTGAATTCAAGGTGAACACTGCATGTGATTGAGAACATCTTTGCTGAAGACATCCGTCTGCCTGAAAAAATCAGGTTAGTGATATGCAATGTTTATGATGTATGTAATGTATGAGATTCTCGAACTAAAGGAGAAATATGCATGTTATGTTGTGTATGAATATGTGTATGATGTATGATGTATGATGTATGATGTATGATGTATGATGTATGATGTATGATGTATGATGTCTTGAGCGTATCAAGCTTCTGGTTGGGAAAATAAATGAAGGCATTGTGATCGTTGATGATTTTTTGTCGTCTTGTTTGAATACCCTCGGCTGGGGGACCTTCTTTGAGAACCAGGGTGCTCTGTTGAAGGATCTTTGACTACCGCTCGGGGATGAAAGGTAATTTGAAAATTCTGACTTTGATGCCCTTTTAAAATGGGAATGAGGAAGATGCATAATCCTTCGATGCACTATTTGACCAAGTCCTGGTGTGGAGATCACACCTTTTGGGGATAGCAATCTGGAATAACCCTGCTGGGGAATAAGATTTCTCGAATCACTTTGTTGGAGAGAAAAATCTCATCGAGGAATTTGCTGAGAAATGCATCTCTGTTGGGGATTTTTCTTCTAATGCTGGTTTCGGGATGATGTCCAAATGATCGGGACATTACCTGAATGCTATTCCTGTTTTTCCTGATAAACATCAATCATATTCAAATGCACATGTTCATTCAAAATTATCATTAGGACGTTTACGTATTCAAAACAGAAAAAGTGAAAATGTTGATTTTGAGCATAAGATGCATTGATTTTTGAAAAAGAGCCATGATAGGCTGATTAGTACAAGGAGACAAAAATCCTAGTAGTAGGAAATTGTCATAAAGCATTGGAAAATATTTATAAAGTGAAATAGCTATGTGAAAACAATCCAGTCAAGTTTCAATTCTGTTATTGCCAATCTGTCTTCGAGCATCTCATCCCTCACTTGTTGGAAGAAAGTAATTGGACTGATCGGTGTCTTTGATGTGTTGAATCTTGAAGGTGAGTAGGCCGCTGAGCGGAACATAGTTGTATGCTTTATTCCCTAACTTTTGCCTAGGCTGCCTTTTCAGGTTTTCAGCCTACCGGGATAGCATTATTTAGTCTCTAACTTTTGCCTGGATCGCCCTTTCGAGTTTTCAATCCACCGAGACGCTCATTTTTTGCCTAAGTTGCCCTTTTAGGTTTTCAACTTAGCGAGCTTTTCTTTAAGCGAAGTACTTTTTGACTATGTCCGCATTCACAGGGTGTGGGAAATCCTCGCCATCCATGGTGGTAAGCAACATGGCTCCGCCGGAGAATATTTTCTTGATTATAAATGGTCCCTCATAAGTGGGAGTCCACTTGCCCCTGGGGTCACCTTGTGGTAAGATGATGCGTTTGACAACCAAACCACCGGTTTGGTATGCCTGACTCTAGACTTTCTTGTTGAAGGCTTTGATCATACGCTTTTGGTACAATTGACCATGACAAATAGCTGCGAGTCTCTTCTCATCAATCAAGTTTATCTGGTCCAATCGAGTCTGAATCCAATCGTCTTCATCTAGATCGGCTTCTTTCATAATCCTTAGGGAAGGAATCTGAATTTCAATTGGAAGAACTGCCTCCATACCATAGACTAAGGAGAATGGAGTTGCCCTTGTTGAAGTACGCGCAGATGTGCGATAACCATGAAGAGCAAAAGGTAACATCTCATGCCAGTCTTTGTAGGTTACTGTCATCTTTTGTATGATTTTCTTGATGTTCTTGTTGAAGGCTTTGATCATACGCTTTTGGTACAACTGACCATGACAAATAGCTGCGAGTCTCTTCTCATCAATCAAGTTTATCTGGTCCAATCGAGTCTGAATCCAATCGTCTTCATCTAGATCGGCTTCTTTCATAATCCTTAGGGAAGGAATCTGAATTTCAATTGGAAGAACTGCCTCCATACCATAGACTAAGGAGAATGGAGTTGCCCTTGATGAAGTACGCGCAGATGTGCGATAACCATGAATAGCAAAAGGTAACATCTCATGCCAGTCTTTGTAGGTTATTGTCATCTTTTGTATGATTTTCTTGATGTTCTTGTTGAAGGCTTTGATCATACGCTTTTGGTACAACTGACCATGACAAATAGCTGCGAGTCTCTTCTCATCAATCAAGTTTATCTGGTCCAATCGAGTCTGAATCCAATCGTCTTCATCTAGATCGGCTTCTTTCATAATCCTTAGGGAAGGAATCTGAATTTCAATTGGAAGAACTGCCTCCATACCATAGACTAAGGACAATGGAGTTGCCCCTGTTGAAGTACGCGCAGATGTGCGATAACCATGAAGAGCAAAAGGTAACATCTCATGCCAGTCTTTGTAGGTTACTGTCATCTTTTGTATGATTTTCTTGATGTTCTTGTTGGCAGCTTCCACCGCGCCATTCATCTTTGGTCGATATGGAGAAGAATTATGATGTTTGATCTGGAACTGTGTGCAGAGTTCAGTAATCATTCTGTTGTTTAAATTTGTGCCATTGTCTGTGATGATCCTTTAAGGGATGCCGTACTGACAAATGAGATTGTGCTTGATAAATCGGGCCACAACATTTTTGGTGACTGAAGCAAATGAAGCTGCTTCTACCAATTTTGTGAAGTAATCGATAGCGACTAGGAAAAAGCGATGTCCGTTGGAGGCAGTAGGCTTGATTTCCCCAATCATATCAATACCCCACATTGCAAAAGGCCAAGGAGCCGTCAGGACGTTTAACGGGACTGGAGGTACATGTACTTTGTCAGCATATATCTGGCATTTGTGACAGGTTCTGGAGTGATGATGGCAGTCTGTCTCCATGGTAGACCAGTAATAACCCGCTCTTAGGATCTTTTTAGCCATTGTATGTCCACTTGAATGAGTACCAAAGGCACCATCATGTATGTCTTCCATAATCTGTTCTGCTTCCTTCTTGTTTACACAACGAAGTAAAGTCGAGTCATGGTTGCGTTTGTATAGGGTTCCATTACTTAGGAAGAATTTGGCAGCAAATCTTCTTAGAAACTTTCTGTCGTTAATGGATGCCCCTTCAGGGTATTCCTGAGCTTCGAGATACCTTTTTACTTCATGGAACCATGGTTTTTCTTCCGTTCCTTCGGCATCGATCTTATTGCAATAGGCTGGTTCATCTTGTCTGTAAATGGTGATCATTGGCGCCTCGTTGTCCCACCTGACTTTGAACATGGATGACATAGTAGCTAAGGCATCAGCTAGTTGATTTTCTTCTCGTGGGATGTGTTCAAAAGTGATTTCTTCGAAATAAGGAATTAAACTCAGCACATATTCTTTGTAAGGAATTAGATTCGGGTGCTTCGTGTCCCATTCCTCTTTGACTTGATAAATCACAAGCGCCGAGTCTCCGTAGACCTCCAGGAATTTGATTCTTAGATCAATTGCAGCTTTGAGACCTAGAATACATGCTTCGTACTCGGCTATATTGTTAGTGCAATTGAAGCATAATCTGGCAGTGAATGGTGTATAACCTCCTGCAGGGGAAATAATCACAGCTCCGATGCCATTGCCAAGTGCATTAGAAGCTCCGTCAAAAACCATAGTCCATCGGGATCCTGGCTCGGGTCCTTCTTCCGGTCCTGGTTGTTCGTAGTCAGTGACTAGCATAATGTCTTCATCTGGGAAGTCAAAGTTTAACGCTTGATAATCATCCACTGCTTGATGAGCCAGATGATCAGCTACCACACTTCCTTTGATTGCTTTTTGTGAAGTGTACTGGATGTCGTATTCTGTTAAGATCATTTGCCATCTTGCTATTCTTCCAGAGAGAGCAGGTTTTTTGAACACATACTTGATAGGATCCATTTTGGAGATCAGGAAAGTGGTGTGATTTAGCATATATTGTCTTAGTCGGCGAGCCGCCCATGCTAAGGCACAGTAAGTTTTCTCGAGCAGTGAGTATCTTGTTTCACAATCGGTAAACTTTTTGCTAAGATAGTAGATTGCATGCTCCTTTCGGTCGGACTCGTCATGTTGCCCCAGTACACACCCCATTGAATCTTCTAACACTGTTAGGTACATTATCAGAGGTCTTCCTTTCACAGGTGGTAACAAGATTGGCGGTTTTTGGAGATATTCTTTGATCTTATCAAAGGCTAATTGGAATTTGTCATTCCACCTTTCCACTTGATCTTTTTTCAACAGTTTGAAGATCGGCACACAAGTAGTAGTCATATGGGCAATAAATCGGGCGATGTAATTCAGACGTCCCAAGAATCCTCTGACTTGTTTCTCGGTACGGGGTATAGGCATTTCTTGAATGGCTTTGACCTTGGCAGGATCAACCTCAATACCTTTGCTGCTGACGATGAAACCTAAAAGTTTACCGGTTCTTACTCCAAAGGTACACTTGTTCGGATTTAGTCGCAACCTGTATTTCTTGAGTTTGTCAAACAGCTTGTGCAGATGACCCAGATGTTCTTCTTCGGTGTTGGACTTTGCAATCATATCATCGACATACACCTCTATCTCCTGATGAATCATATCATGGAACAGAGCTACCATTGCACGCTGATAGGTTGCTCCTGCATTCTTTAAACCAAAGGGCATTACTTTGTAACAAAAGGTTCCCCAGGGTGTTGTAAAGGTTGTTTTTTCCATGTCTTCGGGTGCCATCTTGATTTGATTGTACCCTGAGAATCCATCCATGAAGGAGAATACCTTGCATTGTGCGGTATTGTCAACCAGTACATCGATGTGAGGTAAAGGGAAATCATCTTTGGGGCTTGCCCGGTTCAGATATCTGTAGTCTATACACATTCTGACTTTCCTGTCTTTTTTAGGCACAGGCACTATGTTAGCTATCCAAGGAGGATAACTCACAACTTTCAGAAAGCCAGCATTGAATTGTTTCTCAACCTCGTCTTTGATCTTCTTTGACATATCGGGCCTACTCCTCCGCAATTTCTGCTTAACTGGAGTGCTACCTTCTTTGATTGGCAGGCGATGAACCACAATATCCGTGTCAAGGCCAGGCATATCTTCATAGGACCAGGCGAATATCTCGACGTAGTCTTGCAACATTTGAATCAGTCTTTGCTTGACACTGTTTTCTAGATCAGCCCCTATCTTGACTTCTTTCTTTTCTTCGTCTCTGCCCAAATTGATAACCTCAATTGGTTCTTCATGCGGCTGTATAGTCTTTTCTTCTTGTTCTAGCAGCCTTGCAAGCTCTCTTGGTACCTCACAATCTTCCTCACTTTCGTCCTCAGTTTTGTAGATCGGATTTTCAAAGTCATGACGGGCAATAGCAGAATCGTTATCGACTGGATCCAAAGTGAATGTGAATCTGCATTTATTTATGTGGGTGTGTGTAAGAAAACATAGCTATTTGAAAAAATGAATAAAGCAAAGAAAGAAAAAGGATCACAAAATTTGAATATGCAAACGTCCCATGATTTTATTGAATGAACATGATCATGATATGACAAACCCTTATAAAAAGGATCAATGTGCTTCGGGCAAGGCACACGGCTTTCAAGTTCATGGTTCGATAGTACAGGAACCATTTTTATCTTTGAACAGTATAAACAACGAAAATAAGAAATTGCATTTACTCCTGATCAAAGGAGATCACATCCTCAGCTTCCCAGTTGTTCAATCCATTGTTGTGAGCAGGGAGTATCCAGTGTGAATACAAGATTACACTCAAAGATGTTTTTGATTTATGGCAAACTCAAATGAGCATTCAAACAACAAGGAGGAATCAGAAAAGCAAAGCATTTGATCACTCATGAAAGCACAAGGTGATCCACTATGCATATAAGTCGACTCAACACAAGCTGGACATGAAAAATGCAGAAAATCAGCAGTTAGGTCGACCTACTGTCAACCTAGGTCGACCTAAAATGAAGGAAAATCCATATACCTCTGCTAGGTCGACACACAGACCATTTAGGTCGACTCAAAATGAAGAAATCTTCATATCAGTCTGCTAGGTCGACCTACATGGCAACTAGGTCGACCTAATCTGTGAAAATGACCCTAGAATGCATCAGAAGAGGATTCTGGTCGACCTACTCCTTCAACAGGTCGACCTAACTGGGAGCAAAATTCTGCAAGCTCTGTTAGGTCGACCTAAGCACTACAAGTGGTCGACCTAACTGATCAAGAAAGTTTAAAAATCAGTTTTTCTTGGTTCTAACTGTTATGCAATCATATATATTGTGCAAGGGTAATTATTCAAGCAACACCAACGACTGAAAGATACACAAACGCTTCTCATCTTCGTTCTTCATCATCTCCAACACAATTACACATAATCATTCTTGCGTTGCGGGTTAGTGATGAGTTCGATAACGTCCATGGAACGGAATTGAAGATTCCTAGTGGGTGAAGGTTTGTGGGGTTTGTTGGTGAATAAAATCTGCGGGTTTTGTCCTCCACGACGGGTGGTTCTTGGGGGTTTTTATCAAGAGGCGTTCATTGAGGATTCGGCTGAGTGTAACGATTGAGGAACCGGGAGTTCAAGGAATCAAGACACTGCAGAAGGGAATCAAAGTGAAGCTCTTGGATAACCTTGATCTGGCTCAAGATTAAGGGGGAAGAAGATTCAAAGGATCGACATAATTGGTTTATCGTTTATCGCTTTGTTATCTTCTTTGTACATACTACTTTCAACATTAATGAAAGATTACCCAATTTCAATTTGGAATTGGGGGCAGACGTAGTCGTAGCGAGGACGATCGACGAACTGCCTAAACAAATATCGTGTTCTTGTCGCTTTTACCTTCTCTTTTACTTTCTGTTCATAATTGGTTATAAGTGCAAAATTGATCAACGATTCGAGTGTTAAAATTGTGAATTAAAGTTCTGCACAAACATCACAATTCACCACAACTTGAATCACTATCAATTTAAACGTATCACCAAGTGTTTGTGTTTTTGCTTAATCCAATCTTACTGCATTGAAAATCAAAATTGTCAATCTAGAAGTTAATTGGTTTTCAGTTGTAAAACGTACTGTTTAGCTATCATATTACTTCACCATCAATTCCACTTACTCTTTGGTTTTGAAACACATACGACCTTTGCAATAGCGGTCCAGAATAGACGCAAGTCGATTCAGAACCGCTTTCGCTCGAGTCAGTAGAAAAATCCTTAAAAACTTAGTGAGATCTATTCACCCACCCTCTAGATCTTTAGGCCAACGTCTAACAAGTGGCATCAAGAGCTCTGGTTTATTCCGTGCTTCGTGAAACACTTATTGGAAAGATGGCCTCTGGACCTAAAGGGGCTCATAATAGAGCTCCAGTTTTCAACGGAGAAAACTACGGCTATTGGAAGGATTGTATGTGTGTCCATATCAATGCAATTGATAGGAACATCTGGACAGCTATTGTCAATGGTCCATTTCAGATCACTATGACAAATGCAGCTGGTGCAGTTGTTCCAAAACCAGAAGATACTTGGAATGCTGAAGATGAAAAGAAATATGCATACGATTGGAAAGCGAGAAACATTCTAATCTCAGCTCTAGGAGTTGATGAATACTATCGCGTTTCCCATTGTAGATCAGCTAAAGCTATGTGGGACACATTGCAAGTTGCCCACGAGGGAACGGATGATGTCAAACTAGCTAGGATCAATACGTTAACTCAAGAGTTCGAACTTTTCCACATGGAAGATGGTGAAACCATCGAAAGCATGCAGAAAAGATTCGTTCACCTGAAAAATCGATTAAATTCTCTTGATAGACCTGTTTCCAATGCAGTTGCTACTAACAAAATCTTAAGGTGTTTGAACAGGGAATGGCAGCCCAAAGTTACAGCAATTAAGGAAGCAAATGATCTCAACACTTTAGACATTACCACTCTCTTTGGTAAACTAGAGGAACATGAACAGCATCTTAAATGCCTTGACATGCATGAGAAGAGGACAAAGAAAGAAAAGAACATGGAGAAAGAGGTAGAGAAGAAGTCAATAGCTCTAAAAGCTTCGAGCTCCAAGACCTCAAAACGAGAGCCAAAGGATAGTGACACAAGTGATGACGAAGACTCCGATGATGAGGAAATGGGACTGTTTGTGCGAAGATACAACAAATATCTAAAGAAAAATGGAGCAAAACATTCCGACAAAGGATTGATCAACTATAGAAAGCAATCAAACATGTTCAAACAAGATGACGACAACAAAGGAAAGATCAAAGGCCTTTGCTTCAATTGTGGGAAAGCCGGTCACTACAAACCGGATTGTCCATACCTTAAGAAAGAAAAGGAGAAGAACCAAAGCAAAAGTCATAACAAATCTAAAAGAGCTTACATAGCATGGGAAAGTGATTCATCTAGTGAAAGCTCGTCAAGCGATGAAGAAGAATCAGCAAACCTATGTTTCATGGCTCATCAAAACAAGAAAAAGAAAGCTGTAAGTCATCTTAAACCTGAACTCGTAGATAAGGTATCTCATTCTCAACTAAAACTTGCTTTTGAAGAATTACATAGAGATGCAATTAAAGCTTTCAAACTTTTGGCCTCAAATAAGAAAATATTTTCATATCTTGAATCAAAAGTTGAGAAAACCGAAAGGGATATGGAAGCTTTAAAACAATCTATGCTAGACATTCAAAAGGACAAAGTTGAATTAGATCCTACATCATGGTTTGGTTGTGAGACATGTCACATTTGGCAAAAAGAAGTGAGAGATCTAAAAGCCAAGTTAGACAAGGCTCTACAACCAAAAGTGACTTTTGCGGTTGATCCAAACAAGTTCAAAAGATCGTATACTCCTTTATATAGTAAATACACTTTTGTACCAAAAGTATCAACTAGCAAAACTCCATATTCTCATCATATTACCTGTCATTATTGTTGCAAAAAGGGACATACCATTGAAAAATGCAAATTTAGGAGAATTTTAGTTCCTAAAGGAGTATTTCAATGGTTGCCTAAGTGCAACAAATTGTGTACTCACCATCCAGGACCCAATGAAGATTGGGGACCTTCCACTCTAATTTAATCTCGCAGGAAAAGTGTCTTGACATCGCCGAACGGTGGAAATTCCTTGACAGCTGGTGCTCAAGACACATATAGGTAGACATACCAATCTTGGTAGGTCATCTATGTAGACAGTTTGAAGAATCATACTCGGCAAAGGAAATGTAGATGTTCTATCCATCACAAATGTATGAGATACATCACAAATACAGATATTCCGAAAAACACTTAGGACGCAGTACTTGATGTGCAAATTGGCAAGTTGCATTGCAAAGAGATTTTAAACTTATTCTTAGCAGAATATTGTTTGGGACTATGTCCCGCATCCGGGAGAACATCGAGTAATCGATACTAAATAAGTTTTTCGCAAAAATCAACCTGTGAAACATTCCATCAAAACAATTCACTATCAAATCTAGGAGTATGGCACACTGACAAGAAGACTCCACACAATGATGACAAAACACCTACATACTGAGAAAAGGTAACATGTTTATTGCTCACTTCCAAAAATTTTATTGATGCTATAATATGCTATCAATTAACATGCTTATAGTGACTTCATGTGCTCTTATCTACTCTTCTCAAATACTTATGTATATATGTTCATCATTTCATTCATAACATACAATGGTTGTGCTTTCAAACAAATAACAAAACAAAAATACATCATATAGAAACATTTCTAAGGCATTTTCATCATTGAAAGAAACTTAGGTCGACCTACCCTGTATTTGAGTCGACCTACATAAGAAGCTTCTTTAGAAAAACCAAAAAGGTCCAGTTGCGTCGACCTACTCACAATTTAGGTCGACCTAATTTGGTCATTTGTTGTTACTACTTCTGTTAGGTCGACCCAGCTTCACTTTAGGTCGACCTACTGCGTAAATTTTTTCCATATTTGGGTCTGTTAGGTCGACCCGACCCAATAACATTCATTCAAAACACTCCATTCTTGCATTCCCTCTCATTCTCATCTCTTTTGGTACGGCTAACCCTAATTCCTCAAACTCAAAACTGTCAAAAATCCTCCCTCTCTCACTCAAAGCATCTCCAACCATGCCTCCAAAATCAAGAAAAGGAAAGGAAATTGCTTCCAGTTCATCATCTCAACCGGTAAGTGCTCTTGTTCATCCTGATTGTAGAGAAAACTTTGAGAAGTGGCAGATGAAAAGGAAAATTGTTAAGCAATATACTTATGATCCAAATCTTGTCGAAAACATGCATATCCCTGATGTCGCTGCGTTAATTGAACATCAAAATATTCATCCCTTATTGCAATGTGATACCCCGTACTGTGAAAATACCGTTAGGGCTTTCTATGCAGGATTTACAAAAGGAGACGGTTGTAACTTCCGTTTCAAAATGGGATCTAGATCGCATGTTGTTGACAAACGGGTCTGGATTAGTATCTTTGGTCTGACAATCGTTGGTGATGAACTCCGTATGGTAGACGGGGATGTACCGGGAAACTATGATCATGAGGCCTACATGAAGTCAATCCTCAAAGATCCTTCCGTATTTGACAGATCAAATGAAACAATAACAGCTGGTCATTTAAAGCGAGATCCTAGGCTCTTGAACTGGGTAATCTCAAGAATCATTCGACCAAGGGCTGGAGGATATTCGAGAATTGAAAGAAATGAAGTGGTGCTCATGTATCTGCTGCAAAACAGAACGCGTTTACACTGGCCTCACTTCCTTGCTGCTAAGTTTCATGAGGTCAAACAGAAAACTACAGCCCTATGTTATGGTTCAATCATTCAAACAATTGTCAATCACTTTGGTATGCGACTTGATCACTTACACTACACTCGCGTACATCAATCCCAGGAATTCTCACAAACCACCTTGACTCTTATGGGATATCATTGGAATCTTGTGAGGAAAACATATTATCTCATTCAAAAAGGAACAGGGAAGGTTATCTACAACTATGATGATCCTACGGAGTTTGGAAACAATGTAGGAAATGAGGAAGAAGGAAACGATCAAGAAATAGCAAATGAGGAGGATCAAACCATGGACGACATAGCTCATGACACAGATCCAAACTGGCAATATGTTCCGTCTCAACAGGAAGAAGTTCCTTGGGGATACACTGCTCCACCTCCTCCTGATCAATCTAACATAATATCTATGCTTGAAGCTATGCAACTTCAACAACAGCAGAACTTTGAAACTCAACAGCTTCAATTTCAAACAATGCAGCAGCTTCAACAAGATAGATATGAGGAACAACAACGGCAATAACAATCTCTGTACGGCTTGGTTCAGGAACAAAGGAACGATTTTGAGACGTTTGCATCCAACTCCATATTGAGGCAGAATCAGTTTGAAGAAACGGCATTGCATCGTCATGCTAACATCAGCCAAAGCTTCAACACTCTTAACATGTCTGTGCTGGATTTGTTGGAACAGGTTGAAGAAGATCGACCTCACACATTTCAAAGAGGAAGAGGAAGAAGGGGCAGGCGTTAGGACATATCGTTTATCATATCATCATTTCATTGCATTTCATGCCATTAAGTTTTCTTTGTTTTGTTTTGTTGTTAAAAACATTATATGATGTAGCACTCTATGTTCTCTTTTATAATTCTCTTGAACTACTATGTATGTTGTTAGCTTGCTTTAAAACATGATTAGCTCTTATGATTTCACCATTTACATGTTATCTATCTCTATGACTACCGGTATTCTTTATTTTTCTTGTTTCTCTCCTACTCTGCTCTCTTTGTTTCTCTTTTTGATGTTGTCAAAGGGGGAGATAGATACAATAGATGCTGAGTGTACGGGGGAGCCTTGGTGAGAGATTGCCCTGTTGAGAGATAGATGCTGGATGTACGGGGGAGCTCTGTTGAGTCCTTGTCAGCTTTTGACTATTGGTTTGCCATCATCAAAAAGGGGGAGTATGTGAATACAAGATTACACTCAAAGATGTTTTTGATTTATGGCAAACTCAAATGAGCATTCAAACAACAAGGAGGAATCAGAAAAGCAAAGCATTTGATCACTCATGAAAGCACAAGGTGATCCACTATGCATATAAGTCGACTCAACACAAGCTGGACATGAAAAATGCAGAAAATCAGCAGTTAGGTCGACCTACTGTCAACCTAGGTCGACCTAAAATGAAGGAAAATCCATATACCTCTGCTAGGTCGACTCACAGACCATTTAGGTCGACTCAAAATGAAGAAATCTTCATATCAGTCTGCTAGGTCGACCTACATGGCAACTAGGTCGACCTAATCTGTGAAAATGACCCCAGAATGCATCAGAAGAGGATTCTGGTCGACCTACTCCTTCAACAGGTCGACCTAACTGGGAGCAAAATTCTACAAGCTCTGTTAGGTCGACCTAAGCACTACAAGTGGTCGACCTAACTGATCAAGAAAGTTCAAAAATCAGTTTTTCTTGGTTCTAACTGTTATGCAATCATATATATTGTGCAAGGGTAATTATTCAAGCAACACCAACGACTGAAAGATACACAAACGCTTCTCATCTTCGTTCTTCATCATCTCCAACACAATTACACATAATCATTCTTGCGTTGCGGGTTAGTGATGAGTTCGATAACGTCCATGGAACGGAATTGAAGATTCCTAGTGGGTGAAGGTTTGTGGGGTTTGTTGGTGAATAAAATCTGCGGGTTTTGTCCTCCACGACGGGTGGTTCTTGGGGGTTTTTATCAAGAGGCGTTCATTGAGGATTCGGCTGAGTGTAACGATTGAGGAACGGGGAGTTCAAGGAATCAAGACACTGCAGAAGGGAATCAAAGTGAAGCTCTTGGATAACCTTGATCTGGCTCAAGATTAAGGGGGAAGAAGATTCAAAGGATCAACATAATTGGTTTATCGTTTATCGCTTTGTTATCTTCTTTGTACATACTACTTTCAACATTAATGAAAGATTACCCAATTTCAATTTGGAATTGGGGGCAGACGTAGTCGTAGCGAGGACGATCGACGAACTGCCTAAACAAATATCGTGTTCTTGTCGCTTTTACCTTCTCTTTTACTTTCTGTTCATAATTGGTTATAAGTGCAAAATTGATCAACGATTCGAGTGTTAAAATTGTGAATTAAAGTTCTGCACAAACATCACAATTCACCACAACTTGAATCACTATCAATTTGAACGTATCACCAAGTGTTTGTGTTTTTGCTTAATCCAATCTTACTGCATTGAAAATCAAAATTGTCAATCTAGAAGTTAATTGGTTTTCAGTTGTAAAACGTACTGTTTAGCTATCATATTACTTCACCATCAATTCCACTTACTCTTTGGTTTTGAAACACATACGACCTTTGCAATAGCGGTCCAGAATAGACGCAAGTCGATTCAGAACCGCTTTCGCTCGAGTCAGTAGAAAAATCCTTAAAAACTTAGTGAGATCTATTCACCCCCCCTCTAGATCTTTAGGCCAACGTCTAACATCCAGCTGTTCCAGTTGCAGTTGTCTTCTTCATCTTTCACAGCATTGATTTCATTGGTGGGGAAATGAGTCGGTGATCTTTCGGGATAAGTAATATACTCTGCTGGATACGAGAGCCCAGGCTGAGGTATCTCTGTTGGCTGAGCGAGATGCTCGATAAGATCTTCCCATCCAGTTGGAATGATGTCTTTAAGGGAGACTTGTGCATTCTGGTGAGTGGTGTACTCTGACAGAAAATAACCCTCGTTATTTGGTATTTCCCTGGCTTTTTCAAAAGTGAAATTGTCGTCGTAATGTTCATCCCATCCAGTTGGGACAATGTCTTCAATGGCGACTTGTGAGCTCGGAGGAGCGGAATATTTCACCATAAAGTCATATTTGCCACTTGGCTCTCCTAGCGTATCCCAAACTTCTTTAGGTGGATTTTGATATTGCTCAGTGATGGAACTTGTGAAACTTTTGCCATTTTCAAATTGATCACCCCATCCAGTTGGGGTAATGTCTTCCCTAGCAATAAAAGAACTCTGAGGTGCGGTATATTGAAAATTATACCCGCCGCTTGGTTCTCCCAAAGTATCCCAAACTCCCATGGGAAGGGGTGGAACTTCATCTGGATATGGCTGAATGATATGGTTCAAGAACACTCCATCGTCTTCAATAGCATTTACTCCTTGGCTGATGAAGTGTGACATTAATCCTCCAGAACAAGGACTTTGATCGTTCTTTTGATTTCCATTAGCATAGCCCAGGCCTAACTTGTCAGACTTGTAAGGTACATCGAGGAGCTATCCCCATACTGTGCAACCACCTTTTTCGATCACAGCTTTGGCATCTTTGAGAGAAGCCACAATTGTAGTTGGAGTAGCAGAAATATGCTTGGTAGTAGAGACATCTGGAGAGACCACCTCAAAAGATTGGCAGGGAGTTTCGATGAATTCGTCATCCAACTCAACATACTTGGAATTGCTCAGGTGACTAACCACATATTCCTCTTCGCCATAAACTGTGATAATCTTTCCTTTTACTGGATACTTCAACTTCTGATGTAGGGTAGAAGTTACAGCATTTGCCCCATGTATCCAAGGGCGTCCTAGTAAACAGGAATATGCTGGGTGAATTTCCATTACGTAAAAGGTAGAATCAAAGATCTGAGAGCCCACTCTGATTGGGAGATTCACCTTTCCGTACACTGTTCTTGTTGACCCGTCGAAGGCTCTTACCACAGCATCGCTTGGTTGTAACACAATTCCTTCGAAGTCAAGCTTTTCCAGTACTGTTTTTGGTAACACGTTCAAAGAAGAACCGTTATCTACCAGCACATGAGATAGAGTGGTGCCATTACATTCAATAGAGATGTGTAGGGCTTTATTGTGATTCTTTCCAGCAGGGGTTAGATCAACATCAGAGAAACCGAGGCCATTATTTACTGTTAGACTGGCAACACAATTTTCAAATTGATCGATTGAAATCTCTTGTGGTGCATGTGCAGCTTTCAGGAACTTCATCAGGGCCTTGGCATGAGCTTCTGAATACTTTAGCAGAGATAACATTGAGATTTTTGAAGCAGTGTGCCCCAGTTGTTCGACAATATTGTAATCACTCTTGCAGATGATTTTCAATATTTCCTCCATTTCTTGCTTTGATGGATCCTCAATAGTGACTTCCACCGGTATTTGAACTGGTTCAACTTGTGGCTCTTTGCCTCGAGCGTTGATATCTTGATTAGGAACTGGGACCCGGACTGGATTAGTAGCAACATTTGGAGAAATTTCAGGTGTAAAGATCCTTCCACTTCTCGTAATCTTACTGGTACCCACAATATTATCAACAATTGGAGTAGTAAAATTCATGGCCTCTTCGGTCAAGGTATCCTGTTTAACTCCATGGACATAAACATTAGTGTCATAACTCCACGGGACAGCTTTGTCTGAGGAGTATGGAAATGGAGTCGGACTGGTAATGATTACCGATGCCACTTTGGGTGTAGCAGAAATTTTGAAAGGAGCTTTGGTAGGGATTTTCAAGGGTATGTTGGAAACCACTGAGACATCCTCTATTCTCATGCCGTTTGAAAAGACTTCACATAAAACGTCCATGGAAGGTAGCCTTTCAAACATAATGATACGGCGATCCATCCACTTTTGAATTCCCATTCTCAGATTTTCACAACCATTGGGTAGGTGTGTGCAATAAAAGCAATTAGGGTCACAACCTGGAAAGTAACCAGCTTGGATTAGCTTTCCTTTGACTTCAAGGAGTGGAGTTGACAATTCCCTCACATCATAGATGTAAACAGTGTCTATGATAGCATTGACGGTCTTGTCGTGCTTCGGCATAGGTGTTGTGATGACATTTGGAGTCTCTGGAGGATCGAACTCAATTTCCCCAGCATCTATCATGTCTTGTATTTTATTTTTCAGGGCCATCAGTGATCTGCGTCATGTCCTGGACAGTTAGAGTGATACGCACATGTTGCATCGGGGCGATAACTCAGAGAGGAAGTGTTGACATTCTTTGGAGGGTCTTTCAATGTGACCAGATTTGCTTTTAACAAATGCTGCAATGCTTGAGAGATTGGCATATTGATTCTGGTGAAATTTCTTCTTGGTGCATCTGGTCGACGCGTATATTTTGGCGGTTGATCTTTTTGAGGTGCAGATGCGGAGATCAGAACTGCCCCTACAGATTGGTGATGCTCATTTTTGCGACCTTTCAGACTGTGCATTGTGTTGACCTCATTCCTCCCACTGATGGGCCTTTTTGTAGTACCAGAGGAAGAGCCTATTTGAATTTTTCCATTTTGAATGCCGCTTTCGACACGCTCTCCAGTCAATATCAAGTCAGTGAAACCTGATGATGAGCTTCCCAGCAAATGGCTATAGAAAGGGCCAGTTAAAGTGCCCATGAACATGTCGACCAGCTTGCGATCAGATAAGGGTGGTTGAACCCTTCCAGCCAGATCTCTCCACTTTTGTGCATATCCTTTGAAACTTTCTTTCGGTGCCATGGACATACCCCTTAGTTGAGTACGGGTTGGTGCAAGGTCAGCATTGTATTGATACTGTTTGTAAAAAGCAGCAGCTAAATCTTCCCAGGTATGAACTTTTGTACTTTCCAGTTGGTAGTACCACTCGAGTTGTGTACCCGACAGACTTTCCTGGAAGAAATGAATCCACAATTTGTTATCTACTGTATGAGGTACTATCTTCCTTACATAGGACCTCAGATGTAGTTTTGGGCAGGAAACTCCATCATATTTTGCAAAGACAGGAACTTTGAACTTTGGAGGAATAACAACATCTGAGACGAGTCCCAGATCATCGAAATCTAAACCAGGTATTTTTTGTATCTCCATAGTTTTCATGCATTCTTCCAACTGCTGGTATTTGTCATCATCCTGTTCGTCTCCAGAATGATAATCTTCTTCATTAGAAGAGAGAGAGGGTTTGGTAGAACCCTGGTTGCTGTGATTGTCTCCTTGTTCACCATCACCGACTATTTCAGGGATCAATGGCTTTTTGGACCTTTTGACTGGGATTTTGATCTTCCTTTTCAGGTGACTCAAGCCTACAGATCCTTTGGGCTTCTTTTTCTTCTTGATCATCAAGGCCTTCAGTTCTTGTTGCCCCTTTGCTAGTTCCAGAATTGCTACCTGAACTTGGGCGTTCTGTGCTTCGAGATTCTTGATGCTTGTTTCAGATTCCATCTCTTCTAACTGAAATAAACAGCGAGGAGATGAGAAATCCGTCATGTGAACCTGTTATGCAATGTGTATGAATGAAATGCATATGCAATGTTTTCAAGGATCTTAGAATTTAGATTTGTTAAAACAAAGAGAAAAAAAACAAACATTTATTAGCTAAAAAATTTATTTATTTTTTTTTCTTTTTCTTTTTACTTTTTGCCTCATTCGGGCTTACAAAACAAAAATAAAGAAAATGAAGGATCCCTTAGGTCTCCCATGGACGCTTTCTCTTTGCACCCAGGAATGTGTTGATCTGCTGCTCTTCTTGGAGTTGTCCGGTGAGCTCCAATACTTTCCTCTCATAGTCTTGACAGTGTGCTTTGAAGGTGTCTCTTTCCTCTTTTAGTTGAACCCAAGATTTCTGCAACTCTTCCAGGTCAGTTGGCATATCCGGATGTAGAATAACTCGAGGTTCGTCTCCTTCGACTTCTGGCTCAATAGTCACAGGTAGAATAGCGGGATATGGCATGATGAACTTCTGAGCATGAGTACGCACCCATCTGAGGTAAGGTTCCATAGGAATAGAATTCCATTGCCCTAAAGTTTTGCTTTCTATTCTATAGACACTGCCCCACGCATGTATGAACCTTCGTCGGCGTCTGTGTGAATCATCCTCGTAATCAAACACAATGCCACGGATAATCATGTCATGAGGACCGTTTCTCCGTGCATATCCGAATTGGCGTAAAGCTAAAGAGGGATTGTAAGTGATGCCTCCCTTGATGCCAAGTAGTGGCACATTAGGGTACTCTCCACAATGATCAATGATAGTAACGTCTCTTTGAAAGAAGTTGTTCCACCGGATATCTGAATGATACAAAGACATAATCCTGCGAGACCATTGCATTCTTTGTTCATTTCTCAACACTGATCGGGGAAGATGAAATGTAAACCATCTAGCCAATAGTGGTACACAGCACATAAGAGTTCCTCGTTTCTTCATGGTACGAGTGTGTAGAGAATGTAGAATGTCTCCCAGCAAGGTTGGTACCGGGTTACGGGTTAAGAAAAGGTTGATGATGTGCACACTTATAAACTGGTCGGGATTAGGGAATAAAACCAACCCATAGATCAAAAGAGCCACAACCTCCTCAAAAGCTGGGTAACTTTTGTTTTTTAGTAGTAATCGAGCCTTTTCCATTAAGAACTTAGCAAGCAAACCCTCGACTCCACTCTTTGTTTCCCAATTGGACTCGATTTCTGACTTTCGCAAGTGTAAGGCAGCAACAATGATTTCAGGTTTTGGAATCCTTTCTAAACCAGTGAAAGGTAATTGATCTCGAACAGGTAATCCAATTAGTTCAGAAAACTCTTCCAAGGTGGGTACTAACTGGTAATCAGGAAATGTAAAACAATGATGTTCGGGATCAAAGAACTGGAACAGGACCCGTATCATGTCTTCTTCAAATTTTGAGGTAACCAAATGGAGTAGGTGACCGTGCTTTTCGGTGAATTGAGCATTCCTGGGAAATTATGATATTAAGTCCTTTAGTTCAGATGGAACTGTTGAGATGTTGATTCGGATGTAATCTCTGGTGGCGGGAGCCATTACCTGCAATAACAAAACAAAGGTAAACTCTTTGATCCTTGAAATGATTAGTGAGAAAATGATATGCTTATGATGCTTATGATGTTATGATGTCAAACATGTGGCACACAAAAACAAATCAAACAATAGCCTTATGTTTAAAGGCTTGTATGAAGTTCATAGGTGATACCCTCCCCACTGAAGTTGAGTTGGTTAAAACCTGTCCTAGAATAGTATTCGGGTTCTATGATCCTTGGAGACAACATCTCAATACGGCGCTCAGACGGCCGATCAAAAATATTCCTCGAGGATAACTAACTTCGATCAATTTCAAAGCTAGCCACTTAATAGGCCACAAGTCAAGTTCAACTAAAAGGTTCTAAGAAAAATTAGTGTTTAATGACATTTCGGAAGCCTAATATACTCCTTGATCGTTTTCAAGGGACATCAATATAAACCAAAGTGTCGCACTAACGGTGACTACCAGATCAACCGTATCGATACATGCCGTACAGTTTCCTTGGCCTATTGTCACATACTTAAGGTATCTCGAGATTCGGGTTAGAATCTTTCACACAAGCAAATACCCAAACAAACCTTTGAAAAATAGAGCAATCAAGTCAAGCAATTGAAAACATCGAAGTGATCTAAACTCTAAAGGTAACCCCTTTTGAAAACATTTTGTTTTTAGAAAGTAATTTCCCCAGCAGAGTCGCCAGTTCTGTCATGCACTCGGTTTTTTACCATACCTCTTGCGGAGAGATACACGAACTGACTCTTTTCTTTCTGCTTTTGTGTTTGTTTGGAAATCAGAGAGTCGCCACCGACTTTTATTTTATCCAATTAAGGAAAGGTTTATAAAAGAAACAGAAAAAGACCTTTAAGAAATTCTGGGTAAGGGGGTAGGTTATACAAAGGGAAGGTATTAGCACCCTTTGTATCCATGGTTATCCATGGGCTCTTTAATTTGCTTAGCTCACTTCTTTTGAATCACTTTTCTATTGCCTTGAAATGCTTGTATGTGGTTTCAAATACCTTTGTAAATTGACTTTGTAATGATCCTTGTGCGGATGTATACAAAGTGTTTTTATCTTTCAAAAGATGTTTTTGAAAAAAGAACGTTAACTTCGTAATGGTCCTCGTTTGGATATATACAAAGTATTGTCTTTTTGAAAGTTTTATTTTGAAAAACCATGATATATGAGAGATTTGTTTGTTTTGATCTGAGCAAGCAAATTAGGAGGTCTACCCTAAGTTATAAGGTCTTTTCCTATTTCCTTTAAAAAACTATCCTTTTACCGGATGTAAACAAAAGTTCGATTTTGCATTTGAAACAGTAGAATTTGATTTTGATCTCTGAAAAGAGTAAAAGAGGGATTACCCTAAGAGGTGCAAGTGTGATTGTGTTTTGATTCAGATATTTTATCTTTTGAAGTTAGTGATCTAACGATTCAATTTTAATCTTTGGCATACACACAGTTTTATATGTACTGGAACTTAAAATGCGGAAATGTAAAATGCGGAAAGTAAATCTACGCTATTACATCGATTTTGCGGGAAATGTAAACTACGCTATTTACATGAATTTGACAACCTATACACTTGATCTATGAATTTAAATTGCAAGAAAATAAGAGAAATATTTTTGGATTTTTTGATGATTGATTTTAATTAGAATTAATGCATGATTAATTTAATTAAAATGAGAAAAAGATGGAAATAAAATTTAAACCTAAAAATTAAGTTTAAAATATGTTCAAAATGCTTATTTATTAATTTTAAAACAAAACTAATTTTTTTGGAATTTTTGAAATTGATTTTGAAATTATTAAGTTAAATAATCATATAATTATATAAATAATTACACAAATAATTAAAACTTAAAGAGAAAATTATTCTACATATGTACAAAATTAGCCTATAATATATAAACTATATTTAATATAAAGAACAATTTTTTTATGATTTTTTGATTGGTTAAAATAATTAAAAGATAAATATATACATATTATCTAATTAATTATACAAAATATTTAAATTATGAAGAAAAATAAAATATTTTTATATCATAAAATAAAGTATTATTTTATCAACTTAAAAATATTTTTTTGTGTATTTTTTTATTTTTAGAACTATTTTAAAATAATTTTATAAATAAAATTAAATAAAAATAGAAAATATATAAACAATGATCTGGTGTGGTTATTAAATGAAGTCCATGATGGGGGTGCGCGTTTTGATGCGTTGGATTGATAGATGGATGGATCTGATGGTCACCAGCATGAGGGATCATAACACGTGACACACCTGCAAAACACTGAATCCAAGGTTAATTTAAAAAACACGCGCGCGCCCTCCCACCAATCAGAGGACGCCACGCATCATCTTCTTCATCAGGATGGATCTTTTACACCTTTCATTTGCAGGTGGTGTAAAAACTCCAACCTATTACACCTGTTGAGAATAGCGAATACAAGCAAACAACAATATAAATTTGGCGCGATGCCATGGTTCAGTTCGTTTTGTTCATACGAGTTTAATGGTACCATTTAGAGCTTGTAATTTTGCATGGATCGTAAAGCCCTAATTTTGAAAGCAAGAACCCTAAAATGGTGGTTCCTCGTATAGGTGTCCAAACTTCAATTAAGTTTCCAGAAATGATCAGAACCTCAAACTAAACTTAAATATGAGTCTACATCTTGCTAAACATGCATGTGTGATGAGATTTTTGTAAGTTTTAGTTCGAGCAAACCGTGAGGTATAGGTACGTGTTCTTGATGATTCAAGGCTTGCAATTGATCTGGTTATGTTTAGTGAGGGTCAGGGAACGTGTTTGAGTAATTAATTTGTATTGAAACAAGCTAGAAATTAAAATTCGAATTTTAAATTTCTTTGAAAAATTCAAGTTGATACAAGGTTGATACAAGCAAGACTTGGGCTCTGAATTTGTGTCCATCTATTACTGAAGTGTGATACTTCATTTATAGGCAAAGATGTGCTTAAAAACTAAGCTAGAAGCATTAAGTGCTTTTGTTGACTTTTGGAATTTTTTAATATATGTAGCGTTGAATTCAAGCCACCATAGCTTGATTTTTCCACACCTCTTCTGCTGTACTTCTCTTGGGGCAGAGTATTGAATGATCTTTGATGAGTCATGCTTAGAAACCAAGCTACACATTATCCTTCCATTTTCCTTTTTTTAATTTAATCTTTGTTGCACCCCAAAATTTGCTCATCTAATTATTCCGAATTGGCTTACATATCTCATTCATTTACATCTTAGGTCATCAATAAAATCATGCATCATTAATCATTAACTTAGTATGGAGATCAAGGATACTGGTAATTCGCATTCTCTATTGATTTCAAGGGTCTCCCTTCCATTCATTGGTTTACAAGCTACAAGTCCAAAAAAAAACAAATCAACATATTTATGAGGAAGTTCACCTTTCATTATCATTGGTCAAAACTCCATTCATACAAAATTCAAAAGAAAACCTTTCATTACATGATTGAGATCAACATCCGTTTCAAAATAATATTATATTCATCATTACATGCTTACAATACAAGGAAAAATGGCAAGAGAAAATAAAGAGTACATGTTCTACAATTCCAAGGTTTCATGCTAATTTCGAAACACCGCTATCCAATACATTACAACAAAGTTTACACAAAAAAATCTATCTGTTCTACTTAATCAGTACATGTCTCAAGTCTTCAGCACAATAAGTTCAAACAGCCGCTGCCAAGTTCTGATGTGGGCATACCCCCTGTTTCACTAATGATCCAAGACCTTCCAGCTTCTCCATAAATCAACCCTGCACACAGAAAATCATTCAGATTCAAGCATTTCAGTTCAGCCATGTTCATCAATTTACAACCAGTCTAAATTCAAAGAAGATAATAGTGTAAAGGCATCGCAGCCTTGCAGATCATCACATACCATATTCAAATGCATCCATACACATTTAACCTTAACCACCTTCTACTAACCTTTAAGAATTTTATTCTAACCATTTTTAACCCTTTCAACACCTAACTGTCCTAACCTATTTCTAAACCTCTTCCTAACTGTTTTAACTAACAGCTTCCCTAACTAATTTCTCTTCACATCCTTACTTCTAACTAACCTTATAACCACCAAAATCAGATTTGTAACTAACTTCCTAAGCAGTTTTATAACAGCACCTCTAACCAATTTTTATAACAGAAAAAGCAGTCTTGTAACAACCTATAACAACTCTAACTAATTTCCCAAAGTCGGTTACAAAACTCTAAACAGATAACAGAATTTTGACACAAAAAGGAGGAGAGGGAATTAACTGAAATCAAGAGTTGAACTCACCTCATAACCTGGAATTCTCTTCATCTTCAATATCTATATAACAGAGCACTGCTTCATTCTTCACAGCTCCCTTCACTTCCATTCATTCACCACTTCTCAGCTCTCTTCACTCCACCATTTCTCACTTTCGTTCATCACCATCTTCATCTTTCTACACACTTCAATTCACCTTCAATCATCTTCTCTCCCAGTTTTCCACACTTCATCCATAACCTCTCTCTCTGAATCTTCGATCTTCCCCTGAACTTTCATCTTCCATCATTGACCTATATTCATCATTCTTCACACTCTTGAACCTTCATCACTCATTCCACAGAGAACTGATCCGCAAAAGATAGCAGAAATTTAGCAACAGAAAAAGATAACATAAATCGGTCACAGAAAAGAGATTTCACCTGTAAGAAATTTGCTTGAGACTGCTTCTTCAAACTACCTCCATCTTCATCGCAGCACAGCGACAAAACTCTATCAACAACGTTCAATTCGTCCAATCTTCGCATCACCTTCGCGCACAAGAACCACAATACCGAGTCACGACCTCATCTCCCATCGAGATTTCCTTCGATCTTCATCGCTGCAAACAACAACAACAACAATATCACATCAAGATTCAGAAACGAGCAACAACAAGAAGAGGGATCGAGCAGAGACTGAGGATCGAATTGAGAGAAGTTCGCGGAGAGGTTAGAGCGAGTTCGAGAACGAGATATGAGATAGAGTGAAAGCAGAGGAATGTGAGCGGCTGAGAGGTGAGGCGATTGAGAGAGGAGGTCGCGATATGAAAACTGAGACTGAGACGGAGTGGCCGCGAACTCACCGGAGGGATCTTGCGCCGTCGCCGCCGAGAGTTGACGAAGAAGAAGAAGCTCTTTCAGAATCCCAATCGTCACTCATACGTAACCCTAAATCCCTCTTCTTCTTATTTTATTTTGTATCTTTTGATTAATTGATATTAATTAGGGTTAATTATACTGTATAGAATTAATTCTGATATGATTAATGTCTTAATTATCCATAAAAACATGATTCAGATAAGATCATTCAAAACATAGGATATGGATTAATCTGAATAACACCTTTGGGCTGAATTCTGCCTATCTCACCCCCTTAAGCCCAACACCATCTTTTTGGCAGAAAATCAATGAACAAAAACACCTCTCGGGCCTTCTGTTAACCGCACCTCCCTTGGCCCATGACACTTTCTTTTGTTGAACAAAAACTATACAAAAAACACTCTTTGGGCCTCCTCTGGATGGGCTCAGCGCCCTCACTATCTGCACCATCAGTTTCAATCTGCACCCCCTGTTTTCATTTTTTAGATTTAGGTAATTAGATTTTTGCCACTTCTTTTTAGTATTTAAATGCTAATTTTCCTACTACCTTTTAGACTTTAATACATGATTTTGGCATATAAAAATAATCAACAAATAAACATTAGTTTAGGTTTTTATTTCATTTCTTTTTGCTTGATCAAATTCTTGTCTTTTTGGCACATAAAAAACCATAAAAATAATAGTATTTTAAATTCGATTTTTGTACTATTTTGCATTGTTCACTTTCATGTCTTGTACCATATTTTCAAGTGTTTATGTTAGCCATTTTACACTAATTCTTGTATCGTTATTTACTTGTATTTTTACTTGTAATTTCGTTCTCCGCTTATGCTTATATTCTCATGTCGCTTTTTGCTCCTAACCATTAGGTAGAAACCATGACAACTTTAGGAATTAGAGGTTCCCATCATATTAGGCTAGTTTTCATCTTAGGCTAGTTTTGTCCCTTTTCCTTTTCAACTTTAAAACACTTAACAAAGGAAGAGGCGAATCACATTAAAAGTGGGAGAGAAACGAGTGGGATTTATTCCCTAATCTGTTTCTCGAACACTTAGTGAGAGAGAAATGAGTGGGATCCATTCCCTAATCTGTTTCTCGATCACTACAAAGAGAAATGAGTGGGATTCATTCCCTAATCTGTTTCTCGATTATTAGAGAAATGAGTGGGATTCATTCCCTAATCTGTTTCTCTATCCATGTAGAGAAATGAGTGGGATTCATTCCCTAATCTGTTTCTTTGACATCATACATTCTATGTGATTCAACTCGCAGATTAATTCCCCTTAAAAATCACCAATCAAAAACATCTAAAATATCTAATAAAGGTTCAGACCTAAATCAAAGTAATGAAGTGGTGCGGAACCTTGTATTGGGTTTTGTTCATCATGGAATTACCCTAAAAAATACAAACCAATCTTCTCTCTTCTCTCTCTTGCCTCCGAGGCATTCTTTCTCTTGCCTTCAGGGCATTCTTTCTCCTAATCGGACATGTTATTTCCGCTCCATTCCCAGCTTAAGACTCCAGAGGTCGAGCAGCGGAGTGCGAATGTAACTGTTCAACTAAAAAACACAAAAACAAACAAAAATATGTGAGCCGAACTACGGCGCTCTGATTCCTGAAAAGGATACGTAGGCATTGGGTCGCGGGGCCTAAGCGAGCACAATTATTTATAAACCTTATTTTCCCCGTGTTTCTTTTTCTTTCATTTGCATGCATTCCCTTAGCAATTAAGCTTTAGATTTATACACCCTTAGAATAAAACAAACATAAGTGGATCCTGTGGAGTACCACAGACGTGAGGGGTGCTAATACCTTCCCCTCGCGTAACCGACTTCTTACCCGATGTCTGGTCGAAAGACCTTCTCTTATCCTTATTCTAGGTTTTCTGATATTCCCTTCCCTTATGGGATAAATATATTGGTGGCGACTCTGTTCATTTTCGCGAGCGTGCGACAGCTGGCGACTCTGCTGGGGATGGAAGAAAGACCTGTGCTGGTCCATTCTTAGCGAGTCGATCCTAGCTTGTGTTTGTTTTCTTTTCTTTGGGTGTTTATTTATTGCTTTATTGCTTCATTACTTTATTGCTTTATTGCTTTATTTCTTTATGCATCGCATTTTATTTTCATATACTATGATTATTATTCTGCTGTCTGTTGGGATGGGATGTTACTGATTTGAGGTAAAAGGCCCAATACCCAGGCCAGAGTGATACTTAGGCTACCTAGGACAGAGTGGATAGTCATGACGCCAACAGAATGTCAGGTTCTGTTGATTGCGATCATGAGACCCACGACCAGTTGAGGTTCAAATGGGATACCATTGTTGGCATGTATTTGCAACAATGATGGTGTCTCAAGAGAACTGTTAACGCTGGAGACCTTTTGACCTACCATATTGGATCCTACCTGTGAGAGGGGTTGGGAAATTCTGTTTTGCAGGAAAACATGCCTTCATCCTACCCCATGGCCATTCATCCTATCTATCATGACCAACATCGAACCTCTGAATCTGGAAGGTTCGACCTTATGTGACTTATGCAAAGGTTATCTATCCTGAATCAACGTCGAACCTCTGAATCTGGAGGATTCGACCATCTTTGACTTATACAGAAGTTCTACATCAGTTATCTATCAGAATCAATCAACGTCGAACCTCTGAATCTGGAGGATTCGACCATCTTTGACTTATACAGAAGTTCTACATCAGTTATCTATCAGAATCAACGTCGAACCTCTGAATCTGGAGGGTTCGACCATCTTTGACTTATGCACCGCCTAGTTATCAAGAATGCAACATCGAACCTCTGAATCTAGAGGATTCGACCATATCATATTGACCATGAGAAGTTATTATCACAAGAGGCCTTGATCCTTGATCCTGATTCCTACTGCATTTGCATCATCATTAACATTTTTGCATTCATGCATATGCATCCATGGTTACCAAGACTCCTACATTCTTCCTCTCCATCAGATCAGACAAGACAATTCCTCCACACCGATATCTGACAAGAGCTCACCGACAAAGAATCATGGGGAATTACAAAAAAATCAAGCTACTATCTAAGGACCCCACACCTTCTCGTGAGGGTACCTTCCACCAAAGGAGCCTAAAGACTTTGTGTTTGTCGGAGAACATTTCATTTGCATCAGAATAAGGCCAAGCTTGCCATTGTATAGATTCCTTCAGAATTTTCAATTGTATTACTTTTGTTGTTATCAAGTACTTCTCATTGTAAGAAACCCATTCTGTTTGAATAAATAAAAATAATGCAATATACACGTTTTTCTCAAATCATTCCATTCTTGTCATTATGTTCATTGATACTTCACTCATTTGTCTTAAGCAACTAAAAAAGGAGAATGATGAAAATTAAAAACACATGAACTACTAACTGTATGCTTTTGGAACAAAATCCTACTGACGATGTACAGGCATTGTTTCAATTCCTAAACACCGGAGTTATAAGGGAGTGAAACCTTCGTCAACCCCTTTGAGCCTAAGGAGTAGTAGTTTCTTTTCAAAAAAATTACAATGAAACCCTTCATCTTAACCAGGGGCAGGGTAGTCTTCAGTTAGTGCGACTGAGTGCTCAACTTTCAGGTGTTCCATCAGAGGATCAATCATATCTCAGATCTCACAACAAAAGAAGAAGAGCACTATCCACAAGTGGATGTCTCTCATTCACTAAGAAGAAGGCAGTCACAACCTTTTCATCAAGTCAATCACAAAAGTCATACAACTTGTTCCCGAATGAGACAAAAAAGAATGAAAAGAAAGTTATGAATCATGATAAAAAAGGAGAAAGAGACAATAGCCCGCTAAGTCAAAGAAAAAGTCAAAAGAAAGAAAAGCTTTGAAGCAAATGACTTAGGCAAAAATTAGGGCATATCCCGCTGGACAACGAAAACCAATATCAAAAGAAACTTTTTGTCCAGGCAAAAGTTAGGGAAAGCAAAAGGCAAAGCAAAAGAAAGAAATCCTCTAAGGGACAAGTTGTTATGACCATCAACAAAAGCACTAAAGGGTGACTGCCACCTCCATCAAAGCTACAAAGGATCCTCATCCATCACCATCCTTCCTGAAAGGCGAACGCTCGTGTTAAACTAGCTGAACGTAGGACTGGAGAACATCACGAAGAAGGGGTGGGTTAAGTAGAATTTGAGCCTTTATCCTTTGTTTCTTAAACTGTGAACCCGGCCACGTTGCAACCCTCAAAAGTCCTAATTGAAGCAGGGTTCGTTCCGAAAGCATACAAACTGTAAAAACATGTCAAAACTGACTCCTAATGTTGCTTGTCACTTGTGTTAGTATCAGTACAACATTTTGACAAATAAAAACTTTTCTTTTGAGATTAACATGTGCATCGCATTCTCATTATCTTTTTCAAAACAGAATTGTCTCTAATCAGAAAATAAGTACTTGATACCAAGGAAAGTTCAACATTGAAATTCCATCGAGTAATCTTACAAAAGCAAAGGTTGGTCATCCACTGAGCAAATATCTGAAGTATCCACTAGGTGGAATAATTCCTTTCAATTTGGGGCATTCATTCCATGATCAACACTGGGGCAGACCATTACAAATCTCCATGATTCAAGCACATCAGAATTCCATCTCAAGAAGATCCTACAAGCTAGGGCAAGCTAGTAACAAGTCATTTCTTCATCTTCAATCAAGTGTAAGATATCGAGATAGGTGTCGAGGAGTGAAGCCCAACACCTTCACAAATTATATCCTTCAAGAAACAACCTTCCTGCAAGGAACCCTCCATTCACTCATAGTATCATGGAAACAATCATTCCATTCATAATCATACATACATCATGCATATCATTGCATTTTCATTATCATTTCTCCCGAATGATCCAATCATCAACAAATCAGGGGCATCAACCCCACCTTGATTCTCAAACAGAGTTTCAGAACTCCACCTAATCTATTCCACAAAGCGGAAACCATAATCAATCAGTACACTGCATATAGAATTCATTTCATTGCATCTCCAGGAGTGCATAAAATAAATCAAACATTCGCATATGAAGCATAAGCCAAGTTACTCATCAGATGAGGTCCCTACAAATTATTCGAGTGGATATTCCACTGGATCACTCAGAGTTACCATTATGGTGTCATCTCCCAGAGTCAATCATGTTCATCTTTCTTCAACCCAGAGTTGATGTTCTTGTGTTCAACCCAGAGTTGATTTTCCTTTCATCTTTTAACCCCGAGTTAATTATTTTTTCCCTCTCACCCAGAGTTGACGGATATTTCTTTTATTCTTTCCCACTCAACCCAGAGTTGACGGTTATCCTTTGTTCAATCCAGAATTGATTCCTTTCCCACTCAACCCAGAGTTGACGGTTGTCTCTTGTCTTTCCCACTCAACCCAGAGTTGACGGTTATCCTTTGCCTTTCCCTCTCAACCCAGAGTTGACGGTTACCTCATGTCTCCTCCCTCTCAACCCAGAGTTGAAGGTTGTCTCTTATTTCCCACTCAACCCAGAGTTGACGGTTATCTTTTGTCTTTTCCCACTCAACCCAGAGTTGACGGTTATCTCCTTTCTCTTCCCACTCAACCCAGAGTTGACGGTTATCTCCTTTCTTTTCCCGCTCAACCCAGAGTTGACGCTTATCTTTTATTCAACCCAGAGTTGATCCCTTGTCCTTTCCCACTCAATCCAGAGTTGACAGTTATTTTTTATTCAACCCAGAGTTGATCCTTGTCTTTCTTTCCCTCTCAACCCAGAGTTGATGGTTATCCCTAGTTCAATCCAGAATTGATTTCTCCTTCCCACTCAACCCAGAGTTGACAGTTACTTCTAATTGTTCATCCTTCCTTCTTTCAACCCAGAGTTCATGTTTATCTCTTGTTTTCAACCTAGAGTTGATATTCTTACTTTTTTTCTCAACCCAGAGTTGATGCCTATATCTTGTCCCATTAATACTGATTTCTCTTTCCGTTCTCAATCCAGAGTTGACATTTACCTCATATCCAATCCAGAGTTGACTTCCTTCTATTCTTCGACCCAGAGTCGACCCACTATCCTTCTTCAACCCAGAGTTGAGTTCTATTTCATTTCTAACCCAGAGTTACCTTGTTCAATCCAGAATTGATACACTTTTCCTCAGTAGAGTTGACACCGTCTTTTCCCCAGTGGATCCTATCTCTCATCAGGCAAATTTTCAGGCTCTCTTGGTATTTAATCTTCTTCAACCTTGAATGATCGAAAGGCTAGCGCCAATCTTACCTTCACGTTTAAGACGATTAAATAGGGGCAGCTGTTGCACCCCAAAATTTGCTCATCTAATTATTCCGAATTGGCTTACATATCTCATTCATTTACATCTTAGGTCATCAATAAAATCATGCATCATTAATCATTAACTTAGTATGGAGATCAAGGATACTGGTAATTCGCATTCTCTATTGATTTCAAGGATCTCCCTTCCATTCATTGGTTTACAAGCTACAAGTCCAAAAAAAAACAAATCAACATATTTATGAGGAAGTTCACCTTTCATTATCATTGGTCAAAATTCCATTCATACAAAATTCAAAAGAAAACCTTTCATTACATGATTGAGATCAACATCCGTTTCAAAATAATATTATATTCATCATTACATGCTTACAATACAAGGAAAAATGGCAAGAGAAAATAAAGAGTACATGTTCTACAATTCCAAGGTTTCATGCTAATTTCGAAACACCGCTATCCAATACATTACAACAAAGTTTACACAAAAAAATCTATCTGTTCTACTTAATCAGTACATGTCTCAAGTCTTCAGCACAATAAGTTCAAACAGCCGCTGCCAAGTTCTGATGTGGGCATACCCCCTGTTTCACTAATGATCCAAGACCTGCCAGCTTCTCCATAAATCAACCCTGCACACAGAAAATCATTCAGATTCAAGCATTTCAGTTCAGCCATGTTCATCAATTTACAACCAGTCTAAATTCAAAGAAGATAATAGTGTAAAGGCATCGCAGCCTTGCAGATCATCACATACCATATTCAAATGCATCCATACACATTTAACCTTAACCACCTTCTACTAACCTTTAAGAATTTTATTCTAACCATTTTTAACCCTTTCAACACCTAACTGTCCTAACCTATTTCTAAACCTCTTCCTAACTGTTTTAACTAACAGCTTCCCTAACTAATTTCTCTTCACATCCTTACTTCTAACTAACCTTATAACCACCAAAAACAGATTTGTAACTAACTTCCTAAGCAGTTTTATAACAGCACCTCTAACCAATTTTTATAACAGAAAAAGCAGTCTTGTAACAACCTATAACAACTCTAACTAATTTCCCAAAGTCGGTTACAAAACTCTAAACAGATAACAGAATTTTGACACAAAAAGGAGGAGAGGGAATTAACTGAAATCAAGAGTTGAACTCACCTCATAACCTGGAATTCTCTTCATCTTCAATATCTATATAACAGAGCACTGCTACATTCTTCACAGCTCCCTTCACTTCCATTCATTCACCACTTCTCAGCTCTCTTCACTCCACCATTTCTCACTTTCGTTCATCACCATCTTCATCTTTCTACACACTTCAATTCACCTTCAATCATCTTCTCTCCCAGTTTTCCACACTTCATCCATAACCTCTCTCTCTGAATCTTCGATCTTCCCCTGAACTTTCATCTTCCATCATTGACCTATATTCATCATTCTTCACACTCTTGAACCTTCATCACTCATTCCACAGAGAACTGATCCGCAAAAGATAGCAGAAACTTAGCAACAGAAAAAGATAACATAAATCGGTCACAGAAAAGAGATTTCACCTGTAAGAAATTTGCTTGAGATTGCTTCTTCAAACTACCTCCATCTTCATCGCAGCACAGCGACAAAACTCTATCAACAACGTTCAATTCGTCCAATCTTCGCATCACCTTCGCGCACAAGAACCACAATACCGAGTCACGACCTCATCTCCCATCGAGATTTCCTTCGATCTTCATCGCTGCAAACAACAACAACAACAATATCACATCAAGATTCAGAAACGAGCAACAACAAGAAGAGGGATCGAGCAGAGACTGAGGATCGAATTGAGAGAAGTTCGCGGAGAGGTTAGAGCGAGTTCGAGAACGAGATATGAGATAGAGTGAAAGAAGAGGAATGTGAGCGGCTGAGAGGTGAGGCGATTGAGAGAGGAGGTCGCGATATGAAAACTGAGACTGAGACGGAGTGGCCGCGAACTCACCGGAGGGATCTTGCGCCGTCGCCGCCGAGAGTTGATGAAGAAGAAGAAGCTCTTTCAGAATCCCAATTGTCACTCATACGTAACCCTAAATCCCTCTTCTTCTTATTTTATTTTGTATCTTTTGATTAATTGATATTAATTAGGGTTAATTATACTGTATAGAATTAATTCTGATATGATTAATGTCTTAATTATCCATAAAAACATGATTCAGATAAGATCATTCAAAACATAGGATATGGATTAATCTGAATAACACCTTTGGGCTGAATTCTGCCCATCTCACCCCCTTAAGCCCAACACCATCTTTTTGGCAGAAAATCAATGAACAAAAACACCTCTCGGGCCTTCTGTTAACCGCACCTCCCTTGGCCCATGACACTTTCTTTTGTTGAACAAAAACTATACAAAAAACACTCTTTGGGCCTCCTCTGGATGGGCTCAGCGCCCTCACTATCTGCACCATCAGTTTCAATCTGCACCCCCTGTTTTCATTTTTTAGATTTAGGTAATTAGATTTTTGCCACTTCTTTTTAGTATTTAAATGCTAATTTTCCTACTACCTTTTAGACTTTAATACATGATTTTGGCATATAAAAATAATCAACAAATAAACATTAGTTTAGGTTTTTATTTCATTTCTTTTTGCTTGATCAAATTCTTGTCTTTTTGGCACATAAAAAACCATAAAAATAATAGTATTTTAAATTCGATTTTTGTACTATTTTGCATTGTTCACTTTCATGTCTTGTACCATATTTTCAAGTGTTTATGTTAGCCATTTTACACTAATTCTTGTATCGTTATTTACTTGTATTTTTACTTGTAATTTCGATCTCCGCTTATGCTTATATTCTCATGTCGCTTTTTGCTCCTAACCATTAGGTAGAAACCATGACAACTTTAGGAATTAGAGGTTCCCATCATATTAGGCTAGTTTTCATCTTAGGCTAGTTTTGTCCCTTTTCCTTTTCAACTTTAAAACACTTAACAAAGGAAGAGGCGAATCACATTAAAAGTGGGAGAGAAACGAGTGGGATTTATTCCCTAATCTGTTTCTCGAACACTTAGTGAGAGAGAAATGAGTGGGATCCATTCCCTAATCTGTTTCTCGATCACTACAAAGAGAAATGAGTGGGATTCATTCCCTAATCTGTTTCTCGATTATTAGAGAAATGAGTGGGATTCATTCCCTAATCTGTTTCTCTATCCATGTAGAGAAATGAGTGGGATTCATTCCCTAATCTGTTTCTTTGACATCATACATTCTATGTGATTCAACTCGCAGATTAATTCCCCTTAAAAATCACCAATCAAAAACATCTAAAATATCTAATAAAGGTTCAGACCTAAATCAAAGTAATGAAGTGGTGCGGAACCTTGTATTGGGTTTTGTTCATCATGGAATTACCCTAAAAAATACAAACCAATCTTCTCTCTTCTCTCTCTTGCCTCCGAGGCATTCTTTCTCTTGCCTTCAGGGCATTCTTTCTCCTAATCGGACATGTTATTTCCGCTCCATTCCCAGCTTAAGACTCCAGAGGTCGAGCAGCGGAGTGCGAATGTAACTGTTCAACTAAAAAACACAAAAACAAACAAAAATATGTGAGCCGAACTACGGTGCTCTGATTCCTGAAAAGGATACGTAGGCATTGGGTCGCGGGGCCTAAGCGAGCACAATTATTTATAAACCTTATTTTCCCCGTGTTTCTTTTTCTTTCATTTGCATGCATTCCCTTAGCAATTAAGCTTTAGATTTATACACCCTTAGAATAAAACAAACATAAGTGGATCCTGTGGAGTACCACAGACGTGAGGGGTGCTAATACCTTCCCCTCGCGTAACCGACTTCTTACCCGATCTCTGGTCGAAAGACCTTCTCTTATCCTTATTCTAGGTTTTCTGATATTCCCTTCCCTTATGGGATAAATATATTGGTGGCGACTCTGTTCATTTTCGCGAGCGTGCGACAATCTTATATGATAAAATTAAACCAAAAAAAGAATAAAAATGATGTGGGCTTTGTCTTGGTCGTGGGAGGCCCTTCTCATTATGGGAAACATGTTTGGATCATGGAAATTGGGTTTCATTTGGAAGAAAAACATTTTTGCTCAATGTTGATTTCATGCATTTTCCCAAAATTTAGCAAACTTCAACAAGGTGTAAATCCCTCAATTTTTATCATATGAAGGAGATCTTGTACTTTTTGGAAACCTCAAAGAGTCCTCTAACCAATGTCTTTGGTCTCATATCAAAATGATTTTCCATGCTCCTTGTGTATCCTTTTGAAAAAAGTGACTTTTTGTTGACTTTGAAAATAACCTGTAATGTCTTTGTCCATATTTTTCAAATGGTGAATCTAATGACCATGGGACCAATTGCATTTGAAAGATAATTTAATTTCCTTCAAAATGAGCTTTGGTTTGAATTTTTTGGATGAAGGATGAGAGTGTTATGACCAGTCAAAGTTCAGTTGACTTTTTAGGAGAAAACCCTAATTTTGAAACTTCGGGTTTTGTTGATTTTTGATCTTTCCTTGATGAATTATGATCAACCAATGATCAAATGATGAATCCTTTGACAAAATATGGATGTTGACAAAAAATATCATTTTTGACTGTCTGTTGACTTTTTTGGTCAAACGGGTCGTCTGTTGACTGTTTGAGCTGCTGACTGTGCGTCTGAGCGAATTGAAGTTTAAAAATTTGTATGATGGTACTTTGAGATATATGGAGGTCCATGAAATCCATTTGAGGTCTCAAAAACTTGTTCTCCTGAAAAAAATAATAAACCCTAGTTAGGGACTGTTTGTATAGGAGACAGTTAAGCGTACCTGATTTTTGTGCAGTGCTGAGTCTCTGCTAATCATGTGATATTCAGAAGACTTCTAGAACAAAAATCTTGGAATTTTGAAATGCAAAAGTTTGATTTGATTGATGGTACAAAACACGGAGAATTGCACTGTCAGCGGTTTGACTGTCAACTGACTGTTCAGGCATGTAGCAGTTAAAGTGAAAATTCAACAGTCAAAGTTAATATTTTTGTTGTTTTTGTTTTTGGTTTTGTTTTGTGTTAATGATGAAAAT
The DNA here is from genome assembly GCF_029867415.1 of Vicia villosa. Lineage (NCBI taxonomy): Eukaryota > Viridiplantae > Streptophyta > Magnoliopsida > Fabales > Fabaceae > Vicia > Vicia villosa. The sequence goes on along the minus strand of NW_026705997.1, from coordinate 255,271 downwards.
TTATTTACATGACTTGTTAGAAAAACACAGACGTAATAAATAAATAATATGTACTGTATGCGAGCAAAATTACCGATAATAACCCTGAAAAACATTTAGGGCACAGAAAAATAAATATTTAACTGGCAGAAAATACACAAAATATTATCTGGATAATTAAACTACAGTACGACAAATAGTACGACATTTAATACTGACATTACAAATATTACATACTATAATGAACAGTACGACGAGTAAACGGTACATTAAGAAATAAGAGATACGACAAACTTTAAGAATGACGATTAATAACCCATGCTACAAATAATAACATATAGATGATTGGGAGTGTAAACATCCCAGATCCGCATTTTTCAGGACTATGCAGACAGAAGAAGGACATGATTACCACCACGACGGTGATGACCATAAGAAAACACGTTTCCATCCGCTTCGCCATTTTGCCGGGGAAGAAGAGAGAATGAATATGAAGTAGAAATTTGAGAGATGAGTTAGAATTTGATGTGAGATTTTATGAAAAAATGAGAGGTATCTATAGAATGAAAAGAAGGATAGAGACGTTGGGGAATGAAGTGATTCCGTACAAAAAAGGAGAATTTGAGTGGAAGTAGGATTTGAAAGAAAGTGTATGGTAGGGTTTGAAAAAAAGAGATGTATAGAATAAAGTTAGGATTTGATTTTGAAAGAAAGAGATTTTGGAAAATAATAGAATATAGTACAAAAATTAGTGAGAAACAAAAGTTAATAATAATTTACTTGTTACCAGTACAGTCTGAATCCCCGGACTTTGCGCCTGCAAAAAGATTTAGTTCTGTACCAATTGCGTCAGTACTATCTATCTGTAAATAAATCTCAAATAAATAGCGTGTGTGAAGTAATAAACAGTACTTGGCGTTTGTGTAAGAATAAATTCAACAGCGAGCCAAAATACCGTATAAGAAAAATTCTAAAAAACCAAGTATTCATAAATAAGGATATTTATGGGATAAAAATCCAAGATTATATGAAGCTCTTAATTTTTAGATTGAAGTTTTTCTTGAAAAAAGATGCGGGAAAATTTTGGGGTATAACAGTGCCACTATTATGTTAATGCGCAATCTAGATCAGTCGGAAGGATTGTGCAATGGTACAAGGCTAACTTTAACCAGGCTTGCTAATCATGTCATTGAAGCTAAGATCATTTCTGGAAAAAATATTGGTAACTTATTTTATATTCCTAGAATGTCTCTATCCCCCTCACAATCCCCATGGTCGTTTAAATTGGTAAGACGCCAGTTTCCAATTATTGTTTCCTTTGCCATGACTATTAACAAATCCCAAGGGCAATCAATTGATAATGTTGGTTTGTATTTGCCTAAAGAAGTTTTTAGTCATGGGCAATTATAAGTGGCTATCTCAAGAGTCAAAGCGAAAAAGGGTTTAAGGATTCTTATTCATGACAAAGATAAACAACCTATGAGCTCTACCACCATTGTTGTATTCAAAGAAGTGTTCCATAACATTTGAAAAGGTCCAAATTTTATAAATATTATCTTATCATGCCATTAACAATAGTTAATAAATATTTATTGCTCTTTACATGTACATGTTAACTTATTTTTCGTTTTCTAACTATTTCAGGTCCAAACATTCACTTCATTTTTGAGATTCAGGCTGCAGCCAATGTTGTATTCAAACAACTGTTCCATAGCATTTGAAAGGTGCAACTTTTACAAGTATTTTCTTATCATCCCATTAACAACATTTAATAAATCTTTGTTGTACTTTACATGCACATGTTAATTTTGTTTTCGTTTTTTATCTATTTCAGGTCCAGGCATTCACCTCATCAAAGAGTTTCATGCTGCAGCCATATTTTTTTTTCAACCAAACATGCAAAATAGTGTTGTGACATTATAGCTCCTTCATGTGTTATGACTTTGTAAAAACTAATTATATCCTATTAGAAACATGATTTTGATTTGATAAAGTTATTGTTCCATTTGTTTTATTTTTTTGGAAATTGGCATATCTTAAAAATATTACTAAACCTCTAAGTTGTATTAAGAGGTGAGAGATTCTCTTTTGTCGGCTCCAAATTAAAATACTTATAATCAATTTTTGAGATTTATGAATCATTTCTTATTGAAAACAAAGTTTCTTTTAGAGTTTAGTGGACAAATCTATTTTTCTAATTTACCCCTTTGTGCCACATCTCTAGACCAAATATTCATGGTACTACCGTACTATATCTTTCTTTTCTTTTTTGTGGATAAGCAAAGATATTGATTTCCGAGAGTTTGTTCTATTGTAAATTGCTAAATCTTGTAGACTTGTTTGACTTGTTGATCACGTGATTGTGTTCCCTTGCAAAATAGAAGATGACACATCAATGATATTATAAAATTTATAAGTGCATTGTTTTTGCCATTAATTTCATATTAAGGCATTGACTAAAGGACAAATATAAGATTATGTTTTAGGGACACAATTTTATTCAATGTTAACCTTTGTCTTTGCTACTTATATAGAAATTTAGAATAGCCAAAATAGATTTCTTGGGTCAGGCTCAACACTCTTGTATTTTTGTATGAGTTGTATTGTAAAACAAAATGAGAATTATAATTTTGCTCCACATATCGGAATGGTCAAGTAGATTTTTTATTTACTCATTTAAAATATTAAAAACATAATTGGTTAGTTTTTGTAAATATATGTTATTATGTTAGGTTGATTTGTTTCAGAAAAACAAAACAAAATGAATTAGTTCTTATAATCTAATTCTCTAAATCAAATTTGACCAAAACATACTAAAGTATTCATTTAGCATAATTGTATCTTACATAAGTATTAAATTTGCTTAGTCATTAAGATTATGCAAGCTCTCATTTGTACATGAAATTACATGCATGATTTAAAGGAAGTTGGATTTTATGATAAATTGTATTTAATAATCCAAGTTTCTTTTATGAAATTAGTTATTCTCTCCAATAATGTATGTAGTATAGGACATCCAAATTTCAAGTAAATTTGAACAAAATATAGTAATTTTAAAAGTCATTTGATACACATAATGCGTCAAATTGAATTTTGAGGTGGGTTACTCTGAAGTGAAAAAAATATTTCTAATAAACCATATATTGTTAGATCAACACACACTCTATTATATACACTTGCTATAATATGAGTCATTTTAGGGAAGTGCGTCTAATTTTCCTTCACTGCAGAATTGCTAACACAAGAAATAAAAGATGCATGAAATGCATCAAAATGTTTATTTTTGCCGTATAGTGTTGTGTACGATTCCCTATGTGCCTTCAACTTTTTGAGAAGTTGTTGGCGGACAAGTGTATGATTTTCCTCTTCTTTACCAAGCAAAGGTGAAACAACGCGATAATCACATTTACCGTCACCTGTAACATCTACAATCCGTTCAATGAATTTGTGCATAAAAAGCAGCATATCTTCAATGTGTATGAATTTTGGTAAAAGTGGCGAAAGAGGTGGTTTACTAATGTGAGCATCTTTGAAAATACTATTTTTATATTTTTAAGTTGGAGAGTTCGAAAAATGTGCGTCAACATGTTCGAAATAGGAAGGTGACCACCTCTTTGACTGTCACTCTGTGTTGGTTTGAACTTCTTAGGAGCACCTTTTTTATAGGTTCTAAGGATGAGTTCAAGTTTTTGGTTTCTAGATAGGAAATTTTCCTCAATTGCTCTTTGATGTGCAATTTCACGTTGTCATCTACTTTCAAAATTCTCTCTTGAATCATTTCCTATTCACTACTACAAAATATACCTTTGGTAACACTATATTACTACGACAATTTTGTCAACGGTAATAAATTCTCATTTTTAACGCACATGATTTTTTTATTAAAACACTTTTCTTCACGGTTCCTAATAAAAACCATGGTCATAGAATATGGTAACAAGCTTCGAATCCCAACATCAACATTTTTCTATTTTTTCAATAAAAATAAGCGTTCGTCCCTTAACAGTTATTCTTATTTAAAAAATGAAAGTAGAATAATTACAATTATTTCAATCAGCAGTGGTTATTGTTAGAACAAGATTTGTTCTTATCAATTATCTTAGTTTTGATGATAACAATAATATGAATTTTGCTTAAGATAATATGGTACTCTAATCCAATGCAATTTTCCTTTCAGGAAATATATATAAAGAGTACGCATAATTCAGCGCTCAGAAGTTGTGTCTCAAATGGTTCAGCATGCAACATCAGAACATGGTCTGGCAAGACATCAGAAGATGGTCGAAGCAGAATCAGAACATGGGTCTATGGAAGCATCAGAAGAACATGAGATCAGAAGCACTGAAGATCAGAAGATGGTATCACGCTCAGAAGCACTTCAAGGTCAGAAGATCAGAAGATGCTATGCACCAAGCTGTTTGACTCTGATGATATTCAAACGTCGTATTCACAAACATCAGATCAGAAGGAAGTACACGTGGCAGACTACGCTGACTGACAAAAGGAACGTTAAAGCTACTAAAGGCTACGTCAGTAGACACAACGTGAACAAGGCTCGAGGTAGTTGACAAAAGCGTATAACATTAAATGCAAAGCTGTACGGAACACGCAAAGCATTAAATGCATTCAACGGTCATCTTCTCAACGCCTATAAATATGAAGTTCTGATGAGAAGCAAGGTTAACGATCCTGAACAAAGACAATTCAAATTAACTTGCTGAAACGCTGTTCAATCTAAACTCAGAATCTTCATCTTCATCAAAGCTCACTACATTGCTGTTGTAATATCTTAGTGAGATTAAGCTTAAACGTTAAGAGAAATATCACAGTTGTGATTATCGCTTTTAAGAAGCATTTGTAATACTCTTAGAATTACATTAAGTTGTAAGGAACTAGAGTGATCGTGTTGATCAGTATACTCTAGGAAGTCTTGGCAGTTGGCTGAGCAGTTTGTAACTAGAGTGATCAGGTTGATCAGAATACTCTAGAGGAAGTCTTAGGAGTGAACTAAGCCTAGAGTGATCGTGTTGATCAGTAGACTCTAGAAAAGTCTTAGGAGTGAACTAAGCAGTTGTTCCTGGAGTGATCAAGTTGTGATCAGAAGACTCTGGAAGACTTAGTTGCGGACTAAGTGGAAAACCATTGTAATCCGTGCGATTAGTGGATTAAATCCTCAGTTGAGGTAAATCATCTCTGCGGGGGTGGACTGGAGTAGCTTCGTTAACAGCGAACCAGGATAAAAATAATTGGGCATTTTATTTTTATCGTCCAAGATTTAAAGTCACACTTATTCAATCCCCCCCTTTCTAAGTGTTTTTCTATCCTTCAATTGGCATCAGAGCGCCGGTTCTAAGGTGCAAGCACTTAACCGTGTTTAGAAAAGATTCAGGAAGAGAAAAACGCTTCATTTAAAAGATGGTTGATGAAAGTGAAAAGACTACATCTACATCTGGCTCTGCTGAGCAATACAACGGTAACAATGGTTATACTAGACCGCCGGTATTTGATGGTGAAAACTTTGAATACTGGAAAGATAAACTGGAAAGTTACTTTCTGGGTCTAGATGGTGATCTATGGGATCTTCTGATGGATGGTTACAAACATCCAGTAAATGCCAGAGGCGTAAAGCTGTCAAGGCAAGAAATGAATGATGATCAAAAGAAGCTTTTCAGGAATCATCATAAATGTAGAACTGTTTTGCTGAATGCTATCTCTCATGCTGAGTATGAGAAGATATCTAACAGGGAAACGACCTATGACATATATGAGTCCTTGAAAATGACTCATGAAGGAAATGCTCAAGTCAAGGAGACTAAAGCTCTAGCCTTAATCCAGAAGTATGAAGCCTTCAAGATGGAGGATGATGAAGACATTGAAAAGATGTTTTCAAGATTTCAAACTCTTACTGCTGGAATGAGAGTTCTTGACAAAGGATACACCAAGGCTGATCATGTAAAGAAGATCATCAGAAGCTTACCCAGAAGATGGGGTCCTATGGTGACTGCATTCAAGATTGCAAAGAATCTGAATGAAGTTTCTCTGGAAGAGCTTATCAGCGCCTTGAGAAGCCATGAGATTGAGCTGGATGCAAATGAGCCTCAAAAGAAAGGTAAGTCTATTGCATTAAAATCCAATATCAAGAAATGCACTAACGCTTTTCAGGCTAGAGAAGAAGATCCTGAAGAATCAGAATCTGAAGAAGAAGATGAACTGTCCCTGATCTCCAGAACGCTAAATCAACTCTGGAAGACCAAGCAAAGGAAGTTCAGAGGCTTCAGAAGTTCAAGGAAATTTGAACGTGGAGAATCTTCTGATGAAAGAAGATTTGACAAGAAGAAGGTCATGTGCTATGAATGCAATGAGCCTGGACACTACAAGAATGAATGTCCAAATCTTCAGAAGGAAAGTCCCAAGAAAAAGTTTCATAAGAAGAAAGGTCTTATGGCAACCTGGGATGAGTCAGAAGATGATTCAGAAGATGAGCAGGCCAACTGTGCGCTGATGGCTACAGAAGATGACGGATCAGAATCTACATCAGAATCAGATTCTGAAGAGGTATTTTCTGAACTTACTAGAGATGAGTTAGTTTCCGGTCTAACTGAACTTCTGGAACTCAAGTCACAGATTAGTCTCAAATACAAAAAGCTGAAAAAGCAATTTGAATTTGAAACAAAGAAGCTTGAGTTGGAGAATTCTGAATTAAAAGAAAAACTTTTAAAACTATCCAATAATGTTGGATCTCCTTCTGATTCAGAAAAATCCACTCCCAGTCTAAACCATATTCTGAAAGAATATGAGTTAAGTTTCAGGAAGTTCTTATCTAGAAGTATTGGCAGAAGTCAGCTAGCTTCTATGATATATGCCGTATCTGGAAACAAAAGAGTTGGCATTGGTTATGAGGGTGAAACCCCATACAAACTTGAACCTGTTGATGAAATGAAACTCACATACAAGCCATTGTATGATCAGTTCAAGTATGGCCACTCACATGATATTAGGCACACTTCACATGCTCAAAGTTTTCACATAACACACACCAAAAAGCATGTGACACAACCTAGGAAATATCATGAAACTCATATTAAAAATTATCATGTTGTTCCTCTTATTGCTTATAATGTCAAACCCAAGTTCAAACAGAACTTGAGAAAATCTAACAAGAAAGGACCCAAGAAAATGTGGGTACCTAAGGATAAGATTATTCCTATTGCAGATATCCTTGGCTGCAAGAAGGACAAAGCACAACATGTCATGGTACCTGGACTCTGGATGCTCGCGACACATGACAGGAAGAAGGTCTATGTTCCAAGACCTGGTGCTTAAGTCTGGAGGAGAAGTCAAGTTCGGAGGAGATCAGAAGGGCAAGATAATTGGCTCTGGAACTATAAAGTCTGGTAACTCTCCTTCCATCTCCAATGTACTTCTTGTAGAAGGATTAACACATAACCTCTTATCTATCAGTCAATTGAGTGACAATGGTTATGATATAATCTTTAATCAAGAGTCTTGCAAGGCTGTAAATCAGAAGGATGGCTCAATCCTATTTACAGGCAAGAGGAAGAACAACATTTATAAGACAGATCTGCAAGATCTTATGAGTCAGAAGGTGACTTGTCTTATGTCTGTTTCTGAAGAGCAGTGGGTCTGGCACAGGAGATTAGGTCATGCTAGTTTGAGAAAGATCTCTCAGATTAACAAACTGAATCTTGTCAGAGGACTCCCTAATCTGAAATTCCAATCAGATGCTCTTTGTGAAGCATGTCAGAAGGGCAAGTTCTCCAAACCTGCATTCAAGTCTAAGAATGTTGTTTCTACCTCAAGGCCATTAGAACTCTTGCACATTGATCTGTTTGGACCAGTCAAAACAGCATCTGTCAGAGGAAAGAAATATGGATTAGTCATCGTAGATGATTATAGCCGCTGGACATGGGTAAAATTCTTGAAACACAAGGATGAGACTCATTCAGTGTTCTTTGAATTCTGCATTCAGATTCAATCTGAAAAAGAGTGTAAAATCATAAAGGTCAGAAGTGATCATGGTGGTGAATTTGAGAACAGATCCTTTGAAGAGTTCTTCAAAGAAAATGGTATTGCCCATGATTTCTCTTGTCCTAGAACTCCACAGCAAAATGGGGTTGTAGAACGAAAGAATAGGACTCTGCAAGAAATGGCCAGAACCATGATCAATGAAACCAATATGGCTAAGCATTTCTGGGCAGAAGCAATAAACACTGCATGTTATATTCAGAATAGAATCTCTATCAGACCTATTCTAAATAAGACTCCCTATGAATTGTGGAAGAATAGAAAGCCCAACATTTCATATTTCCATCCTTTTGGATGTGTATGCTTTATTCTGAACACTAAAGATCATCTTGGTAAGTTTGATTCCAAAGCACAAAAATGTTTCCTTCTTGGATATTCTGAACGCTCAAAAGGCTACAGAGTATACAATACTGAAACATTGATTGTAGAAGAATCAATCAATATCAGGTTTGATGATAAGCTTGGTTCTGAAAAACCAAAGCAGTTTGATAATTTTGCAGATTGTGATATTGACATCTCAGAAGTTGTTGAGCCAAGAAGCAACGCATCAGAAGCAGAGCTTCTCAGAAGCAAAGAATCTGAAGATCAAGTATCAGCTTCTCTGGAGGATCTAAGCATATCTGAAGAACCATCTGTCAGAAGATCATCCAGACTCATCTCTGGTCATTCAGAAGATGTCATTCTTGGAAAGAAGGATGATCCAATCAGAACAAGAGCATTCCTTAGGAACAGTGCAGACTGTCAATTAGGTCTTGTATCTTTGATCGAGCCAACTTCTGTTGATCATGCTCTAGAAGATCCAGACTGGATAATTGCTATGCAAGAAGAACTAAATCAGTTTACAAGGAATGATGTTTGGGATCTTGTTCCTAGACCAGATGGATTCAATATAATTGGTACAAAATGGGTCTTCAGAAACAAGCTCAGTGAGAAAGGCGAAGTGGTAAGGAACAAAGCCAGACTGGTGGCTCAGGGTTATAGTCAGCAAGAAGGGATTGATTATACAGAAACCTTTGCACCAGTGGCCAGGTTAGAATCTATTCGCTTATTAATTTCTTTTGCCACTCAACATAACATCACTCTCTATCAAATGGATGTTAAGAGTGCCTTCTTAAATGGTTATATAGATGAAGAAGTTTATGTCCATCAACCTCCTGGTTTTGAAGACTCTATGTCTCCGAATCATGTGTTTAAACTAAAGAAATCATTATATGGATTGAAGCAAGCTCCCAGAGCTTGGTATGAACGCTTAAGTTCTTTCCTTCTGGATAATGGTTTCACTAGAGGAAAAGTGGACACTACTCTCTTTTGTAAAACCTTTAAAAAGGATATTTTAATTTGTCAAATATATGTAGATGATATTATTTTTGGAACATCTAATGCTACACTTGGAAAGGAGTTTGCTAAGTCTATGCAGGCTGAGTTTGAAATGAGCATGATGGGAGAACTCAAGTATTTCCTTGGAATACAAATAAATCAAACATCAGAAGGAACATATGTTCACCAAACCAAGTATGTGAAGGAACTTCTGAAGAAGTTTAATCTTCTGGACTGCAAAGAAGCCAAAACTCCTATGCATCCAACATGCATCCTAGGTAAGGATGAGGTAAGTAAGAAGGTAGATCAGAAGTTATACAGAGGTATGATTGGATCTCTTCTATATTTGACTGCTTCTAGACCTGACATTCTGTTTAGTGTTTGTTTGTGTGCTAGATTCCAATCAGATCCTAGAGAATCTCATTTAACTGCTGTTAAGAGAATTCTAAGGTATCTGAAAGGTACTACTAATGTTGGTTTAGTTTACAGAAAATCTAAAGAATACAACTTAGTAGGATTCTGCGATGCTGATTATGCTGGAGACAGAATTGAAAGAAAAAGTACTTCAGGAAGTTGTCAATTTCTTGGAAGTCACTTGATCTCCTGGTACAGCAAGAAGCAAGCAACCATTGCTCTATCAACAACAGAAGCAGAATATGTCGCAGCTGCTGGTTGTAGTACACAGATGCTCTGGATGAAGAGTCAGTTAGAAGATTATCAGATATTTGAGAGTAACATTCCTATATTCTGTGATAATACTTCTGCTATATGTTTATCTAAGAATCCTATTCTTCATTCAAAAGCTAAACATATTGAGATTAAACATCATTTCATAAGGGACTATGTTCAGAAGGGTGTTATTTCTTTAAACTTTGTTGATACAGACCATCAATGGGCTGACATCTTTACAAAACCCCTGGCTGAAGATAGGTTTAAGTTCATTCTGAAGAACATCAGTATGGATTTATGCCCAGAATGAGAAGATGAGAAGTTCTCATGTATGAGTATCTTCTGAAATGAATGTGGAACATTTTCTTTTAATCAGAAGTTCTGATTGAATTCTTTTAGAAATTATGATTCGGTTATTACTAACGTTTCATTGTCTAAGTTGATTCAGAACCTCTTTTAAAGCAAAACAGCTGTTACGTTTTATCTCGGGATGGTAAACCTGTCGTTACTATTCATGGATAAGCGCGCGTGCAGTTGAAGGGACGCCGACCATAGGTAACTGTGCTAGTCACCTCATTTGTCTTTATTATCTCTCCTCACGTCACGTAACATTAAATGCTAGTCATCATTCGTTTCATTTTATTTCTTTTTAAATACTCTTCAAAATGGTTTTTGGTTTCCTATCTCTTTGTTTTCCTCTTAAAGTTTTTTTTCTCTCTCTCTCTCTCTCGTGTTTTCATTTCTTCTCTCAAAACCTAGCGTTCACTCTAAGCCTGTTGAAGCTCCATGATTCAAAGGCGACAGATCTCTGTGCATCTCGGGATGGCTCTTCTAATACCTCTCAAGTCAGATCCTTCTTTGATGTTGTTATCAACTTTCATCCAAAGACAGAAGACTTTCTTGAGTTGTGGGAAGATATACTCAACTTCTATGTTGAGTTTCTTGACCGAATGTTGTTTTTTTTATTTTTGTAGTGATTTCCTCTTTGGAAATCCTTTTTTGTATTTGCTAGGAATGTTTCTCATCTTGTTAAACATAGGAACCTTTTGTAATATCTTTTGATTATCAATGAAAAAGTTTCCTTGTGTTTTACATTCCAGTAAATGTTTTCTTTTGTCGTTTTATACATCTGAATCTTTTTTAATATTCTTTTTGATGTTATGACAAAAAGGGGGAGAAGATAAATGATAAATGATTTGATTAAATCTATCAGTTGCTGGGTAAAGGCTCCCACACATTCACTAACAAGAACTGCAAGTTCTATATGGTTTAAGTGTTTTGCAGGTACAGAAAAGTGAAGAAAATCTTCAAAGCAAACACTAGAAGCAAAACCATGGAAACTGAAGCAAGCTGAGTGCTGTCAAGCTTCAGAGATCAGAAGCAGAAGAATGAATCAGAAGCACTGATAATAGAATTTGAATATCATTGTCTATCCTGTTCTGACAAAATTCTATTTGCTCTGATACATATAATGTTATGGCTCTGATACATTATTTGCTCTGATACAATATTTCAGCCTATATGGCTCTGATTCATATAATGTGATCAAACATACATTTTATGTTCTAACTCGCTCATGCTGACTTTTGTCGTTTAGTTTTTGTTCTGTAACATTTCAGGATGTAGAGATGCTCTGATGATGCTCTGGTACATTCAACAATGTTCTGATACAAATCTAGCATGAAGTGATGTTGGTAGACATTCAAAGTTCTGAAGCTATCCGAGGGAAGCAGAAATCAGAAGGTGTGAATGTTCTAAAAGATCCAGAAAACTCAAGTTCTGAAGCTGTCCTGAATGGAAGCAGAAGTCAGAAGCTGTGAATGTTCTGAAGATCAAAGAAATTCAAGTTCTGAAGCTGTCCACGATGGAAGCAGGAATCAGAAGCTGTGAGTGTTCTAAGGATCTAAAGAAATTCAAGTTCTGAAGCTGTCCAATGGAAGCAGAAGTCAGAAGCTATGAATTCTCTGAAGACAGAAGCTTATATGATCGTCTCTACCGAAATAATCAGGGAAGTCTTTTATTAAAGTTCTTCGAGTATTTATTTCAGGGGGAGATTATTTATCTCAGGGGGAGATTGTTAATCTCAGGGGGAGACTTATTCATATGCTTATGCTATAGCTGTGTAATTTGTCTTTTGCCGTCTACTCTTTATGATCGCAAATTCATATCATTTATATATGTTTTTGTCATCATCAAAAAGGGGGAGATTGTTAGAACAAGATTTGTTCTTATCAATTATCTTAGTTTTGATGATAACAATAATATGAATTTTGCTTAAGATAATATGGTACTCTAATCCAATGCAATTTTCCTTTCAGGAAATATATATAAAGAGTACGCATAATTCAGCGCTCAGAAGTTGTGTCTCAAATGGTTCAGCATGCAACATCAGAACATGGTCTGGCAAGACATCAGAAGATGGTCGAAGCAGAATCAGAACATGGGTCTATGGAAGCATCAGAAGAACATGAGATCAGAAGCACTGAAGATCAGAAGATGGTATCACGCTCAGAAGCACTTCAAGGTCAGAAGATCAGAAGATGCTATGCACCAAGCTGTTTGACTCTGATGATATTCAAACGTCGTATTCACAAACATCAGATCAGAAGGAAGTACACGTGGCAGACTACGCTGACTGACAAAAGGAACGTTAAAGCTACTAAAGGCTACGTCAGTAGACACAGCGTGAACAAGGCTCGAGGTAGTTGACAAAAGCGTATAACATTAAATGCAAAGCTGTACGGAACACGCAAAGCATTAAATGCATTCAACGGTCATCTTCTCAACGCCTATAAATATGAAGTTCTGATGAGAAGCAAGGTTAACGATCCTGAACAAAGACAATTCAAATTAACTTGCTGAAACGCTGTTCAATCTAAACTCAGAATCTTCATCTTCATCAAAGCTCACTACATTGCTGTTGTAATATCTTAGTGAGATTAAGCTTAAACGTTAAGAGAAATATCACAGTTGTGATTATCGCTTTTAAGAAGCATTTGTAATACTCTTAGAATTACATTAAGTTGTAAGGAACTAGAGTGATCGTGTTGATCAGTATACTCTAGGAAGTCTTGGCAGTTGGCTGAGCAGTTTGTAACTAGAGTGATCAGGTTGATCAGAATACTCTAGAGGAAGTCTTAGGAGTGAACTAAGCCTAGAGTGATCGTGTTGATCAGTAGACTCTAGAAAAGTCTTAGGAGTGAACTAAGCAGTTGTTCCTGGAGTGATCAAGTTGTGATCAGAAGACTCTGGAAGACTTAGTTGCGGACTAAGTGGAAAACCATTGTAATCCGTGCGATTAGTGGATTAAATCCTCAGTTGAGGTAAATCATCTCTGCGGGGGTGGACTGGAGTAGCTTCGTTAACAGCGAACCAGGATAAAAATAATTGGGCATTTTATTTTTATCGTCCAAGATTTAAAGTCACACTTATTCAATCCCCCCCTTTCTAAGTGTTTTTCTATCCTTCAGTTATATGTTCCATATTTCACTATGGTTGTTGTTTCCGTTGTGAAATTCTTTCCTAAAAAATAATAATAGCTTCTTAATTTCATTCGTAACACACAAGGGCGCCCTAGTGAACGAGATGATAACAATAGTAAAATCTTCACCATATTCATTCATTTCTTTGAACGAATATCATTTCATGGTCTTTTCCTTCTCTTTGAAGTACGATACTTTACCTTCCAGTGTTCATTGTTCATTGTTCATTTCTTGTCTCTCTCGCACGTTGTGGTGTGGCTTTCCATTATGTGGTGTGGATTTTCATTTGGTTACAATTGGATTATTTTATGTTTTGGTTTTATTCAGATTTTATGATGTTTTTGTTTTTAGAAAGCTATGGGTTGTTGTTATGTGCCATGTTCTGGCGCTGTGATATTTTTTTTTTGTTATAAGGTTGTGTTCTTGTTTTTGGTTTGGGTGTTTTAGGTCTATTAATTGCAAATAAAGAAATAAACATGGTTATGAATATGCTTTAGGTTTTGTGTTATATTATTGTGATGGATATGCATACGCATATAACCATATTGGTATGTTGTGAGTTTAGTATTAGTGTGTCATTCACATTAGTCTTTTGATATAAATTTCAGAATTTATGATGGATTGTAGTTGAATGTAAGCTGATAAATTGGGTATGGTGTATGAAAAAGAAGTTCTTAAATTACTTGAATTTGCTGAACAAAAACTTCCTGATAATAATGGTGTCTTTTATTGTCCTTGTGTTAACAGGGGGAATTATAAAAAGCAGTAAAAGGAAAAAAATATTACATCACCTATGTTATAATGGAATGTGTCAAAATTATACAACATAGACGTGGCATGAAGAAGTGGAGAAACATAGAAATGTGACGTTACAAATACATGAAGTTGGTGAAGATATGGATGATCGATTAGAAGATATGATTCGTGATGATGGAGAATCGTCTTATATGAAAGCCCATATTTATGGTACTTTATATAAATGATAAATATGCACCTTTATATAAGGGGTAAACAAGTTTTACATGATTGGGTGTGTAGTTAAAATCCTTTAATTTGAAGGAAAAAACTGGATGGCCGAATAAAAGTTTCACATAATTGCTTGGTTTGTTGAAACAAATGCTACCAAAAAATAACAATTTTTTGGATCGTTGTTATGAGGCCAAGAAGATATTGTGTCCAATGGGTTTGGAATATATAAAAATACATTCATGACCTAATAATTTCATATTATACAAGAAAGAGTATGGAAATTTGTATCAATATCAAAAATATGGTTATTCGCGCCACAAGTTGAAGGACAACAATGATAATAAAAATGACAATGTTTGTAAGAAGCATTCTCCTGCTAAAGTGTTATTGTAAATGCCAAAAACTTCAAGGTTCAAGAGACTTTTTTCTAATGCAAACAACACAAACATTAATAGATGGCATGGATATGAAAGAAAATGTGATGGAAACATTTGTAATGTAGTTGATTCTTTGCATTGGAAGAAAATTGATTTGTTGTTCATGGATTTTGGCCTTGAGCCTAGAAACCTTAGGCTTCGTCTAGCCACAAATGGAATAAACCCCTTTGGTAATCTGAGTACTAACCATGCTTCGTGGCCTATTCTTCTCCCGATTTACAATGTATCTCCTTCGTTGAGCATGAAGCGCAAGTATATGCTGTTAAGTTTGATGATTTCTGGTCCAAGACAACCTAGAAACGACATAGAAGTATATCTAAGTCCATTAATTGAAAATGTAATACTTTTGTGGGAGGAAGGTTTTGATGTTGATGATGCATATTCTGGTGAATAGTTTAAGATGCGTACAATGTAATATTTCACAATTAACGACTTTCCTGCATATGGTAATTTGCTTGAATACAGTGTCAAAGGACATAAAACATGTCCTATATGTGAATCTAATACTTGTTTTCACCAACTTGAGATTGGAAAAAAGATCGTTTACCTTGGGCATCTAAAACTTATAAAACACAATCATCTTTATTGTAGATTGTAGAAGGCTTTAAACGGAGAGAGGGAGTTTGAAATCACTCATAAATCTTACTTGGTGATGAAGTTTATCAACGAAAAGAACATCTTATTGTTGTCTTTGGAAAGAATAAAAAGGTTCTGTTGAGAGAAATATTTGGAAAAAGTGATCGGTGTTCTTTGATCTTCCATATTGATATAGCCTCGATGTAAGACATTGTCTTGATGTGATGCTGTGGCGAAAAATGTGTGTGATACAATACACTTGTATTTTTTAACGAATAAATTATAGAAAAAATAAATATGAGACTTTTTTCACCCATGATTTTACCTCAAATTTATTATGATGTCATAAGTCACAATTCAACTATATTAAATTTTAAGCATGTACTCATATTCTATAAATACCTCTTATGTACTGTGTTACATTATATATATTAAATAAAAAAGAATATTTCAATATGGTATCAATTGCAACAAGAATTCTTTAGGGTTTTTTTTGCTTCCGCTCTGTTTGTCCTTTTTTTCCATCCCACATAATGTTTGACACTGAGTCCTCAAATTCACCCAAACATCCCTCACCCGAACATGAAAACACCTCAATTAATACGGACGTACCATGAAAACCACCTTGTTCAGATGACAACAATTCGGCTGAACGGTGTTAATTATCTTCGATGATCACAATTCATTTGTATGTATCTCAGGGGGAGGGGAAAGATTGGCTACATCACTGGCGACAAAAAATAACCAGACAAGGTAGGTCTAGATTATGATACATGGGATGCTGAAAACTTCAGGGTCATGACATGGTTAGGTAACTCCATGGATGAAGAGATAGGTGCAAAATATTTCTGTTACAATACTGCAAAAGAACTTTAGGAAGGTGTCTCCCAATGTACTATGATTTGGAAAATCAATCCCAAATCCACGAATTAACTCTCAAACTGGGAGAAATTCGGCAAGGTGAAGATTCAGTCACCAAATACATCAATTGTCTCAAACGTATTTGGCAAGATTTGGAACTTTTCAACGAGTATGAGTGGAAATCACCTCCCAACAACAAACATTACAAGAAGATGGTGAATGTTAGTCGTGTTTTCAAGTTCCTTGCAGGTCTAAATGTTGATTTTGATGAGGTTTGTGGCCGTATTCTCGATAGAAATCCTATCTCTACAATTGGTGAAGTCTTTTTAAAAGTGTGTCGCCAAGAGATTCATCGGCAAGTGATGCTTGGAAAAAATATAACAGTTGTCCTTCCACCAGTTGAAGGATCTTCCTTGGAAATTCCCCATGTCAATCGTAAACCACTTCCTAATCAATGAGGTGGAGACAAGAATTATTTTTTTTGCGACTACTATGGTCGCAATCGCCATACTTGGTAAAATTACTACAAACTACTTGGACGACCAAATCATGGTAAGGCTGGTAAGTTGGTGACCATCATATGCCTATGGCCAATGAGGCTGATTTGTCTCCATGTACAATGGAGCAAATGGATAACCTTCTCAAGTTTCTAAAGTTCAATTCATCTCTTAATATTCCTACTGGAACTGTGGCACAAACAAGTAAGAATTATTGGGCACTATCTGCCCACAACCACTTTAACCATTGGATAATACATTTAGGGGCATCTTAACACATGACTAACTGCTCTCATCTATTCAGTTCCTATTTACCTAGTTTAGGTTTTGAAAAAGTTAGGATAGCTGATGGCAGTTATTCAAGTATTGCAGGCAAAGGCAACATAAAGATTTCAGAACAAATCACTTTGCAATTTGTTTTACAAGTTCCTAAACCCGCTTGTTATCTTATATTTGTTCATAAATTGTATAAGGACACTTGAAATTCTGGTATTTAGATCTCATATGTCCTAAGAGATGTCGACACATTAATCTTAGAATAACACACAATGGAAAGGTAAATATGATTTAAAACAATGCTGAAAAGTAATAAAACACACAAGATTGTTAACCCAGTTCGGTGTACAATAACAACTACTCTGGGGGATACAAATCCAGGAAGGAAATTCACTATTAGTAGTATCAATTCAAAGCTAAACTACCTCCGGTTTACAAATAGTCACTTAATCCCAACCCAGTGCAACTTCTAACTATAAACCTCCTAGATATGAGAAACCCCTCTCACTCCCAATCACCGCAGTGATGTGTCACAATATCAATCCCATTTACTGATATTGACATCCTTTTACCTCAATATTTAATTACAAGCAATGATAGATTAAGAACTTCTTAATCAAGAATAATACTTGATTTTGCTAAAAAGCTTCGATCAGGAACAATAGCTTGAGAAACAAGCAACACAAACTTAGATCAATGTCTCAATGATACCTAATTGACATACAAACATTCAATACTTATAAGTTTATGAATGGATGACAAAAATTACAACAAAATGAAAACAGCTTACTCTTCTATCAATAATGATATTAGAGAGGTTCACAATTAACACACAAACCTTAACCTATTACACCGTAAGCTTCACTCAAAACTAGGTTTGTTGTCTTCTATTTGTCTTCTATTTAAAGCATATGTCTGGTTTGGATTTGGGCTTCAAAATGCAGCCAGGAGACTGCTAAAAATGTGCAAAATTTTCTCTAGAAAAATAGGTCATTAATAATTAGTTACCTAAATAATCTCCATATTTAGAAACTATGAATACATCTTGAAAAATAGATAAAATCTTTTATCCTTAAATTAAGTGTTGTACTTGATTGCTTGATGTTCCCAGAATATTCAGCATCTGTAACAACTTAAATAGATACCAACAACTCAGTTTTCTACACAGTCACGATGTTGGATGATCTTTCATAGGACATCTTGTTCGAATGTTATACATGTTGCAGTTGATAGAACATTTTGTTCAACATATATTTTCTGCAAGTTAAAACATCCTATTTAACATGTTGCTGTCTAATTTGTTTTACTAAAATTAATGCCAATCATAAAATCATAGAACTAACAATCTTCCCCTTTGGAAAATTTTGGCTAAAATAAATTAACATATTACAATTTAGATTTGAGCAAAAAAAATAAAACAACAAAAACAAATTAGAAGACTAGCTGCGCTCTAGTAGTACTCATGCACTCCTCAAATATTACTCTTAACTTGAGACCTTAACAGCAGACCTAAAATACAAGAATTTCTTCTCAGTCATATGAAGTTTGTCAGGACATCATGTTTGACATCTTTTCACACCAGTCCAAATATCTCCATTTTAGCACATCCAACTCAGCCCCACAGACCAGCATCCTCGGGAAAGGAGTAGAAAGTCCTAAAGTCATTTGGTGTACATGAGGAAGAAGATAACAAACACTCCCCCTCAACCCAGGAACCAATTCTTACCACTGATGGAATTATCCATTTCTTGCTATTGTTGGATAATTCTTCCAGAGGGCATAAGAAACCCATTAAGTGGCATAAGAGACCCCTTATGCAACAACCAAACACCAACCTAGGTAACTTAGAACACATGACACAACAATGTTCAAAACTCAGATCACAAGACACAAAACAAACACGACTCAGATGGAATATCCTATTCGACATTTTTGTAAACCTTGAAACCCAAATGTAAGAAGGAAAATAGACTCCAGACTTAGAAACTGAACGACATCTTTCTCCTTTTTAGCCAAAAATTAACAAAGAAGACCGTTGCAGACCCATACCTTGGATGTACTCATCCATACCCGAACGAAAGCCATAATCCTATTTAGAAAACAAACAATACAAAGTGAGATATGAGAAGGAATGGCCTCTTTAAATAACTGAGCAGTTACTTAGGAATTAACTATTCTTTTTTGAGACAATGGTCTTGGTCAAAGAGAGCGTTATTTGAGAAAGATAACAACTCCACAAATAAATGTGCACCGTCCAAGTAAATTTTTAATGACTTTATTGATTCTGGACTGGTTCTTCTGAAACGTTAGTTCCAATCAATGTGCATGCACACACACGTTTTATACACCCTCTTGACGCGTTCGTGATTACACCGTCCATGGCACTCCCTTGTTGGACTTGAAAGGATCAAATTGTGACAGCTCAATTTTATTTTCCGTATTTATTTATTTATTGAGTGTTTATTTTTATTAATTATTATTTATGTGATCATTAGTTATTTGGTGTGTTTTGTGATTAATTGAATATGTGTGGTATTTAATTAATTAAGTGAACTAGTAAATATCTAGTAATGGGACTAATTAATTAGAATATAGGATTGGGTGGGTTAAGTCCATTAAGCTAAATGAACTAGTAATGAGAGTAGGGTTATACCTAATACTATCACTTAGTAAAGAAGAAATTAAAGAAGAGAAAAAAGGCTAGAAGAGAAGAAAAGAGGAGAGTGGAATTCATGAAGAGGAAGGACTAGAGATTCAAGGTAAGGGTGTGAATCCAAGTGACTATAACTAGATATAAGTGGGTAATGATGAATGAGTTAGAAAATACATGATTTGGAATGGGTAGTTTACTATTTCTTGAGTTTTACTTTGGAATTGGTATGTTTACCCTTAAATTATGTGAAACCTAACTTGTATTCTTGATTATATGGATGATTCTATGAGTGGGTATGAAAATAGTATATGAATTAGTGTATGCATGTTGATTTTGTGAAATCCTAACTTGGAAGATTATGCTAGAATCTATGGAATAGATTTATGAGTTATGTTTTGATATTTATCATTGATTATATGTGTTGTATATGTGATATAAGCATGAAATTTGTGATAAAATCTGAGCTGAAACAGATTTTAGGTGAAATGGGGGAAAATGGGTTTGCTGTCATTGCAGTTGTACTTTTGCAGAAAACGCAGACCCTCTTGGCAGAATGTAGCACGTTTAGCGCGGGCTTCTGGGCACGTATCGTGTATGTGCTAGGAGTGAAATATTTTTATTTTCTTGAATTGGCTTGGGAACATGCATGCTATTGATTTATGAATAATTATCATGAATTTTGATTAATTGTTTGGCATGTATTAAGTGGTGTATGGATGAAATTTCATGAGAAACATAATACTTGAAATATATATGTGTTATGAGGAGAATTGATGAATAATGATGCAATACATGTTATGCTATGCTTGAATACATGTGATTGAAATGTTGTGTGCTAATTGATGTGTTGTTTGGGATTGAAGTCATGTTGTGTAATGTTGTGCAATGTTGGGAGAGATGTGATTATGTAGTTTAAGAGGTTGAGATCGTCATATTTGCATAAGTCTTGTTTTGTTGCACACTTACACTATCATGAGTCTTGAAAGAGGCAATGTCCAGTAATCCTGTGAAGATTATTTGCTTATCCCAAACCTAACGTCGAATGGGGTTTGAAAGCTTAACGCCGAATGAAGTTTTAGAGGTTGTTGTCTAGTCTAAGAGATGGACAATCGGCTTGCAAGAAATGATAACAGAGGGATCCAATGCGTATCGCATAGAGTCACACTTGAGTCGCACGTGTCGGTGTGAATTGTTATTGTTGTGTGATTATGTGGAATGATTTCAGTGAATATGCATATATCTGGATGTTGTGATTGGTACTGTATGCTTGACTTGTGTTTCTTAATTGTATAAAATTGAGGATTCTGGTAATTAAATATAATTACTTGAATTGTAGAGCTATGTCATATGAGATAAACATCTTGATATATTATATAGGGTTAATGAACTTTTTGGTCCCTCTAAATATTGCATATTTCGTTTTTAGTCCCTCCAAAATTTTCCTTTAAGAAATCATCCCTTCAAAATTTTTCGTCTAAACTATTGGTCCCTAACGTCAAATTTGCTAGAGATTAGCTACGACTTTAGCCACCAATTAGCTACGAAATTTGACGTTAGGGACCAATAATTAGGAAGAAAAATTTTGAAGGGACGATTTCTTGAAGAAAAATTTTGGAGGGATTAAAAACGAAATTTGAAATATTTATAGGGACGAAAAAGTTCATTAATCCTATTATATATGATGCATGTTTATGCGAAGAGTGATAAATTCTTGGAATTCATTCTTGTTGTGTTTTACATTTCCTATTATTATGTTTATTTATAATTATTTGAATTCTCACCCTTTTGTTTGAATGATGTTCATTGTAACATCGCGCATGTTCCGAAGAGTAGTGGTGCTTCAGAGGAGGCTTAGCTTGGAGTTTTAGATCTTCTTAGCGTGTTTGACTAGGTAGTCATATTGTGCTCTGGTCATATGTAACACATGGGATTTGGGTTTATTGTTATTATATATGTTTTGATATTATGAGATATCGTTTTACTCATAGGTATTTGAGCCGAGATGTGGAGATATGGTGAATGATGTATGGGAATCATTCGAATTTACCATTTTCATTTGATGAAAAGATTATTCCGCTTGTGACATTGCATGTTGTTTAATTCTGTGTTACTTGGAAATGACCATTGCATGTTAAAGTATTATTTTTGGCTTAAAATGTGCGTAACGCCCTCATGTGGTGCATGCTTTTTACTCTGATATATACAAATGTATACCTTGTTTAGTAGTATTGTTTAGGGAGTGTTACATGGTGGTATTAGAGCAGGGTCGGTTAGTTGGCCAGGTTATTTATGTTTTTCTAACCCGTGTGTATTTGATTTGTGTATCTGACACGATTGATACTGTTTGTATGGTTGTTTGGATGTCTTAGGACGATGGTTGCTGGAAAGATTGACGACACCATTGCTGATGTATTGACAATGTTTGCTGGATCTCTTGGTCAGATGCCTCAAGTGAATGCTGGTAATTAGAATGGTGATGATGATGAGTTTCGTGCTTTGGGGAAGTTGAAAGGAACAATCCGCCTATCATTGAGGGAGAGCATGAACCTGATAAGGCACAAGCTTGGTTGAAGGCACTTGAGAAGATCTTTTGAGTTATGAATTGTAATGATGCGCACAAGGTGCAGTTTGGTACCCACATGCTCGAGAAAGAAGCTGAGGATTGGTGGGGTAACACTGCTCAAAGATTTGATAAAGAGGATATTTAGATTACTTGGGATCTTTTCCGTGATGCATTTTTGGAGAACTATTTTCCAGAAGATGTCTGTGGAAAGAAAGAGGTGGAATTCCTTGAGTTGAAGCAGGGTTATGGGTCCGTAGCGGAGTATGCTGCGAGATTCCAAGATTTGATCAAGTATTGTCCCCATTACAATACCATGAATGCCGAGAGGTCTAAGTGTTTGAAGTTTATGAACGATTTGTGACCTGATATCAAGAGGGCCATTGGTTACCAAAAAATTACTCGTTTTGCTGAGTTGGTTAACAAGAATCGGGTTTATGATGAGGATAGTAGGAAGAGTAGTTCCTACTACAAGTCCTTGAATGATAAGAAAGGTAAAGGGTAATTCCATGGTAAGCCGTATGATGACAAGAAGAAACAATCTGGTTCTAGCAAGAAGCCAAGTGGGGGAGGAGACGTGGTGTTGAGGGACATCGTTCTGTGGATTGTTCAAAGGTTGAAGTGACGTGTTTCAAGTGTGGAAAGGTAGGTCACAAGGCTAATAGGTGTGGAGTTAGTTCGGGTGTGACTTGCTACAATTGTGGTGAGCAAGGGCACATTAATACCAAGTGTGACAAACCAAAGAAGGAGCAAGCGAAAGGAAAGGTGTTTGGATTGTATGGTGCTGAGACCATTGTTGATGATAGGCTAATCCGAGGTACGTGCTTTGTTAATGGTACACCTTTGATTGCTGTTATTGATACCGGTGCAACGCATTCTTTCATTTCTTTGGATTGTGCTATGAGATTGATTCTTGTGTTGTCTGATATGCGTAGAAGTATGATTATTGATACACCTGCTATATGTTCCGTGTTTACTTCTTTTGTGTGTTTGAATTGTCCGTTGAGTATGTTTGGTAGAGATTTCGAAATCGATTTAGTTTGTCTTCCATTAGAGAAACTTGATGTGAATTTGGGTATGAACTGGTTAGAGTTTAATCATGTTTATATAAATTTTTTTGATAAGATGGTTATTTTTCCTGAAACTGATTTTAAGGAAGATGTATTTTTATCTACTAAGCAAGTGGATGAGTCAGTGCATGACGGTGTGACGGTGTTTATGTTGTTGGCAACCTTGGATGTTCATGAGAAGAGAACAATTGAAGAATTGCCAATAGTTCATGATTTTACGGAGGTATTTCCTGAGGATGTAAGTGATTTACAGCCAGAACGTGAAGTGGAGTTTTTGATTGATTTAGTTCCTAGAACTAATCCCGTATTGATGGATCCGTATTGGATGTCTGCTTCTGATTTGAAAGAGTTGAAGAGCCAACTTGAGGATTTGCTTGAGAAGAAGTTTATTCGTCCGAGTGTGTCGCCGTGGGGTGCGCCTGTATTGTTGGTTAAGAAGAAGGAAGGTTCTATGAGACTTTGTGTTGATTATAGACGACTGAACAAGGTGACGATTAAGAACAGGTATCCACTTCCGAGGACTGATGATTTGATGGATCAGTTGGTTGGAGCATGTGTGTTTAGTAAGATTGATTTGAGGTTTGGGTATCATCAGATTCGTGTGAAGGCAGAGGATATCCAAAAAACTATTTTTAGAACGAGGTATGGACACTATGAGTATTCTGTTATGCCTTTCGGTGTGACTAATGCACCTAGTGTATTCATGGAGTATATGAATAGAATTTTTCATGAATATCTTGATAAGTTTGTGGTTGTGTTCATCAATGATATTTTGATCTATTCTAAGAGTGTAGATGATCATGCTGAGCATTTGAGAGTCGTTTTGTCTGTGTTGAAAGAGAAGAAGTTGTTTGCTAAGTTTTCTAAGTGTGAATTTTGGTTGAAGGAAGTGAGTTTCCTTGGTCTTGTGATTTCGAGTGGAGGTATTTCGATTGATCCGTCAAAGATTAAGGCTGTATTACAATGGGAAACTTCGAAGTCTATTTCTAAAATTAGAATTTTTCTTGGTTTGGCTGGTTACTATAGGAAGTTCATTAAGGGATTTTCTAAGCTGTCTTTGCCGTTGACGTAATTGACTAGGAAGGGTCAAGATTTTATTTGGACTTCACAATGTGAATTTAATTTTCAAGAGCTTAAGAGAAGGTTGACAACTGCTCCTATTTTGATTTTTTCGGATCATTTGGAACCGTTTGTTGTGTATTGTTATGCTTCTTTGATGGGTTTGGGAGGTGTATTGATGCAAAAAGGAAAAGTGGTAGTTTATGCTTCAAGGCAACTTAAAGTTCATGAGAGGGATTATCCGACGCATGATATAGAGTTGGCCGCCGTTGTAATACCCGTTTAAATCCCCGCAGAATATATTAAATAATTCAAAGTGAACATTGAACAAGGATATCACAATTCAAAATAAACCACACATAATATCGATTTTCATGCTTCACGAGGAACGAAATGCCATTTTTAATAAACCATGTTCAACACAGCGAAATTAATTTAAAAATTGAATAACATGACTATCAGTTAGAAACACCAATCACCAGTTCATAAACCAATTAAACTGAAAGTATGACCATCAACTCTAAAAACAAGCGTTCCCTAGTGTTACAAATCAGAGCATGACACTGACGCTATAACTAGACGGATTAACATATAAGCTATCCTCACCAAAATCAAAAGCCGTTACTCCTCAGTATAAAAAATGTCAACAGTAAGGGCGAGTCTCATTCACAATTAACAAATGTTATGATTTCATAAACAATAAAACATCATAAGCACATTATTCACCCAACTGCAATATGTTTAGATTTCTCAGAAAAATAATCATCAACAACACCAAATAGAATCAACCACATCACCATGAAATAACACAGGAATCATCCAATCATGTCATAACAATATATATGCAATGCACTAAAACTATGCATGTGGTACCTATTCATCATGGGATTAACTCATTTGACCGATCTAAACATCACTGAGATACGGCCCTGCCAGCACTAATTCCATCCCAATGGGAATTATGTAATCCACTGATCCAAACGTCACCGGGATTCAGCCACCAAAATAATCATGAATGCATTCATAACATATGACATACTTGCCATCATCACCGATCACGATGAACAAAATCGTCTTTATACCACATTACCGAATTTAGTATGTTCATGTTCAGCACCATCCGATAATCACATCATACATATTTACACCAAATATAACATCAAAATCACCATTATATCATCATAACATCTCCACATTTATTACAATTATCATATCATGCATAAATTTATATTTCATCACCATAATTTAAAATCGAGATTTAAAATAAAATCGAGTCAATGCCCGCCACACCGTCTTATTATATAAAATATTTCATTAGCTTTATAATGCTCAAAACGACGCTTAAAACGGACCTACGGTTTAAAAGTTATGAATTTTAGAAAATCAATTATTTTTCAAAAACCTACAGTGGTAACCGATTACCAAGATACGGACACCGGTTACTTTTTTGGTAGAAGATTTCGTTTTTCAAAAACGCTCAACGGTAATCGGTTACCCAATTACGGTAACCGGTTACTTCATGCAAAATTGCAAATTTTGTTCACGAAGAGACCAGGTAATCGGTTACCACCCTCAGGTAACCAGTTACTTAACTACTGAAGCAGAAAAATCCCTTTTTCTATAGCACTTCATCTTCTCCATCTCAAACCCAATCGCACCAAAACGATTATAACGTCAAAATAGCACCAATTCACACATCCTAACACATTTCTAATACAATTATAGGTCACTCATCATCAAACATATTCATCATTCATCAACTTTCATCAAAATCACTTAAACTATTCTAAAACTTCCAAAACCCCAAAAATCCCAAAACCTAAAACATTCAATTGCCATGAAAAACACACAAATTCAGTTATATCATATCTAAACTAATAATAGATGATAATCGGAAGAGTCCCCCCTTACCTTAGCCAAAATTTGATTCTTCCTCTTCCTCTTTCTATGCTCTTTCAAATTCTTCTTTTCTCCTTTCTCTTTGCTTCCAATTTCCTCTTTTTCCTTATTTCCTTGTTTTATGAAAAATAAAATCTAACTTTAGTAAGGCCTACATAATTAGAACCTCCCTTCTACTAACCCTCACACCAAGTCCAATTTTCTTATTTTCCATAATTCTCCAATTAATACAATAAAATGTCAAGTAATCCCAATAATTAATTTAAATTCTAATTAAATTAAATAATGTAAAATATGGGGTGTTACAGTCGTTGTATTTGTGTTGAAACTTTGAAGGCATTATTTGTTTGGGTCGGGATTTGATGTGTATAATGATCACAAGAGTTTGAAGTATTTGTTTGATCAGAAAGAGTTGAATACGAGGCAAAGAAGAAGGTTGGAATTCTTGAAATACTATGATTTTGGCTTGAATTACCATCCTGGAAAAGATAATGTTGTAGCCGATGCATTGAGTAGGAGATCATTGCATATGTCTATGTTGATGATTCGAGAATTGGAATTGTTGGAACAATTTTGCGATTTGAATTTGGTTTGTGAAGAGACGTCTTCGTGTGTTAAGTTTGGTATGTTGAAGCTTACTTGTGGTATTCTTGATGAGGTTAGATAAGGTCATAAATTGGATTTGAAATTGGTTGACAAGATGACATTGATTAATCAAGGAAAAGGTGGTGATTTTTGGATTAATGAGAATGGTGTCATGAGATGTCGTGATCGTGTTTGTATTCCTGATGTTTCAGATTTAAAGAAGATGATTTTGGATGAAGGGCATCAAAGTGGTTTGAGTATTCATCCAGGAGCTACTAAAATGTATCAAAATTTGAGGAAGTTATTTTGGTGGCAAGGTATGAAGAAGGATATAGAGGAATTTGTGTATTCTTGTTTGATTTGTCAGAAGTCCAAGATTGAACATCAAAAACTGTCTGGTTTGATGCAACCATTATCCATTCCGAGTGGAAGTGTGATAGTATTTCTATGGATTTCGTTTCGGGTTTGCCGAGAACGTCGAGTAATTGTGAAGCAATTTGGGTTGTTGTGGATAGATTAACGAAATTTGCTCACTTCATCCCGATTAGAATGCATTATCCGATGGAGAGACTTCCAAATTTTTATATTGAGAAGATTGTGAGTTTTCATGGTATTCCGTCGAGTATTGTTTCAGATAGAGATCAAAGGTTTACTTCTAGATTTTGGGAAGGGTTGCAAAGTGCTTTGGGTACTAAGTTGCATTTGAGTTTGGATTATTATCTGCAAACTGATGGTCAGACTGAGAAGACGATTTAGTCGCTTGAGGATCTTTTGAGTGCTTGTGTTTTAGAACAAGGAGGAGCTTGGGATAGTTATTTGTCGTTGATTGATTTCACGTATAATAACAGTTTCCATTCTAGTATTAGAATGACACCTTTTGAGGCTTTGTATGGTCGAAGATGTAG
Organism: Vicia villosa; assembly: GCF_029867415.1. NCBI lineage: Eukaryota > Viridiplantae > Streptophyta > Magnoliopsida > Fabales > Fabaceae > Vicia > Vicia villosa. Next base: position 227,431 of record NW_026705997.1, on the reverse strand, counting down.
GACTCCTTTAAGTTGGTATGAATTTGGAGAGAGTGTTGTGGTTGGACTTGAGATTGTTCAACAAAATACTGATAAGATTAAGTTAATTAGAGAGAAAATAAAGATTTCTCAGATTCGTCTAAAGAGTTACCATGATAAGAGGAGAAAAGCACTTGAGTTTGAAAAGGATGATCATGTGTTTTTGAGAGTTACTCCAGTAACGTGTGTTGGTAGAGCTTTGAAGTCGTGTAAGTTGACGTTGCGTTTAATTGGTCCGTATTAGATTAACGAGAGAGTAGGTGAGGTGGCATATCGGATTGCATTACCGCCGTCACTTTCTAATATTCATGATGTGTTTCACGTGTCTAAATTGAGGAAATACATTGCGGATCCTTCGCATGTTGTCCAATTAGATGATGTTGAGGTTAGAGATAATTTCACCGTGGAGACATTACCTATGCGTATAGAAGATAGAGAGGTGAAACAAATCCGAGGCAAGGAAATCGCTTTGGTGAAGGTCGTTTGGGGAGGACGGTTGGAGGAAATGTGACGTGGGAGCTTGAGAGCAAGGTGAAAGATTCTTATCCCGATTTGTTTGCTTGAGATAAATTTTCGAGGACGAAAATCTTTTAACTGGGAGAGAGTTGTGATAGCCCGGTTTTATTTTTCGTATTTATTTATTGAGTGTTTATTTTTATTAATTATTATTTATGTAATAATTAATTATTTAGTATGTTTTGTGATTAATTGAATATGTGTCGTATTTAATTAATTAAGTGAACTATTAAATATATAGTAATAGGACTAATTAATTATAATATAGGATTGCTGGGTTAAGTCCGTTAAGCTAAATGAAGTAGTAATGAGAGTAGGGTTATACCTAATACTATATCTTAGTAGAGAAGAGGGAAAAGAAGCTAGAAGAGAAGAACAGAGGAGAGAGGGGGGTTCTTGAAGAGGAAGGACTAGAGATTCAAGGTAAGTGTGTGAATCCAAGTGATTATAAGTAGACATAAGTGGGTAATGATGAATGAGTTAGAAAATGCATGATTTGGAATGGGTAGTTTACTATTTCTTGAGTTTTGCTTTTGAATTGGTATGTTTATCCTAAAATTATGTGAAACCTAACTTGTATTCTTTATTCTATGGATGATTCAATGATTGAGTATGAAAATAGTATATGAATTAGTGTATGTATGTTGATTTTGTGAAACCCTAACTGTTATTTCTCTATAATTTGAATTGGCATTAAGTTTGGTAAAACTAATATAGTAGCAATTAGTTAAATAAGATATATAGCTTGTAATCAAAAGTAGGTGGAAGTTCTATTTGACAAAGAAACATGTTGAGTTGATTTGTTTTGACATCTGGACAATATGTTGTAGAAGATGTCCTATGCAAGCCATTCGATATCGCGCCTGAATTAGAACTACCATTGATTGAATGTGACTCAGCAATTAACAGCAATGCAGAATATTACTAACCAATATTATGAAATCATAGGTGGCGCATGAAAGATCTGGAAGAATTAAATCAGAATATGTTTGAATGAAGACTTTCTAATTTTGGAGATTTATTAGAAAGATTTGATTGAAAACCTATTTTGTAGGAGAGTCTTTTGGAGATTTGTAGCAGCTAATGAAGTTGTGATTAGAAGCCCAAGTCTAGTTGGGAATAGGTTATAAATAGAAGTTTTGTAACCTAGGTTTAAAAAATAAAAAAAAAACAATATGTAAAATCATAAGGGTTGTGTTGGTAGGTTAAACCACTCGGTTTGTGGGATGGTCACCTTGTTCTCACTCAAAAGTCTTTAGGTAATGAGTTGAGTATTATTCTTGGAGGAAGATTTTAAGAAAATCCAAGATAGTGTTCTTAGTCTCGATTCAAGGCTGAGTATGGAGGGAAGTGCGGCTTCCTGCCCAACATAGGAGTGTGTCTCCTCATCATGGAAGTGTGTCTTCTATTCTGTGGTTACAGGATTGTGGTAACTAAGTCGTTGATACAGTGGCTAAGTTATTAACTGTTAGACATCATTGCGGTGATTGAAAGTGGAATGGAGATATTCCATATCTAGGGAGGAGCTAAGAAGAGATTGTTTTGGTTAGGGATTAAATGCGTAGGTGTAACCGAGTGTGGTTGTTGTGTAATCTACAAATTGATACTACTGATAGTGGATCTCATTTCTGGCTTGGCTTGCCCTCAGAGTAGGAGAGTTGCTTTGAACTGGGTGAATAATTATGTGTGTTTGTTTATATTTTCAGTACTTTTTTATATGTTATACACCTTGTACATGTTATTGTCAGATCATATGTCTCAACATCCTATTAGACATCAGAGTCCTGCCATACCAGAATTTCAATTGGTATCAGAGCAAGCATCCTGTTCTATCTCTGGATGAGATCTTGGGAAGATACTTTCTAGTTCATGTGCAAGAAAGATAGTTGTGCTGAAAAGTTGTATAGACTTGGTCAGTTCATATGTTTAAGAATTGTCCCTAGAAGTGGAGGATGGACTATTCGTGACAAGGTGTCTGATGACCCTGCCTTGAGGCTGTTAGGAGAGCAGTGACTTATGTTGTGCCTGAAGCTTGGTGGAGGAGTTTTTCATTTATTCCGTTGCATCTGATGGAAAACTTTTAGTGTATCCTCTGATGATGTATCCTATGGTGTGATACATGGAGGATTGTGTCGATTAGCTTATTAAATTAGCCAAAGATACTTGAGGTTTGTCTCAGGTCCACTCATAAAGGCATTTTCAATAAGTTCATTGATAGGAGATCGAAGAAAGCAATTTATTTTTGCTCTCTTCTCTGGAAGGCCAACCACAGGTCTTTGTTGAAGGGTCTCTTGGTGCAGTTCTTGAATGATGTTCTACAAAATGTTGAGACATCATATCAGCAAATTATGCAAAATTTTGTTGGTTAAAGAGTTTGCGCAACAGGTGCTTTGGGGGCTGAACAAATGTGTATTGATCGCATATGTTTGGAACCTACTCCTGTTTTGGAAGTGGAGGCATCCGGATCTATGAAGTTTCAATGCTAGAAACTTGTCTTAGATGAATATGTTGATCAAGACACGAGCAACATATGGGATGCTTCTTGGGTTGGTTTATTTCTTATCCAATGAAGTCGGAGTGCAGAAGCTTAGCATGCTGTTGTATTTGAAGAACATATCAACAAGGTTCTTCTTGTATAAAGTCTATACTAATGTCAAGAACATTATCTCTGACATCTATTTGGTTCTCCTGACCAAAGGAATAAAAAATTACGAGAAAATGACTTAAGGCATCAGCTATCCAAGGATGGATAATGAAAGGAAAATCAACCTAAGCTCAGGGGTTGATAAGTATCTGCACTTTGGAAGTATCATCTAATCTATTGGACTAATTCATCAGTATTAACTTGAGGAAGGGGAGCTGAACATACCACATCAAGGGCGAGGTATGAATACTCAAGGGAGGCCCCTCTCAAGTTCAGAGTCCAACTATGTGGTGTCTTCACATATTGGAACAGTTGGTGATGCACTAAGGGCTGAAGTGCATTAGTGAGTCTTGAAGAAGCAAAGATGGTTATGGTATAGTGCTGACTTTACCACTTGCTTGTTGTTTGCTGTTCCAAATATCTGTTAGAGGGAATCTCCTCTTTAGGTGCAGAAGATTGGCTCCTTACACCTCAATGTCAGACAGGAGGTCTTACATATGTTCCTGAGGTGTGTATCATGCATGTCACTGCATGATGTTTGATCATGAAGGATGATCAATTGCTGAAGAACCTCCTTGTATCCCCAACAGGAGTTATACATAGATTACTATAGGGGTTCCTCCATACACCATAGTTGCTGAATCTGTGTGTAAAAGGTAGATGTCAGATCTGATGTTAAGACATCATCTAAGGTACTTATCTCTCCAGCAAAGTAAGCCCAGTCTGTCCAGAATGAAGCATAAGGTCAAGCCACTGACCAATTCTGGAGTTACTTGTGATGAAGGAGACTGTTATGACTTTTGTCATGGAGAATAAACAGCCTAAGCCACAGGTACGCAGAAGAAAAGCCTTGAAGGAGGTTTTACATGAGACCGGTGGTAAATGCTTTGACGGGAGATGAAGTGTTTATCTGAAGAGTTATGCAATTCTGCAGTCCAAACTCTCAAGGTTCAGAAAAAGTATGGAGAATTTATTTTTCTTTATGTGGCGTAGTAGCTTGATCAAAAGAGCTACTGACTACTAAGAGGTTATTTCTCTCAATGGTGGTGTACGACTACCAGATTCAGCTATCAAAGCTAATGTCTTAAATGATAGTCGAACATCATGATTACTGGTTGTTAACAAGTTCATCACTATATTCACAGGTGGTGTTTCTGAATATGACATGAGTAGTATATAGAGCTTATGGCCTTATCCACAAGGGTGTATGATGAAGGCATTACTCCTGAAGACAACAATTAAATCCAAAAATTGCTAGGGGTTATAAATCAGATAGGGGATCTGATCAACATGCCTTTTAAGGAAAGTTTCTTCTTTAACAAGGGACAAGGTGACAATATGAAGCTTGTACAACAAAGACGCTAAGTACATTCGCTTTGGAATATGTGAAAATTTCAAATTCAAGTGTGTCCTTGCCTATGTGGACAGCTCGGGGTACTCTCTCAAGGAGTTGTTGGTTCTGGATCTGTAAAAGTCAGGACTGATTTTACAGTATGAAGTCATACTCGGGTGGTGTGTCCAACCAGGAATATGTAATAGTGGTTACCCTACACTATGGGAAGATGGAGTCCCTTATAACTCTTCATCTTGTGCTTCAAGGTTCATCTTTAACTGAAGCATTGTTGTCCATAACAGGAGAAGTATTGGACCTGTTCATGGATTAGAGATGCAATGATGCAGTCATGGGAATGGAATGTTAAACAACATGTCATGACATTTCAGTACGTTTGACACGGCGTAGATGGTTAAACCAAGTAAAGGTGATTGGTGTAATCATTTGATCCCAAGTTTCTCAATGTGGACTCCGAGAAATTATGGGGAGTCTGAGAGAACTTATTTTTCTCTGCAGAATCTGAAGGGGTATTAAGATCAGCAAATACAGTGTACTTATGCTTCTAATCACATGGAAAGTCTTTCAAAGACTAATATTTTCAAGCCAAAAGTATAATGTCGAACAAGAAGTCAGGACATGTTTTATCCTTGAAGACCAGCGGGGATTATTCTTAAAATGTTGTATCTAAGACGTGTATTGATGGTGTGTATCATATGTTCTGACTCGGTGCATGTTTTGAAAACTGTCATTTTCAGAATAAACTGGGTGTATTAAAAGCATTCATTGCTTTCAGCTAGTCCACAGACTTACCTGATGCGGTTTTTGTGAAATAGCAGTTCTTGACCAAGACAATTGTTACAGTCTAGGTACGTTATTTTGGTTTCTCAGGTATTTAAAGTGTCTTTATGTTTCTTTTTCTTCACTTCACATATTTTGTGTCTTTTTTTATTTTGCTCTCATATACTTCGTTCGGATATGGGTAAGTTTAGAGTATGTGAAGGTTATGTTTGTCTACTTGTGGCAAACATAGGAAAAAATGGTAGTGTTCAGACATTGTTAAGTCTGATGTCAATCTTTGCAGGTGTTTTGAAAAGATGTCGAATAGAATATTCTAGTTTTAGTTTGTTTTTGTTGCAGTTTTGCAAGTTGTTCTTTTCGTGTCTTGTTTTTATACTGAACACAAATTACGTCCTATGTTCTGATTTATCCAATATAGAGGTCTGGTTTATCTATGTCAGTGAATGAATAGTTCTAGTGTTTGTTTCTGTTGGCGTGTTTCCTTTTTTTCTTGAGAAGAGGATGTTGTATTAATCTGTGTCTTAGCATAGTTCTCAGTTTGAGGGGGAGTTTTTAGTATCTTATTCCTCATGTGCATCATGGCATCAGTATTTTTCCTTCTATGTGAAATTGGTGTATGTGGTGTTATATTTTCTGTGCTATAGTGAGTTCTCCTTCAAGAAGACTTTGTCATATTATGCCTAAAAAGGGGGAGAAGTGGTTATGTTATGTTATCTCTAGAGAGCATATTTTAAGGAGGAGAAACTACGTGTTATCCGTGGGATCCTTAAAAGAGAGAGAGAAAACATTGGAAAGTGGGATTGCCATAAAGAAGTCCTGGTATGATGCCTCGACATCATAGACAAAGACAAAAGACCGTCTCATACAAAGATTAAAGATCATAAACAGTGACTATCTGAAGACTTCCAAATTGTTACTGCTGTACTTAATTATTAAAGACCATTGTATTTGTTTAGCTTTTGTAATACAAAGGTTGATTAAATTAGTCTTAGCCAAAATAAGCCAAAGGGGGAGATTTTTATTTCTATATAATTTGAATTGACATTATGTTTGGTAAAACTAATATATAGACGGATACTGAAGAGTGTCTAATACAAAGATTGAAGATCATAAATAGTGACTATCTGAAGACTTCCAAATTGCTGCTGCTGTACTTAATTATTAAAGACCATTGTATTTGTTTAGCTTAGGTAATACAAAGGTTGTATAAATTAGTATTAGCCAAAATAAGCCAAAGGGGGAGATTGTTATTTCTCTTTTATTTGAATTGGCATTATGTTTGGTAAAACTAATATAGTAGCAATTAATTAAATATGATATATAGCTTGTAAGAGGAAAGCGGGTAGAAGTTATATTTGACAAAGAAACATGTTGAGTTGATTTGTTTCAACATCTGGACAACATGTCGAAGAAGATATCATATGCAAGCAATTCAACACCGCGTCTGAATCAGAACTACTATTGATTGAATCTGTCTCAGCAATTAACAGCAATGCAAAATATTACTAACCAATATTATACAATCATAGGTGGCGCATGAAATATCTGGAAGAATCAAATCAGAATATGTTTGAATGAATACTTTCTAATTTTGGAGATTTATTAGAAAAATTTGATTGAAGACCTATTTTGTAGGAGAATTGTCATACCCCAAATTTGTCCTACCCATTTTATTTCTAACTGGCTTAGGATTTGCATTCATGTACATACACTCCAATAGGTCATCTAACATATCATGCATTCATTCATTAACTAGAACATCTAAAAGCATGGGATCAATGATCATGGAGCAAATTGAAGACTCACATGGGTTTTGGCACAGGGTTATTTATTTCCTCAGAAAGGGTATCCTGCACTTAGGATTGTGGTTGGCTTAGTCTTTTGAAAGGCATGTGTTCAAATGGTTTCCAGTTGCAAGGGGTTCTTGATCTAGGGTTCATTTCCATAATCTTGTGGTAGTCAAGAGTCTCGCTGAATTGAAATTTATTTCCCAAGCATGGATCCGTTTGTCAAGTTTATGTGACCTTGGGGTGGTACATTCCAACCTTAGGGTCCCATTTGGTCTCATCCTCATTTGAAATTTGAGCAAACCATTGGTCAAAGTTCGCTTCTTCTATTGCAAGATATTGGGTCAACTGTCAATTTGAAGATTAAAGTGCGACTCCTTTTTTCGCGTGCATGCATTGAGAGAAGTAAATGACACCAAAGTCAAAATTCATTTTGAAGAAAAGGATCATTACATGGTTCAAGCTCAAGTCTCACTACATATTTCAAATATAATACATTCTCAAGGCCAAATTACATTTGGGGTTCATCCAAGTACATTAAAAAGAGAAAGAAACTGAAACTACATAAAAAAGCACACAAAATGGAAAGTTTGACCTATAGTTGACTTTTTCGTCAACTGTTGACCAAAGTCAAACTGTAATCCTGAAGACCTATAGTTGTTCCTTGGCTGTTATCTTCAAATACACTGCTGAATATCCAAACGACTTCACCACCTTGCACCCATTGCACAAAACCAAAATATTCGAGACCTGCAATCACACATCATAAAGTCCACATACACCAATTCAAATCACACAACACCCTGCAGCAAGATGCGCAATTCAGATAACTTACATAACACCTTACCATTTGTACAATTCCAGCCTCACAATTTCAGAATCATATGCAAGTTAACCAACAACTAACTCAGTTTCAATGTTCCTAATAACCTAACCATTCTTAACCCTTTCAAACGGCATCAATTCCCAACTGATAACTAACTTTCAGCAGAAAAATAGAACAAACAGTTCCTAACCATAATAGCTGCTAACTCACCAACAGAATGTCAAGATAACACCTCTGGTTTCTAGCAATTTCGGGAACCGATCCTAGCATTTAACCAAGCACTGACAGAGGTAACAGACCTGTACACACAAGCTATATCACAAACAGTACCCACCTGCATCAAGAAAAGCCAAAACAATAAGAACCCGAAAATCAACAGCACCTTAACACTATTCAAAACTCTCAATTAACCTTCTTTTGCTAACCTTCAATTCACTAGCCACCATCCTATTAATTCAGATTCATATACCTAACTTCAATCCAAAAACATAGCATTATGTATCCACCAAAATTCACATTCAGACCTTCATCCAAACATACCCAATTCCTAACACTCACTCACTTTCATTCATTCCATACATGTCTAAATTCACCAAACCAAAATGAACCATACCATTCAAAAGAAATTCCTACTGACAGCTCACATACATACATCCTAAATCTACATTCAAAACCAACATCCATTCACAATATATGCCATACATCCATCAAGCAAATTACCTAAAAGAAATAAACAGCCTGCTGCCTGCATATACCAGCTTGCGGTATCGATCCGTAAAGCCACATAGTGCAGTACCTAATTCAAATTCAGAAAGAATGCATCAGAAAAATAGCAGAATAAAATGCTAACTGAACACTACAACTTTGGTTCAATACCTGCAATTTGAAACCAAAAGAAGACCGGAGCTGCAATTAAACCATGCCCACAAATACATACATGCTCATAAGGGAAATCCATATCTTGACACTTAAATCAGACCTGCAGAAGAAAAAAGAAAACAATGGAGCGCCAGGTTCAAAACAGTTTGTCATGCAATTCTAGTTCACACTCAATTTTAGTTCGCGGCCGAGTCAAATCCATTTGTAATACCGTTCAACATCAGTGCATCATTCACAAAGGTTAACCGACGATCCCAAAGCTTTTCCCTTGCTGAAATCCTAAGTGCCATCTCTCTATTTACCCTATCAAACACACCATGGAATTTGCATCAATACCGAAAAAAGTTCGTACTCCGGTTCACCATATCAAACTGTCACGAATAAAAACGACTAACCTACTGCAGCAAGTCCATACATTCACATAAATCTTCATTCCACACCATGCCATGCCCCGAGATGCCCAGCCCTGCAAATAAATCAGTTCAAAAACCAATACAAAAACTAACTCCTAACCACCTAACTAACTCCCCTAACTGTTTTTTAACAGGAGCAACAATCCTAACAAACAAAACATAATTAAAACTAACTATAACTGAATCAATCTCCACCCTCAGATCCTCTAACCGAACTTCAAATCCAATGGCTCTTAGCTCTTCATTTGTAACTCAATCCTCACCACTCAATTCTCCAACAGAATCTCAATCCTTTCCTCACCTATAAAGTCAAACTCCCTCCACAATTCAAACTACACGCTCATTCTCCACCAGAATCCACTCATTCGTACACCATAACCTTCAACCTATCACTCTTCATCCCTCACCTCTCAATCTCTCTCTCCTCCATTTCCACACTTCACATCACCGTCTTCTTCCTCTAACCACTCTCCCTCAATTCAAACGCTCTCTAATCAATCCTCACAACCATTAGAGCACAATCACGAGCTTTCCTTGGAGTTCCATCCTTGAACTCTGAGCGAAGCAACAACACACTCAACAGAAATTCGAATCAGAGAAGAGTAGAAGAAGAAGAAGAACGAAGAACAAATGGGAAGACGTCAACCAAGACGTTTACCTGAAATCGTGGACCTTCCTTGGATTTCTACCTCCATCGCCGTTGATTTCGAAGCGCCATCGTCGGTCGAGTTGAGGAAGCACCATCACCTGAGCTCGAATCGGAGACGAGAGGTGGAATTGAAACAAAACTGAGAGTGAGAAGGTCATGAGAAGGAGACGAACGCAAGGGTGATGATCTTTGTTTTCACACCAGCATGCGGAGATAGTCATCGGAGAAAGTGGCTGAGCCCGATGCCGTCGCCGTTCACGATTTGAGGGAGAAAGGAAAACTCGTTCGATCAGAAAGGCGAAAGGTCACACATTAACCCTAATCCCCCTTTTCCATTTTCTTTTTAATTTTAATTTCATTTCTTTTTTATCACAATTAAAACTGAAATAAAAATCTGAATAATGGTAGAATCTGGGTCAAACCAACGTGGACCTTCACCAATTGCCATTACATTCTCCTTCGGCCCATTGACTCTCTTCGGTTTTGGGCTGAACAAAAATTGCATTCAAAAACTGTAACAAAAACAATGCTGATTGGGCCATTGCTGATAACACCCTACCTGAGCCCATTACGCACCAAAAAAATCTATAACAAAAAACAATTGGTTGGGCCAATCTCTTTGGGCCCTGCGCCTGAGTTTCTCATGCACTACCATATTCAACTTTAAACCCCCCTAAGCACATATTTTCTCTTATTAGATTTTTAGGTTTAACATAGTTTTCTTTTATTTTTAGTGATAAAACGATAAAACACCATTAAAATTGTGTTAGATTTTTAGGTAATTTTTGACGTTTAATTTTTGGTCTTTTACAAATCCCTCATTAAAAAACCCATAAAAATAGTAGTATTTTTAGTTCAATCTTATACTATATTTTGACTTGTTTCATTTCATGCTTTTTACCAATTTTTGTATCATTGTATTACTTGATTTTGCTTGTAATTGTGCCTTTATTTTGCATGTCCCTTAGATCTTAGGGCTTCAAATCAATAGCATGACTTTAGGCTAGTTTTCTTTCATAACTATTAGGTTAGAATAATACTTAGGTTAGTCTCCCCCATTTCATTTCTTTTTCCTTTCGACTTTTAAAATACTTAATAAATAAAAGATGCGAATCACACATTACTAATATTGAGAGAGAAATGAGTGGGATTTATTCTCTAATCTGTTTCTTAATTACTTAGTGGGAGAGAAATGAGTGGGATTCATTCCCTAATCTGTTTCTCGATCACTATATAATGGAAGAGAGATGAGTGAGATTCATTCCCTAATCTGTTTCTCTACCGTTATACACTTTTATGTGATTCAAATCGCAAACAAATTCCCCTTAAAAAATACACAACCAAAAACACTTAAAACACCTAACAATGGTTCAAATTCAAAACAAAGTAGAGAAAGTGGTGAGTGGCCCGGTATTGGGAACTGTTCATCACTCATCTACCCTAAAAGACACAAACTAATCTCTCTCTTTCTTCTTTATAAGGGCATTGTTATTTCCGCTCGATCGCATCGTAGGTCTTCCCTTATGCAAGAGCGCGAACGTAAACTCCGCCCAACTAAAAAACACAAAAACAAACAGAAAATCGTGAGCCAAGCTACGGTAACTCTGATTCCTGAAAAGGATACGTAGGCAGCGGGGTAGGGACCATGCGAGTACAATTCTTTCTTTTCCCTACATTTTGCATTCATTCACATATAGACATAGATCCTAGCCTTTGTTTGTTTCGTTTATTGGGTGTTTCTTTGTTTATTTATATGTTTGCATCATTTGTATATATGCTTGCATATCACGTTTATTTATTGCTTGCACATCATGTTTACTTTTTGCATGCATTTGGACTATATTATGGGTCCCCGTGGGGGCCACATATTTTTCTATTTTGTTTTGCAGGTTGGGTGGGATGTTCTATGAGGTAAAAGGCCCAATACCCAGGCCAGAGTTGACACATAGGATACCTAGGATAGAGTGGATAGCCATGACGCCAACAGAATGTCAGGTTCTGTTGATTGCGATCATGAGACCCACGACCAGTTGAGGTTCAAATGAGATACCATCGTTGGCATGTATTTGCAACAATGATGTTGTTTCAGGAGAACTGTTAACGCTGGAGACCTTTTGACCTACCCTGACCTAGATTCACCTGTGAGTGGGGAGGGATATACATGATAGGTACCGTTGGTGACTATTCTGTTCTGTTGGTGACTATTGTTCTTATGGTTGTGTGGTACCTATGTCGGACCTTTGATCTCATGACATCTGACCTACATCAGTTATTCAGAGAATTGTACAGTGGTTACTAAGATTATATTGACCTTGATCCCTTGTTGTTGCATCGCATAACATCATTGCTTTATCCACTTCATTTAGGGGGGATCCTAAAGTCTATTTCCAAAAAAAAAAAGGGAAAAAAGAAAAGAAAAGATACTCCATATAAAACAAAGCCTTGGTTCCAAAAAAGGAGATAAAAAAAAAAGAAAATAAAAGAGTGTGAAAAGACTTTAGGATCTCTCATAAATGAAACATGCATTCATACTATCATGCATTTCATGGTCCTTCCAGAGACTTATGGGACCCTTTCTTCCAGATTTCAAGATCAACAATAGATTTGACTTCTCCCCGCCACGAGCTCCGAGATCAACTATGGAACAACTCCTGAGGAAATGGATGAGATAAGGGAACAAATAGGTCATCTTATGTTGGAGATGCAAGACTTGATCCATAATCAGGATGCACTAAAAGAGGAAAATAGTCAGTTGAAGACTCAAGTGAGTCTGGTCATGGAAATTTTGAAGACGGTACTGAGAAAGGAAGTGATGTTATTCCTGCTGCTGCAACAGAGGTCATTGATCTCTCCTCTCCAATAGGATCTCTTCCCATTCATGGGATGCTTCTTGGAGTCCCTCCACAACTTCAAGTGTTAAAATGTCCTCGCCAACTGGTTCATGTTCCTAGAATGAATCAAGGGGGCCAAATGTATGGACAAAAACCTAAGATGACCTAGAGGGTTCTCGATCATATCCCGATGCCTTATGCTCAGTTACTTCCTCGCTTGCCGGAACTTCAGTTGGTTGAGCTACGCAATTTGTCCATGCCTAAAAAGCTTCCCCCTGGTTATGATGCCAATGCTCGATGCGAGTTCCATTCTGGGGCACCTGGTCATGATATTGAGAATTGTAGGGCGCTGAAATATCAAATTCAAGATCTCATTGACTCAAAAGTAATTTTTTTCACCCCTGAGGGTATAAATGTTCAAGGCAATGAGGTTCTAACGGTGGTGAAAGAAAAAGTTGACTCATACTTCTATGTCGGATCTACTTCAGTTCAGAAGCACAAAGCACTGTCTTGGATTCCCGACTCTCCGCTTTACCAGTCTTCGATTGTTTCTAAGCCAAATCAAAAGGGGAAGACACCTGAACAGATTGGGTATTTGAATCATCACCAACAACAAGGTCCACAAAGGCCAAGAAGACCACCAAGAAAGATTGACCCGATTCCTATGACCTATAGTCAACTGCTCTCTCATTTACTCAAGGATTCTTTGGTCCAGTTGAGGGAATCTAAGCCCCCTCCAACACCGATTCCTCATGGATATGACTTAAATGCCAAGTGCGAATTCCATTCTGGTGCATCTGGACATTCAACTAAGGATTGTAATATTCTGAAACGCAAAGTCCAGGATCTCATTGACTTCAAAGCGATATCGTTCACTCCAAATGGCCTGCACATAAATTGAGGAGTTCATGAATGTCCATAAAGCATCACCAAAGAACAATAAGCCCAGACGGAGTCAAGCCTCCTCAGCAATGGCAATCATCATTTCATTTCTGTATTCTCATCTCACTATTTCCTGTTTTTCTGAAGGCTACTTCCTTGTTTGAACTCGTTGGTATGATAATAATGAAAGCATCACAAATCCTTGTGCAACTTCGTCAGAATCTTTTTCCAGGTGATAATAAAGAATGTTATATAGAAGCATCTCTCATTCTCAAGGTTCTTGTGCTCAGTTGTATCCGTGGAGGTTGGTGTTTCAGTTGGTGTTTTGGACCTTCCTTACAACATATAGCTTTTCAAAGTTTGATGACCACGCAAGGTTCCTCCGTGTTTAATGGTGAATACTTCTCCAACATCTATGCTTGGGGCTCCCGATTGAGGGATAAGCGAGACGTACTCTTATCTTGAGCATTGCATCACTCGCATTGCTCGAATCCCTAAAGTAAGGCGAAAATTTACAACTCTTGGGTGACTTCGTTGGAGTTTTCTTTTGAAGTAATCTGAAGTGTTTAGAAGGGACACATGATAATTCTAAGTGACTACCATGCTAGAGCACAAAGCCATTCAACTGAGGACTGTGTGTCGTTCACACCACGAGGTTCATGCATAAATTGAAGTCCCTATGAGGTCTCAAAACTACAATAAGTATTCAAGAGCAATAAGTCCAGACGGAGTCAAGTCTCCTCAATAATGACATTCATTTAGTTCTTTACCACATTTTCATCTGTAATTTTTCCTTTGTATGTTTAAGCATTGTTAGCATGTAAAAGCTTGTTAATCGTTGAATGAAAATAAAAATACACTGTTTATGTTTGTCTAGAAGAAACCCATTCGTTTTCACTCATAAAATGTTTTTGGCATTACGATACCGACTTTACTAATCGCTTGCTTAGGCAAAGAGCAGAGGGAGAATGATGAAAAATAAAAACGCAAAATCTCTAATCGTGTGCTTTTGAATAAAACCCTACTAAGGATGTACAGGCATTGTTTCAAATCCCCAAACACCGGAGATATAAGGGAGATAGACCCTCGTCAACCCCTTTGAGCCTTGAAGAAGGAGGTTTTTTTTCTAATCATAAAAACCCTTATTTTAACCATGGGGTGTTGCACCCCAAAATTTGCCCATTTATTTATATCCAATTGGATTTCATACCACATTCATGTGCACACCTCATGTAGGTCATTCATCTAATACATTCGTCCATATCACAGTTACTGCTCAAGAAAATTGACAAAAGAGGCTGAGGTTGAGGAAATTCTTGGTTAAGAAGAATCGGATCTGAGGTCTTATTGAAGAGGATCATTTCCATTGGCATACTCCTAAAATCAGGGTTTTATTCTCTCCGAGTCAAAGCTCTGATTAAAAGATACAAGCTTCTGATTCATCAGGATTGCTAATATCAAAGTTTTGACTGAAGTCAATCCTGTTGACTTTTTGGTCAAAATGTAATCAGGAGACGATCTTGAGTGAGAAATATAGTTGCCTTGAAGAAATATTCACTGGAGCTTCTTTGGTTGAAAGTTGATTGAGAATCAGGTCGGAAACAGATTAATCGAGAAATTCATCTGGAATCGGAAAAATCAAGAAATGTTGACTTTTTGGTCAAGGTCAAAGTCAACTATCAAATATTGACTCGTGGTGGAAAATCGGTCAAAGAAAAGTCAAAGGATGATTAAAATCAAGAAATGACCAAATTTACCAAAAATGGAAAGTTAGTTAAGAAGAGAAATTTCCAGAAGTGGAAGGTGTGAGACTTAGAAAATTTTGGAAAAGCTTGGGAATGATTGATCAGCTCACTTCTGGCTCAATTTACATGTGTTTCTAGGCTTCAATTCAAGATAAGCTCAACATAGAAAATGTTCAAATCACAGCCTTCTACAAATTTGTAGTTGAAACTTTTTTCATTTGAAGCTTGGATCAAAAGATAAAGAGATTGGAAGATGGGAGAATTCAATTGGTGCAAACTATGTTGCTGGGCACGCGTGACACATTTCATCAAGCATGTGATGTGCTAAATTTGAGGTTGATTTTAGAGAAATATAAAGGTCCATAAAGTACAAACTTGGTATGCATCTTTTCATCTCCATGTTCTCTATCCATTGAAACAAGAAACAAGTCATTTGGATGAATATTGGATCATCTACGGAGCCTCAAAGTCCGAACCTCATCAAGACACATGTTGCCATGAACATGAGCCAAAGGCTAGGGCTCGCGCGAGACATTTTCACGAACATGTGGTGTGCCATTTTAAGAGGTGGTTTTAGTGATCTAAAAGAACTTTCAGGATTACCACGAAACATCATACTCTTGTATTACACGCCCTCTTTCATTTAAGAAAATAAGCATGTCATATGGATGCTTGGTTGCCAAGTTAGGGAGACTTGAAGTCACGCGTTTGAAACTGTTCCTTTGTTAGCGCCACGAGCAAGTCAGGCCCATCCCACACCCCGCATTCTTCCAGATGCGGATGACACAATTCATGGCTACGTTTCTTCTCCTTCCAAGACTTGTCTCAATTACTTCCTAACATCAAATATACTCCATCTTGTATCCTCTTTGCATTGATTATAAGGTTAAGCCAAATGAAGGTTTATCGAAAGAGCTATGCATGCATGAAACTGTTATTATAAACTTGAAGGCATATGCTACATGAAATGTTTGGACACAAGCATTGCTACAAGACTGCGCATGCATACACATTGCTCAAACTGGCCATGAATTTTGGCTGCACATGAAAGAGAGGAGAAAGCTTACTACAAAAGGAACAACTTGTACATTAAGTTGTTGAGGAAGATCCACTACTTGCAACTTCACCATACAACAATACACTCACATATAAAACAAAAACTCATCATATAAATAGAAGAAGCTCACACTTTCTCTTACACACGCATTCATCCTTCACACGCCACTCTCCCATTCTCTCTTCACTCTCTCGGTTCTCTCTCTCTCATCACTCATCTCTCTACCACCAACCACCCTAACAAACTATAACGAATCATCACCACCTTCACTCTTCATCAATCATCACCTTCCATGCTCTTATGCGATAATCCAGAGCCTCTTCCATAGACACTCACCTCAAGATCCATCACTGTCTTCATCACTGGTGAAGTTGTCAAGATCAAAGCTTCAACAAATCTGAGTTTACTTCTCGAAAGGATACGTACCTCGAAGCTCTTCGCACTCATCACCTTCAAAGAACAAAGGAAGCAATCGGATTTCTCTGTTAATCTTGATCAAGAATTCTCCAAGTAAGATTCTGTTTTCCTTGCATTAGAAGCATGTATAGGCCTGGAACCCGTCATCAGGGATTGGGTTAGGACAATTAGAACCACCATGTCTTCAAGTATGTGTTGCATTCTATGTAAATTTTGGATCTTGAAGTTTGATTTCCATTGCTATGATACGATGCTTATTTGAAGGTCTGAGTCACGTATTCGAGTGATGTACTTCATGAATATTGTTTAAGTATCTTAGATCTGAGTTATAATGAAGTTTTGGTCAAGTTAGGGCTTAAGAGATGTATTCGGTTAACACTTTAGGAGGAGAATTAATGGAAATGAAGGCCGGATTCGTGCTCAGCACGAAAATCCGAGTCGGACGGTGGTAGTACTGTTGAATTCTGGGCGTTTTTGTTGAGCTCCGGCGGCGGAGCAGTTGGGGAAGACGACCGGAACAGTGTTCCGGCGTCTGGTTCAAGATCCATGTGTTTCCTTCCGGTGGCTTACGTGGCCTTCCAGCATTGGCCCGTTTCCCTGCGTTTTGTAGTTTTTGTTTTATTCCAATTATTGAAATGGTGAGGTGGCGTAGAATGATAGGCCGAAGCTCCTCTTTTGTCTTATCTCATTTAAACTCACTTTGACCCATTGATATTGTATGCTGCATCACATTCTTTCTCTACATAAAAATAAACCACATGATAAAAGGTTAATAAACCACATGCTGAAGAGAATAATAAAAATGAAATAACATGTGATAGTGGTAGTCCTGGGCCACGCTTAGTCCTGGCTGTTTGGGCCAAAATGTTTTTTTCTTTTTCTTTTTCGCACCACCATATAACAGGCCCAAGGTACCATTCACTAAATATAGTTCAAGTCTCTTTTGCTTTCTCACCCCCAGACTTAGGCAGATTGGTATTTTGTTTAGAAATTGTTTTTTCTCTAACTTTTGATTCATAATCCAGTTTCCATTGAAATAAAAAATGAATAAAAATATGTTTTAGATAGTTCAATGTATGTAGATAATTTTGGTATTTTTTGTATATTTTTAGATTTTGTTCTTCTATTTTTGAAAAATCCTTTCCTTCAATATGTCCATTTTCTTTTTAAGTTTGATATGTTTTGCAAATTAATTTGGTTAAATGCCTTAGGAATAGATTTTAATTGCCATTTTTTGTGTGATATCAGTAGACTCATATACCATATTGTGTGTAAAAAATGAAAGTCCAATTCCATGTTTTGGTTAGGTTTTCATTAGGTTTTCTATACCCGGTAAATGTGCATTCCTAAACGGATAACCATGTGAATTTGACCTATAATTTGCTTTGCATGTATGCAATAGCCTTAGATCCTTTTTGTACATATAATTAGGGATGTTTAGAGGTCCTAAGACCTGGAATTAGATTTTTAAATCGTTTCTTCTTATTTTACTTGAATTTTCCTTTCTTACATGTAAATAACTTGTTTTGGTCGACGATTGTATCGTAACTTGTACAAATGACCTATAATTTTGCATGAAACTCCTTGGCATGATTTTGTGATTGTTTAGACACATATTAGAGGCTATTTGCTACTGACTTCCATCATTTGAATACATCTTTCTAACTTCACTCCTAATTTGAATTCTATTAACTAGTTTTGACCTAGTTTTGTTAGAACTTTGTTTGTTTCAAGTTAATTGACTAACATAGATTGGTATAAGGTCTTGGACCTATAAATGAACTAATAGCTACTGACTTTAAGCTTTGTTCATGTTTTCATTTGCTTTTTGTTTCGATTAATGGAAGTTTGTTCGCTAGTTGTTAAGTGACGATTTATGCGATACTTTGGTAACTCTTTGTGAATATTTTTGTGTAGTGCCATATGGCTTTTGTGTTTGATTTAGGACACTTATTTCCTTGATTTGCTACTGCCCTAGGGCTCTCTTCTCATCTTGTTGGAGTTGTAACTCCATTCTTTTGCCATGTTCCCTTAGACTCTTCCTTCTTTGTTAAGAGGAATTGAGATAGGTTAGGATAGTTATCCTTAACCTTAGGGCCATTTGTAGATTAGAATAACTTAGATTAGAAGATAGGTTAGTTCCCCTTTGTTCAATCTTTTTCTTTTCAACATTAAAACACTAATAAATAAAGATGCGAATCACATTAAGAAAGTGATAGAGAAATGAGTGGGATTCATTCCCTAATCTGTTTCTCAATCGCTTAGTGGCATAGAAATGAGTGGGATTCATTCCCTAATCTGTTTCTCGGTCACTATTTAATGGGAGAGAAATGAGTGGGATTCATTCCCTAATCTGTTTCTCAAACATTAATTAATGGGATAGAAATGAGTGGGATTCATTCCCCTGTTTCTTGAACATTATATAATGGGATATAAGTGAGTGGGATTCATTCCCTAATCTGCTTCTCGATCATTATACATTGTATGTGATTCTAATCGCAAAGTAAATTCCCTTAAAAAATACCCAACCAAAAACATTTAAAACACTTAATAAAGGCTCGAATTAAAACAAAGTGACGAAGTGGTGCGAAACCTTGTATTGGGTTTTGTTCATCATGTAGTTACATAAAAAACACAAACCCAAGTTCATTCTTTTGCCTTGTTAGGCGCTTAAGAACAAGTTAAGTCCTTTCCAAAATTAGGCGTATAAGTCTCCAAAGGTCGAGCATCGTGGATTGTGACCTTAACCGCTGTTCAACTAAAAAACACAAAACAAATGGAAACTATGGAGCCGAACTACGGTCGTTCTGATTCCTGAAAAGGATACGTAGGCATTGGGTCGCGGGGCCTAAGCGAACACACTTGTAAATAATTCCTTCTTTTCCCCGTGTTTATTTTGCATGCATTCGCATTTAGGTTTTAGACATAGATATACACCCTTTAGATAGAAACAAACATAGGTGGATACCATCGAGTACGATGGGCGCGAGGGGTGCTAACACCTTCCCCTTGCGTAACCGACTCCCGTGCCCTGTTCTCTGGTCGAAAGACCTTGTTCTTGTTCTGAGTTAGGTTATCTGGTATTCCTTTCCCTTATGGGATGAATATATTAGTGGCGACTCTGATCCATTTTTCGCGGTAGCGACAGCTGGCGACTCTGCTGGGGACGTTGCTAGACCTGTGCTAGTCCGTTCTTAGCGAGTCGATCCTAGCCTTTGTTTGTTTGTTTATTGGGTGTTTCTTTGTTTGTTTGCTTATATGTTTACATGTTGTATATATGCTTGCGCATCATGTTTATTTTCCGCTTGCATATCATGCATCTGGACTATATTATGGGTCCCCGTGGGGACCACATATTTTTCTGCTTTGTTTTGCAGGTTGGGTGGGATGTTCTATGAGGTAAAAGGCCCAATACCCAGGCCAGAGTTGACACATAGGATACCTAGGATAGAGTGGATAGTCATGACGCCAACAGAATGTCAGGTTCTGTTGATTGCGATCATGAGACCCACGACCAGTTGAGATTCAAATGAGATACCATTGTTGGCATGTATTTGCAACAATGATGGTGTTTCAGGAGAATTGATAATGCTGGAGACCTTTGACCTACCTTGACCTAGATTCACCTGTGAGTGGGGTGGGATATACATGACAGGTACCGTTGGTGACTGTTCTATTCTGTTGGTGACTATGGTTCTTATGGGTTTGTGGTATCTATGCCGGACTTTTGATCCTGCAACATCTGATCTGGTTCAGAAGCAACATACACTTCTCCTATATGGGGAGGATCTTTCATTGCATCATACTCATCATAGCATGTTTAATTTCAAAAAAGGAAAGAAAAAAAGAAGAAAGAAAAAAAAGAAGAAAGAAAAAAAGAAAAAAGAAGAAAAAAGAAAAAAAGAGAAAAGAGATTAACATTCATATGCATGCCATTTTTCAGGTATCCAAAGTCAACACTTCTCATCAAGAATGGCTAACAGTGTGACCGTCAACAAAAAGACTACGAAGCATACCTTCTCTTGCAGTTTCTACCGTGAGGATATAACACCTTTGGTTCGATTGAGCACCCGAGTTACTGGGCAAAATTTGGATGAATTCAGAAAGACTTATGGCCACATTCTGCTTATGTTAACTACTCGTATTGATGAGTGGGGTCTCTACACTCTTCTTCAGTTTTATGATTCTGAGTTGCGCTGCTTTACCTTTCAAGATTACCAAATAGCCCCTACCCTCGAAGAGTATGCACACATTCTTCAAATCAAAGTACAACATGAGGTTCCTTTTGTGTGTGCACCTGAGAAGCCCAAAATGGATCGCATTGCTGATGCTCTTTATTTGAGCATGAAAGACGTTAAGGATAACTGGAAGCCTAATGGTGGGACCCATGGATTCTATGTGAAATTTCTGATGAGGGAAGCTGAAGCCCTTGGTGATAAGGAAAAGTGGAAAGAATTCAATGCTCTCCTGGCTGTCATGATCTATGGATTAGTGATGTTCCCGAATATTCCAAATTTTGTTGATCTCACTGCCATTTGTCTCTTCATGGATCAAAATCCTGTACCCACTCTGTTGGCCGACACTTATTATGCCATCCATTCTAGGTATGGAAAAAAAGGATCAGTTGGGGGTTGTTTGCCAATACTGTACGAATGGTTTTCTTCACATTTGCCTAAAAGCGGAGCATTTGTCACTACAAGAGACTCACAGAAGTGGCCCCAAAGGATTATGGGACTTACTGCAAATGATATTGTTTGGTATCACCTCCGAACAGACATCGAGCAAGTTATAACCAGATGTGGCAGTTTTGGCAATGTTCCTCTCATAGGGACAAAAGGAGTTATCAACTATAATCCGAAGCAAGCACTGCGCCAGTTGGGTTTTGTACTGAAGGACAAGCCTTTGGATAAAGAGATATTTAAGTCTGTTTGTTTTGAAAAAGGAACCAATCCAGAAGGTTTGGAGAAAGTAAGGAGTGCGTGGAACAAAATTCATACAGAAGACCGAACTACCTTGGGGGGAAAGAATGCTATTGCTAAGAAAGCTTATACTGAATGGGTTGAAGAGAGAGTTAAGGAGCGTCTGTTGCCTTTCCCAAAGGTTAGCCCTCTCTATGAACAACCACCTGAGATTTTAACTGCCACTGTACCAACTGAGGAGTACAACCAAGTACATGTGGAGAATATCAGGTTGCGAGAAAAAGGGGAAGACGCTAAAATAAAGTACTTCTTGGTGGATCAGAAAAGGGCTGAATTAGCACATGAGGTTAAAATACTGAAAGGAGGATCTTCCAGAGTTCAAAAAAGGGCTAGAACTGAAAAGGGTGAAAGAGTTACCACCGTTCGTATTGAGGACCATCAAAGGGTTATAGAAGAAGCGGTGAAGAAAGCAGAAGAAAAGCTCAAGCGAGAGTACAGAGAAGATTTAAGGTCTCACAAGCTCAGAGTAGAGAAAGAGGCTAGGGCCGAAGTAAAGAGTTTGAAAAAGAAGCTTGAAGAGGAAACCACTCAGAGGGTAGCAATCAAGAAGAAGCTTGAAGAGGAAATTACTCAAAGGATAGCCGTGGAGACACAACTTAAAGGTAGTCATCTCCGTTCCGCTCGACTAACAGAAGAGAATGCAAAGCTCAGAAACCATATAGCAGAAATGGAAAGTACATCTGAAAAGAATACCCTCCCTGATTGCAAAGGATGTGAGAGCTTGGTGGCCCACTGTGATATGTTAGATGGGCAGTTGTTTCGCAAAGATGTGGTGATTCAAAGTTTTGTCAAAGAAAGAGATCGAGAAGTGACCAAGAAGATGTTTGATGAAACTAAGAAGTGGAGCGACAAGCACTTTAAACAAGGAGGACCTTTGTTTTACACCAAGATGGATTAGTGTTTGAGCTTGTATTTCATGACCACCACCAGGCTTGTTGGATGGGGTCCTTTGTCTTTTCTGTTGTTTGAACTATCTTGTCAATGTATGGGTATGCCCAAACTCAAAAAAGAGATTATTAATGAAATTTGAGTCCTCTTGATGCTTATCTTTTGTCACATTGTTAAACAATCTTAATTAATATTAAATATTTTGGATACTCTGAAAATGGCACCTCACATCATAAGCACACATGCACCTCATGCACATCATGCACAAACAGGTACATCAGATGGTGTTCTTATCTGACTGATCAGGTTTTCTCTTTCAGCAATTGCACCTCCGCCTACACATCGCTACTACACAAGGGCTAATCACTCACTGCAAATGGATCAGTTAAGGGACGATCTTATCCAGATGAGAACTCAGGTTACTGCTCAGATGGCTCAGTTCATGGAAGTCATGCAAAACATGGCTGATCGCCAAGAAGAACTCAGAATCAGGATGGACACAGTTGCTCAGGTTGTCGCGGACCCCCCGCAAAGAAATCCTGCTGATATTCGTGTCAATGGTGAACCTGTGATTGGAGGACCTGGTGTAATTCCTCCTGCTGCTAATCAAGGTAATCCCCGTGGGCCTCCCCAGCCTCTTGAAGGACAGACCACACAACAAATCAGAAGGGCTGCTGCTATCCCCGTGTTGGAAGAGGACCGACACGAGGATTTGTTTCCTGAAAGTGAATGGGGATTCCCACAGGATGCTGGAAGGATGTTTAGAGGTCTGGAGGAAAGGATGAGGGCAATGGAAGGCCAAGGATTGGGTATGGATATCAATGACTTGGGCTTAGTTCCTGGCGTCCGTGTGCCACCGAAATTCAAGGTACCCGACTTCGAGAAATACAAGGGGAACACTTGTCCTAAGACACATGTCCGAGCTTACTATCGCAAAATGCATGTGTACTCTGAGGATGAAGGATTGTTGATGCACTTCTTCCAAGATAGCCTGACTAGGGCATCCTTGCAATGGTATATGAGATTGGAGAGAGCTAATATCCGAAGTTGGAGGGACCTAGTTGATGCTTTCATAAAGCAGTATCAGTATAATGTTGACATGGCACCAAATCGCACTCAGTTACAGAATCTATCCCAGAAAGCTAATGAGTCCTTCAAAGAATATGCACAGAAATGGCGCGAGTTGGCAGCTAGAGTCCTGCCACCTATGTTGGAAAGAGAAATGATGGATTTGTTCACCAACACTCTGGAGGGCCAATACTACTCTGCCTGCTCTGCATCCTCAAGTTTTCCGAGTTGGTCATGATTGGTGAGAGAATTGAAAGTGGAATTAAGGCTGGTAGAATACAGAATCCAAGTGCTGCTAGTTCCTCTTCTGGGGCAGGAGGGAAGAAACCATATAACGGATTCGCTAAGAAGAGAGAGGGTGAAACGAGTGCTGCTTACTATGGTAAAGGTAAAGGCCATGTTTATCAACAGGTAGCCGTTGTGACCATACCGAGTACTCCTCTTCAACAACAACCACCGCAACATCAGAGGCATCCCCCACGTCAGTATCAGCAAAAGTCGAGGCCACCAAGAATTTTTGATCCCATACCTATGACATATGCACAATTACTCGCTCATCTCTTACATGGGGACTTGGTGCAACTTCGTACCATGGGCCCTCCACCTGCTAAGCTTCCTCCTAACTATGACGCTAATGCCCACTGTGAGTTTCATTCTGGGGCTGCTGGTCATGATATTGAACATTGCATAGGATTCATGCATAAAGTACAGGATCTGCTTGATTCAAAAGCTATTGAGTTCACCCCTACTCAAGGACCTAACGTTGTACAGAACCCTATGCCTTCCTATGGAACTCATGCCGCAAATGCCATCGATATTGTTGAAGACATTTACTTGGTCAAGGATGTTATCGAATTGGGATCGTTGTTGCCATTATTGAAGAAGGAATTATTGAGGATGAGACTATACGCTGGTTGTGGAGAATTCTGTACTGATTGTATGGTCACCTCCTCAGTTTATGACAAGGTGAAAGGTGGGATTCAACAGTTGATAGATAGTGGGTATCTACAGTTTGAGCATGTGCGACATCCAAAGTCAGTCAAGAATGAAATCAACGTGCTATCCATCCCGTATACTCCTACTAAGATCCTGATTCCTGCCAGAGCGCCGCCTTTGGTCATCACGTTGCCTGGACCCATCCCATATACTAGTGAAAAAGCAATTCCATGGAATTATGGGGGGGAAGTTTTCTACCAAGGGGCCAAGTACGAGATTAAAGCACCGGTTGAGAAAGAGGATGTTGATAATGTTGTTGGCATTGGAAGAATGACAAGAAGTGGTCGTATTTTCAATCCTCCTCAGAATACTCGCGATGACAATGCAGAAGCTCTAGCTCAAGCAAAAGGGAAAAAAGTGGTAGAAGATACGGTGGATCCGGGGCAAAGCTCTAACTCTGAAGATACTGTGGCCAAAGAGATGGAAGAGTTCCTAAAGATCATCAAGAAAAGTGAGTATAAAGTGGTTGACCAATTGAGTCAAACTCAATCAAAGATTTCGATCTTGCAGTTGCTCTTGTGTTCAGAGACACATCGAAACGCTTTGTTGAGACTTTTAAGTACTGCTTTCGTCCCTCCAGAGGTCTCAGTGAATCAACTTGAAGGGGTGGTGTCAAACATCAATGCTGGTAATGGATTGGGATTCACTGATGCAGACATGCCCTCCGAAGGTAGAAACCATAATAGAGCTTTGCATATATCAGTGGAATGTAAAGGGACTATGTTATCTCGTGTTCTTGTGGATAATGGATCTTCTCTGAATGTATTACCGAAGTCGTCTTTGATGAGGCTAGATTATTCTGGTGTCGAGATAAGGCCGAGTGAATTGACAGTGAGAGCCTTTGATGGGTCAAAGAGATCAGTATTTGGGGAGGTTGACTTGCCAATAATGATAGGCCCTCAGCTTTTCACTATTACCTTCTTTGTGATGGATATCCACCCGTCTTACAGTTGTCTCCTGGGACGTCCATGGATCCATGCTGCTGGGGCTGTGACTTCCACATTACATCAGAAACTCAAATTCGCGACTCAAGGAAAGATAGTCACAATATGTGGGGAGGAAGAACACGTGGTAAGCCATCTTGCGTCCTTCAGGTATATTGATGTGGAAGGAGAGGTCCACGAGACGCCTTGCCAAGCCTTTGAGGCTGTCCAGACTATCAAGATCCCTTATGTTGACAATAAGAAGTTGGAGGCTCCCATGTCTTCACTAAAGGAAGCTAAAGCCGTGGTTGAATCTGGACATCCTGAAGGGTGGGGCCGAGTCTTGGATCTACCAATCAAGCAGGATAAATATGGGATTGGATATCAGTTGGGTCAGAGTTCATCTAATGAGGCCTCCAAGAAGCCCGGAACCTTCGTTCCGATCAAGTTCTCTAGTGCTGGCATCGTCAAGGATCATATTTGTGCTGCTGATGATGATATGGACAGCGATTATGACATTGAAGAATGGATCAAGCCGTGTGTCCCAGGACAGAAGCTTCTCAACTGGTCTTCCGAGGACATCATCTCAATTGCTTCTGATCAAGAGTAATACTGTCTGTTTTTGTTTATCATACAATAATTCCTATGTTCTGCCCAAGACACAGTGAACACATGTAGGGCATCATTTGTTGTTTTTCAATGTTAAAACCATAATAAAAGGACGTTTTGCATTCAAATATTTTGCTCCCTGTCTTTCATTTTTTTACTTTTATATTTGTTTTAAATAAAAAATAATAAAAAAAAAATAATAATAATAAATGGCAACGTTTCTCACTCATAATCATCCCTTCATTCTAAAATAAAGCATGAATCATAATCCATGCAGATCCATCGCTCCTCCAGATTCTGTTGATAACGATCTTGCCATGCCTCGTTATGACTTCAACAATCCTGTCTATACCGCTGAAGAAGGGGATGAAGAAGATTGTGAACTCCCTGATGAGTTGGCCAGATTGTTGAAACAAGAAGAGAAAGTGATCGAGCCACATCAAGAGCCTATTGAGACGGTGAATCTTGGCACCGAAGAGATGAGAAGGGAGGTTAAAATAGGGGCGTCTTTGAATGAGGATGTGAAAGAAAAGTTGATCGGAATGTTGAAAGAGTATTCTGATATCTTCGCTTGGTCTTATGAAGATATGCCTGGATTATATACTGATATTGTTGTGCACAGGTTACCTCTTAAAGAAAACTCTCCACCGGTCAAACAGAAGCTCAGGAGAACACGTCCTGACATGTCCAAGAAAATCCAGGAAGAGGTTCAGAAACAATTTGATGCAGGTTTTCTTGCTGTAACAGTTTATCCGCCATGGGTCGCCAATATTGTACCCGTACCCAAGAAAGATGGGAAGGTACGAATGTGTGTTGACTATCGAGATCTGAATAGGGCGAGCCCGAAGGATGATTTCCCGCTTCCTCACATTGATGTATTGGTAGATAATACTGCTCAGTTCTCGGTTTTCTCCTTCATGGACGGTTTTTCTGGTTACAATCAAATAAAGATGGCACCCGAGGACATGGAAAAGACAACATTCATTACACCTTGGGGCACCTTTTGTTACAAGGTCATGCCATTCGGGTTGAAGAATGCTGGGGCAACCTATCAAAGAGCTATGGTGACTTTGTTTCACGACATGATTCATAAAGAGATTGAGGTCTATGTGGATGACATGATCGCAAAGTCCCATACAGAAGAGGAGCACCTTGTTCACCTGAAGAAATTGTTCGAAAGGTTAAGAAAGTTCAGTTAAGGTTGAATCCCAATAAATGCACTTTCGGAGTGAGATCAGGAAAGTTGCTTGGTTTCATCGTAAGTGAAAGGGGCATCGAGGTCGATCCCGCCAAGGTAAAAGCTATACAAGAGATGCCTGAGCCGAGAACTGAGAAACAGGTTCGTGGATTCTTGGGAAGGTTGAATTATATTGCAAGGTTCATCTCACACCTTACCGCCACGTGTGAACCTATCTTCAAGCTATTGAGAAAGAATCAGGCAATAAAATGGGATGACAATTGTCAAAAGGCATTTGATAAGGTTAAAGAGTATTTGCAAGAGCCTCCAATCCTCATGCCTCCAGTGGAAGGTAGACCTTTGATTATGTACCTGACGGTCCTCGAGAATTCAATGGGGTGTGTGTTGGGTCAGCATGACGAGTCCGGTCGAAAAGAGCACGCAATTTATTACCTTAGCAAAAAGTTTACCGATTGCGAATCAAGATACTCACTACTCGAGAAAACTTGCTGTGCTTTGGCATGGGCTGCTCGCCGACTGAGACAGTATATGTTGACTCACACCACTTTATTGATTTCAAAGATGGACCCAATCAAATATATATTTGAGAAACCGGCATTGACAGGGAGGATTGCCCGTTGGCAAATGATCTTGACAGAATATGACATACAATACACTACTCAGAAGGCCATTAAAAGTAGTGTAATTGCTGATTATCTTGCGCATCAACCTGTGGACGATTATCAGTCTATGTACTTTGAGTTTCCTGATGAAGATATAATGTGCGTGGCAGAGACTTCCAAAAGTCAAGATCAAGAGGAAGGACCTGAACCAGGGGCGCGATGGACGCTCGTGTTCGATGGTGCCTCTAATGCATTGGGTAATGGTATTGGGGCTGTGCTTACTTCTCCAACAGGTTTTCATATCCCATTTACGGCCAGGATTTGTTTTGATTGTACTAATAATGTGGCTGAATACGAGGCTTGCATATATGGTATCGAGGCGGCCATTGATTTGAGGATTAAAAATCTCGCAGTTTATGGAGATTCTACTTTGCTGATTAGTCAGATCAAAGGAGATTGGGAAACACGCCACCCCAACTTGATTCCCTATAGAGAACATGTGGTGAAATTGGCTCAATACTTTGATGAGATCACCTTCGATCACATCCCTCGAGAGGAAAATCATTTGGCTAATGCTTTGGCCACTTTAGCATCCATGTTCAAAGTCAAATGGGACAATGAAGCGCCGTCAATTGTGATCAAAAGGTTGGATGAACCTGCATTCTGTGGCGTCATTGATAATGTGCCCGATGAGAAACCATGGTTTTATGACATTAAAAAATTTCTGGAAACCCAAGAGTATCCTGAGGGTGCTTCCCTTACAGATAGGAAAACTTTGAAGAGACTGTCTGCCAAGTTCTTCATTGCTGGAGGTGTGTTATACAAGAGGAACTTTGATTCTGTGTTGCTCAGATGCGTGGATAGACACGAAGCAGCAAAGATCATGCAAGAGGTGCATGAAGGATCCTTTGGTACACATGCAAGTGGGCACACCATGGCTAGGAAAATATTGAGAGCAGGTTATTATTGGTCTACCTTGGAACATGATTGTTTCAACCATGTGGTGGTATGTTACAAATGTCAAGTGTATGCGGATAGGGTTCATGTACCTCCGGTTCCTCTGAATGTGTTGACATCTCCTTGGCCATTTGCTATGTGGGGCATCGATATGATTGGGGAAATTAAGCCCACCGCCTCTAATGGACATCGTTTCATCCTCGTTGCTATTGACTACTTCACCAAGTGGGTTGAAGCTGCGTCTTATGCAAATGTCTCCAAGCAAGTAGTGACTCGCTTCATCAAGCACCATATAATTTGTCGTTATGGGGTTCCTGAGAGAATTATCACTGATAATGGATCTAACCTCAATAATAAGATGATGAAGGAATTATGCGAGAATTTCAAGATTACGCATCATAACTCCTCCCCGTATCGGCCAAAGATGAATGGCGCAGTTGAAGCGGCCAATAAAAACATCAAGAAGATTGTGCAAAAGATGGTGGTCACTTATAAGGACTGGCATGAGATGTTGCCCTTTGCTTTACATGGTTATCGTACCTCGGTGCGTACTTCCACAGGGGCAACTCCTTTCTCGTTGGTATATGGCATGGAAGCGATTCTTCCGGTTGAGGTTGAGATTCCTTCATTAAGGGTGTTATACCCCAAAATTTGCCCGCACCTTTTTTCAAGAAAACTCCAATCTGAAAATTAAGAGTCTCATATAATCATGGATTTTTATTTCAACAAATATCCTGACATATGAAACACTTAGTTTTTAGAATTTTTCTTATACAGTAATTTGGCTTGCAGTTGAATTTATTCTTACGCAAACGCCAAATACTGTTTATTACTTCACACATGCTATTTATTTATTTACAGATAAATAGTACTGACACAATTGGTACAGAGTTAAATCTTTTGCAGGCGCAGAATCAGGAAACTCAGACTGTACTGGTAACAGTATATATTAGTTATTTATTATGTCTGTGTTTTTAACAAGTCATGTAAATAACTTTCATTTTTCACATAAAACAAAAACAACAAAAAAGAAAATTAACTTTGACTGTTGATTTTTCACTCTAACTGCTACGTCAATACCTGAACAGTCAGTCGACAGCCAAGCTGCTGGCAGTACAATTCTCAGTGTTTTGTACCATCAATCAAATCAATCTTTCACAATTCAAAATTCCAAGATTTTTGTTCTAGAAGTCTTCTGAATATCACGCGATTAGCAGAGACTCAACACTGCACAAAAATCAGGTACGCTTAACTGTCTCCTACATAAACAGTCCCTGACTAGGGTTTTCTTGTTTTTACAGGAGAAACAAGTTTTGAGAGCTCAAATGGATTTCATACACATCCATATATCTCAAAGTACCATCATATAAATTTTCAAACTTCAATTCACTCAGACGCACCGTCAGTAGCTCAAACAGTCAACAGACGACCCGTTTGACCAAAAAAGTCAACAGACAGTCAAAAATGAAATTTTTTGTCAAAGTCCATATTTTGTCAAAGGATTCATCATTTGATCATTGGATGATCATAATTCATCAAGGAAAGATAAAAAATCAACAAAACCCTAAGATTCAAAATTAGGGTTTTTTCCTGAAAAGTCAACTCAACTTTGACTGATCATAACTCTCTCATCCTTCATCCAAAAAATTCAAACCAAAGCTCATTTTGAAGGAAATTCAATTATCTTTCAAATGCAATTGATCCCATGGTGATTGCATTCACCATTTGAAAAATATGACCAAAGACATTACCGGTCATTTTCAAATTCAACAAAAAGACACTTTTTTCAAAAGGACACACAAGGAGCATCAAAAATCATTTTGACATGAGACCAAAGGCAATGGTTAGAGGACTCTTTGAGGTTTCCAAAAAGTGCAAGATCTCCTTCATATGACAAAAATTGAGGGATTTACACCTTGTTGAAGTAGGCTAAATTTTGGAAAATGCATAAAACCAACATTGCTCAAAAATGCATTTTTTTCCAAATGGGGCCAAGTTTTCATGGTTCAAACATCATTTCCATAATATTATGGGCCTCCCACGACCAAGACCAAGCCCATAACATTTTTCTCCATTTTTTGATTTAATTTTATCATTTAAGATTAAATTAAAAAGGAAAAAAAGGAAGGATAAAGCATAGCTTATTTTCTAAGCTAAAGTCTCCACATGGGACTTAATTATGCAGCAAGGAAGGTGCAAAGCAAGTCTATGGCAAGAGTGTGGAAAAATGAAGCAATGGTTGCTTGAATTTTAAGTTTGAAAGTCAAGATTCCAACAAAGACAATTAAGGCTTCTTAGCTTAGTTTTTAAGCACTCCATGGCTTATATATAGGCTAGCATACTTCAGTAATGGAGGGGACAGAAATCAGAACCTAAGCATAGTGTGTAACATACTTGTAATCACTTGTTTTCTTTCAAGGAAATTTAAAATTCGAATTTTAATTTCCAGCTTGTTTCAATTCAAACTAAACACTTAAACATCATCCTCAAGTATCATTGAACGTGTCTCAATCAATTGCAAGCTCTGAAACCTCACAAATCAAGCTACACAAGCCACGGTTTGTTCAAACTAAAATCAACTTGTATCTCATAACACACGCATATTTAGCAAGATGTAGACATATATTTGGATTTGGTTTGAGGTGTAGATCATTTCTGGAAACTTAATTGAAGTTTGGACACCTATACGAGGAACCACCATTTTAGGGTTCTTACTTTCAAATTTAGGGTTTTATGATCCATGCAAAATTGCAAGTTCTAAATAGCACCATTAAAATCGCATGAACAATACGAACTTAACCATGGCATCGCGCCAAATTTATACTCATGTTTGCTTGTATTCGCTATTATTAACAGGTGTAAAAGATTGGAGTTTTTACACCACCTGCAAATGAACGGTGTAAAAGCCCATCTGAAGGTTGAAGATGATGCGTGGCATCCTCTGATTGGCTGGGAGGCGCGCGCGTGATTTTTTAAACTGACCTTGGATTCAGTGTTTTGCAGGTGTTCCACGTGCTATGGTCCCTCATGCTTTCCACCATCTGATCCATCCATCTCCTAATCCAACGCGCCAGATCATGCAGCCACATCATGTTCCCTCACATGCATACCACATCTGATTAGTATCCTTTTATTTTCTATTTTTATTTTAATTTCTTTGTTAAATTAATTAAAAATAGTTTTAAAAATCCAAAAAATACACAAAAAATATTTTTAGACTTCTAAAATAATATATTATTTTCTGAAATAAAAATATTTTATTTTTCTTCAAAATTTCAATATTTTGCGTAATTAATTAGTATATATTTATATATTTGCTTTTTAATTATTCTAACCAATCAAAAAATCATAAAAAAAATTGTTCTTTATATAAAATATTGTTTATATATTATAAACTAATTTTATACATATTTTGAATAATTTTCTCTTTAAGTTTTAATTATTTGTATAATTATTTGTATAATTATGTTTTAATTAGCTTAAATCAATTTCAAATCAATTTCAAAAATTCCAAAAAAATTAGTTTTGTTTTAAAATTAATTGACAAATATTTTGTACATATTTTAAACTTAATTTCTAGGTTTAAATATATTTTCATCTTTTTTTTTTCTTCATTTTAATTTAATTAATCATGCATTAATTATAATTAAAATCAATCATAAAAAATCCAAAAATATGCCTTTTATTTTTCTTGCAATTTAAATTCCTAGATAAATGTATAGGATGTCAAATTCATGTAAATAGGCTAGTTTACATTTCCTGCACAATCGATGTAATAGCGTAGATTTACTTTCCGCACTTTACATTTCCGCATTTTAATTTCCAGCAAATATAAACTGCGTGTATGTCAAAGATAAAATTGAACCGTTAGATCACTAACTTCAAAGATAAAATATCTGAATCCAATCACAATCACACTTGCACCTCTTAAGGTAAATCCCTTCTCATTCTTTTCAAAATCAAAGTCAAAATTCTACTGTTTCGAGTACAAAATCGAACCTTGCGTTTATATCCGGTGAAAGGATAGATTTTTAAAGGAAATAGGATAAAGACCTTACAACTCAAGGTAGACCTCCTAGTTTGCTTGCTCAAATCAAAACAAACAAAATTCTCATACACTGTTGTTTTTCAAAACAAAACTTTCAAAAAAGACAATACTTTGTATATATCCAAACACGGATTATTACAAAGTTAACGTTCTTTTCAAAACATCTTTCGAAAGATAAACAAGCATTTTGTATACATCCACACACTAATCATTACAAAATTCAATTTACAAAAGTATTTGAAACCACATATGAGCATTCTAAAGCAATTGAAAAGTCATCGAAAAACAAGTGAGCTAAGCAAACTTAAGAGCCCATGGATAACCATGGATACAAAGGGTGCTAACACCTTCCCTTTGTATAACCTACCCCCTTACCCAGAATTTCTTAAAGGTCTTTTTTCTGTTTCTTTTATAAACCTTTCCTTAATTGGATAAAATAAAAGGTCGGTGGCGACTCTGTGAATTTTCAAAATGCGAAAGCATTAAGCGATAAAAAAGAGTCAGTTCACGTATCTCTACAGAACAGAGGTATGGCCCGGGATTAAAAAACGGAGGTCCACAGAACTGGCGACTCTGCTGGGGAATACTTTCAAAAAACAAAATGTTTTCAAAAGGGGTTACCTTAAGAGAATAGATCACTTCGATGTTTTCAATTGATTGACTTGATTGCTCTATTTTTCAAAGGTTTGTTGGGGTATTTTGCTTGTGTGAAAGATTCTAACCCGAATCTCGAGATACCTTAAGTATATGACAATAGACCAAGGAAACTGTACGGCATGTACCGATACGGTTGATCTGGTAGTCATCGTTAGTGCGATACTTTGGTTTATACTGATGTCCCTTGAAAACGATCAAGGAGTATATTAGGCTTCCGAAATGTCATTAAACACTAATTTGTCTTAGAACCTTTTTAGTTGAACTTGACTTGTGGCCTATTAAGTGGCTAGCTTTGAAATTGATCGAAGTTAGTTATCCTCGAGGAATATTTTGATCGGCCGCTCGAGCGCCGTATTGAGATGTTACTTCCAAGGATCATAGAACCCGAATACTATTCTAGGACAGGTTTTAACCAACTCAACTTCAGTGGGGAGGGTATCACCTATCAGCTCCTTGCAAGCCTTTAAACCTAAGGCTATTGTTTGATTTGTTTTTGTGTGCCACATGTTTGCATCATAAGCATATCATTTTTGCACCAAACACTTCAAGGATCAAAGAGTTTACCTTTGTTTTTGCAGGTAATGGCTCCCGCCACCAAAGATTACATCCGAATCAACATCTCAACGGTACCATCTGAACTAAAAGACTTAGTGTCAGAATTCCCCAGGAATGTTCAATTCACTGAAAGGCATGGTCACCTACTCCATTTGGTTACCTCAAAATTTGAAGAAGACATGATACGGGTCCTGTTCCAGTTCTTTGATCCTGAACATCATTGCTTTACCTTTCCTGATTACCAATTGGTACCCACTTTGGAAGAAATCTCTGAACTAATGGGATTACCTATTCGAAATCAATTACCTTTCACTGGTTTAGAAAGGATTCCAAAATCTGAAGTCATTGCTGCTGCTTTACATCTGCGGAAATCAGAAATCGAGTCCAATTGGGAAACAAAGAGTGGAGTTAAGGGTTTGCTTGCCAAGTTCTTATTGGAAAAGGCTCGACTACTGCTAGAAAACAAAAGTTATCCAGCTTTTGAGGAAGTTATGGCACTTTTGATCTATGGGTTGGTTTTATTCCCTAATCCCGACCAGTTCATAAGTGTACACATCATCAATCTTTTCCTAATCCGTAACCCGGTACCAACATTGCTGGGAGACATTCTACATTCTCTACACACTCGTACCATGAAGAAACGAGGAACTCTCATGTGCTGTATACCACTACTGGCTAGGTGGTTTACATTTCATCTTCCCCGATCAGTGTTGAGAAATGAACAAAGAATGCAATGGTCTCGCAGGATTATGTCTTTGTCTCATTCAGATATCCAGTGGAACAACTTCTTTCAAAGAGACATTACTATCATTGATCATTGGGGAGAATACCCTAATGTGCCACTCCTTGGCATCAAAGGAGGCATCACTTACAATCCCTCTTTAGCTCTACGCCAATTCGGATATGCAAGGAGCAACGGTCCTCATGACATGATTATCCATGGCATTGTGTTTGATTACGAGAATGATTCTCATAGACACTGACGAAGGTTCATACATGCATGGGGCAGTGTCTATAGAATAGAAAGCAAAACTCTGGGGCAATGGAATTCTATTCCTATGGAACCCTACCTCAGATGGGTCCGCACTCATGCTCAGAAACTCCTTATGCCATATCCTGCTGTTCTACCTGTGACTATTGAACCAGAGGTCGAAGGATATGAACCTCAAGTTATTCTACACCCGGACATGCCAACTGACCTAGAAGAGTTGCAAAAATCTTGGGTTCAACTCAAAGAGGAAAGAGACACCTTCAAAACATACTGTCAAGACTATGAGAGAAGGATATTGGAGCTCACCGGACAGCTTCAAGAAGAACAGCAGATCAACACATTCCTGGGGGCAAAGAGAAAGCGTCCACGGAAGACCTGAAGGATCATTTATTTTATTTCTGTCTTGTAAGCCCAAATGAGGCAAAGAAAAAAGAAGCAAAAAAAATAAATAAATAAATTGATTAACTAACGTTTGTTTCTTCTTTAACAAATCTAAACTCTAAGATCCTTGAAACATTGCACACACATTTCACTTCATGCATTGCATATACATTTCATACATTGCATTCATATACATTGCACATACATTTCATACATTGCATACACATGGCATCCAGTCATACACATTGCATAACAGGTTCACATGACGGATTTCTCATCTTCTCGCTGTTTATTTCAGTCAGAAGAGATGGAATCTGAAATGAGCATCAAGAATCTCGAAGCACAGAATGCCCAAGTTCAAGTGGCAATTCTGGAACTGGCAAAGGGGCAACAAGAACTGAAAGCCCTGATAATCAAGAAGAAAAAGAAGCCCAAAGGATTTGTAGGCGTGAGTCACCTGAAAAGGAAGATCAAAATCCCAGTCAAAAAGTTCAAAAAGCCACCGATCCCTGAAACAGTAGGTGATGATGAACAAGAAGACAATCAAAGCAACCAGGGTTCTGCTAAACCCTCTCTCTCTTCAAATGAAGAAAATGATCATTCTGGGGACGAACCGGATGATGACAAATACCAACAGCTGGAAGACCGTATGAAAGCTATGGAGATACAAAAAATACCTGGCTTAGATTTCAATGATCTGGGGCTCATCTCGGATGTTGTTATCCCTCCAAAATTCAAAGTTCCTGTCTTTGCAAAATATGATGGAGTTTCCTGCCCGAAACTACATCTGAGATCCTATGTGAGGAAGATACAACCTCATACAACGGATAACAAATTGTGGATTCACTTCTACCAAGAAAGTCTGTCGGGTACACAACTCGAGTGGTACTATCAGCTGGAAAATACCAAGGTTCATACTTGGGAAGAATTAGCTGCTGCTTTTTACAAACAGTACCAATACAATGCTGATCTTGCGCCAACCCGTACTCAACTAAGGGGCATGTCTATGGGACCAAAAGAAAGTTTCAAAGGATATGCACAAAAGTGGAGAGATATGGCTGGAAGGGTTCAACCACCCTTATCTGATCGCGAACTAGTTGACATGTTCATGGGCACTTTAACTGGCCCTTTCTATAGCCATTTGCTGGGAAGCTCATCATCAGGTTTCACTGACCTGATACTGACCGGAGAACGTGTCGAAAGCGGCATTCAAAATGGAAAAATTCAAATAGGTTCCACCTCTGGTACTACAAAAAGGCCCATCAGCGGGAGAAATGAGGTCAATGCAACACAAATTCAGAAAAGTCGTAAAAGTGAGCAGCATCAATCTGTAGGGGCAGTTCTGATCTCCACATCTGCACCTCAAAAAGATCAACAGCCAAAATATACGCATCGACCAGATGCACCAAGAAGAAATTTCACCAGAATCAACATGCCAATCTCTCAGGCATTGCAGCACTTGCTAAAAGCAGATCTGATCACATTAAAAGGTCCTCCAAAGAATGTCAACACTTCCTCTCCGAATTATCGCCCTGATGCAACATGTGCCTATCACTCAAACTGTCCAGGACATGACGCAGATCACTGCTGGGCCCTAAAAAATAAAATACAAGATATGATAGATGCTGGGGAAATTGAGTTCGATCCTCCAGAAACTCCAAATGTCATCACTGCACCTATGCCAAAGCATGACAAAACTGTTAACGCTATCTTGGACACTGTTTACATCTATGATGTGAACGAATTATCAACTCCACTCTGCGAAGTCAAAGGAAAGCTAATCCAAGCTGGTTACTTTCCAGGGTGTGACCCCGATTGCTTTTATTGCTCATACCTGCCCAATGGTTGTGAAAATCTGAGGATGGGAATTCAAAAATGGATGGATCGCCGTATCATTATGTTTGAGAGGCTCCCTTCTATGGACGTGCTGTGCGAAGTCTTTACAAACGGGATGAGAATAGAGGATGCCTCAATGATCTCCAGCTTACCATTCAAAATCTCTGCCAAGGCTCCATTCAAAATTTCTGCTACATTCAAAGTGGCATCAGTAGTCATTGCTAGTCCAACTCCATTTCCATACTCCTCAGACAAAGCTGTCCCATGGGGATATGACACTAATGTTTATGTTCATGGAATTAAGCAGGGTACCTCGACTGAAGAGGCCGCAAAGTTAACTACTCCAACTGTGGGTAATATTGTGGGTACCAGCAAGATCACGAGAAGTGGAAGAATCTTTTCACCAGAAATTTCTCCAAATGTTGCTGCTGGTCCAGTCCGAGTCCCAGTTCCTAATCAAAATGTCAACGCTCGAGGCAAAGAGCCACAAGTTGAACAAATTCAAACCCCGGTGGAGATCACTGCTGAGGATCCATCAAAGCAAGAAATGGAGGAAATATTGAAAATCATCTACAAGAGTGATTACAATATTGTTGAGCAACTGGGGCACACAGCTTCAAAAATCTCAATGCTATCTCTGCTAAAATATTCAGAAGCTCATGCCAAAGCTCTGATGAAGTTCCTCAAAGCTGCGCATGTGCCTCAAGAGATCTCAGTCGACCAATTTGAGAATTGTGTTGCCAATCTAACCGTGAGCAATGGTCTCGGTTTCTCCGATGTGGATCTAACCCCTGCTGGAAAAAATCACAACAAAGCCTTACATATCTCCATTGAATGTAACGGCACCACTCTATCTCATGTGCTAGTAGATAACGGTTCTTCTTTGAACGTGTTACCGAAAACAGTACTAGAAAAGCTTGACTTCGAAGGAATTGTGTTACAACCAAGTGATGTTGTGGTAAGAGCCTTTGACGGGTCAACCAGAACGGTATACGGAAAAGTTAATCTCCCAATCAGAGTGGGTTCTCAACTCTTTGATTCTATCTTTTACGTAATGGAAATTCACCCAGCCTACTCCTGTTTACTTGGACGCCCTTGGATACATGGGGCAAACGCTGTAACTTCTACCCTGCATCAGAA
Organism: Vicia villosa; assembly: GCF_029867415.1. Lineage (NCBI taxonomy): Eukaryota > Viridiplantae > Streptophyta > Magnoliopsida > Fabales > Fabaceae > Vicia > Vicia villosa. The sequence goes on along the minus strand of NW_026705997.1, from coordinate 188,808 downwards.
GTTAAAATATCCAGTAAAAGGAAAGATTGTCACAGTCTATGGCGAAGAGGAATATGTGGTTAGTCACCTAAGCAATTCCAAATATGTTGAGTTGGAGGACGAATTCATCGAAACTCCATGCCTATCATTTGAGGTGGTCTCCCCAGATGTCTCTACCACCAAGCATATTCCTGCTACTCCAACTACAGCTATGGCTTCTCTCAAAGATGCCAAAGCCATGATTGAACAGGGTGATTGCACAGTATGGGGACAGCTTCCCGATATACCCTACAAGTCTGACGAACTAGGTCTGGGCTATGATAGTGAAAATCAAAAGAATGATCAAAGTCCTCGTTCTGAAGGATTGATGTCACACTTTGTCAGCCAAGAAGTAAACTCTATTGAAGATGAAGGAGTGTTCTTGAACCATATCATTCAGCCATATCCAGATGAGATTCCGCCCATTTCCATGGGAATGTGCGATGCTGTGGGAGAACCAAACGGCGGGTATAATTATCAGTATGCCGCACCTCAGAATTCTTATATTGCTATGGAAGACCTTACCCCGACTGGATGGGGTGATCAAATTGGAAATGACGAAAGTTTCACAAGTCCTGCCACTGAGCAATATCAAAATCCACCCAAAGAAGTATGGGACACGCTAGGAGAACCCAGCGGCAAATATGACTATATGGTGAAATATTCCGCTCCTCCGAGCTCACAAATTGCCATGGAGGACATTGTCCCAACTGGATGGGATGAACATTATGATGACAATTTCGCTCTTGAAGAAGCCAGGGAAATACCAAATAACGAAGGTTGCTTTCTGTCAGAATACACTCCTCATCAGGATGCACAAGTCTCTATTCAAAACATCATCCCGACTGCATGGGACGGCCTCATCGAGCATCTCGCTCAGCCAACAGAGATATCTCAGCCTGGGCTCTCGTATCCAGCAGAGTATATCCCTTATCCCGAAGGATCACCGACTCATTTTCCCACTAATGAAATCAATGCTGTGGAAGATGAAAAAGACAACTGCAACTGGAACAGCTGGATACTCCCTGCTCACAACAGTGGATTGAACAACTGGAAAGCTGAGGATGTGATCTCCTTTGACCACGAGTAAATGCCATTTCCTGTTTTCTTTGTGTATATTGTGCAAAGATAAAAATGGTTCCTGAACAATCGAACCATGAGCTTGAAAGCCGTGTGCCTTAGCACACTGGTCCTTCTATAAGGGCTTATCATATCATGATCATGTGCATTCAATAAAATCATGGGACGCTTGCATATTTAAATTTTGTGATCCTTTTTTTTCTTTCTTCGCTTTCAAATAGCTATGTTTTTTCTTCACACACACTCACATAACTAACATGCAGATTCACATACACTCTGGATCCAGTCAACAACGATTCTGCTATTGCCCGTCATGACTTTGAAAGTCCGATCTACCAAACTGAGGACGAAAGTGAGGAAGATTGTGAAGTGCCAAGAGAACTTGCAAGGCTGCTAGAACAAGAAGACAAGGCCATACAGCCTCACGAGGAGCCAATTGAGGTCATCAACTTGGGCAGCAACGAAGAAAAGAAAGAAGTCAAAATAGGGGCTGATTTAGAACACAGCGTCAAGCAAAGACTGATTCAAATGCTGCGAGACTATGTCGAGATATTCGCCTGGTCCTATGAGGATATGCCAGGCCTTGACACGGACATCGTAGTTCATCGCCTGCCAATCAAAGAAGGTAGCACTCCAGTCAAACAGAAACTACGAAGGAGTAGGCCTGATATGTCAAAAAAGATCAAAGACGGGGTTGAAAAACAGTTCAATGCCGGATTCCTAAAAGTTGTAAGTTATCCTCCTTGGATAGCTAACATCGTGCCTGTACCTAAAAAAGACGGGAAAGTCAGAATGTGCGTGGACTACAGAGATCTGAACCGGGCAAGCCCCAAAGATGATTTCCCCTTACCACACATCGATGTACTGGTTGACAATACCGCACAATGCAAGGTATTCTCCTTTATGGACGGATTCTCAGGGTACAATCAAATCAAGATGGCACCCGAAGACATGGAAAAAACAACCTTCACAACACCCTGGGGAACCTTTTGTTACAAAGTAATGCCCTTTGGTCTAAAAAACGCAGGAGCAACCTATCAACGTGCAATGGTAGCGCTATTTCATGATATGATTCATCAAGAAATTGAGGTGTATGTCGATGACATGATTGCAAAATCCAACACCGAGGAAGAACATTTGGGTCATTTACACAAGTTTTTTGACAGACTCAAGAAATACAAGTTGCGACTGAACCCAAATAAGTGTACCTTTTGAGTAAGATCCGGCAAACTCTTAGGTTTCATCGTCAGCAGCAAAGGTATTGAGGTTGATCCCGCCAAGGTTAAAGCCATTCAAGAAATGCCTATACCTCGTACTGAGAAACAAGTCAGAGGATTCTTGGGACGTCTAAATTACATCGCCCGATTTATTGCCCACATGACTACTACTTGTGTGCCGATCTTCAAACTGTTGAAGAAAGATCAAGTGGAAAGGTGGAATGACAAATGCCAGTTAGCCTTTGGCAAAATCAAAGAATATCTCCAAAACCTCCAATCTTGTTGCCACCTATGGAAGGCAGACCTCTGATAATGTACCTAACTGTGTTAGAAGACTCAATGGGGTGTGTACTAGGACAACATGACGAATCCGGCCGAAAGGAGCACGCAATCTACTATCTTAGCAAAAAGTTTGCCGATTGTGAAACAAGATACTCACTACTCGAAAAAACTTGTTGTGCCTTAGCTTGGGCAGCTCGCCGGCTAAGACAGTACATGCTAAATCACACCACTTTCCTAATCTCCAAGATGGATCCCATCAAATACGTGTTCGAAAAACCTGCTCTCTCTGGAAGAATAGCAAGATGGCAAATGATCTTAACAGAATATGACATTCAATACACTTCACAAAAAGCAATCAAAGGAAGTGTGGTAGCTGATCATCTGGCTCATCAAGCAGTGGATGATTATCAAGCATTGAACTTTGACTTTCCAGACGAAGACATTATGCTAGTCAATGACTACAAACAACCAGGACCAGAAGAAGGACCCGAGCGAGGATCCCGGTGGACTATGGTTTTTAACGGAGCTTCTAATGCACTTGGCAATGGCATCGGAGCCGTGATCATTTCCCCCGCAGGAAGTTACACACCGTTTACTGCCAGATTATGCTTCAATTGCACTAACAATATAGCCGAATACGAAGCATGTATTCTGGGTCTCAAAGCTGCAATCGATCTAAGAATCAAATTCCTGGAAGTCTACGGAGACTCGGCCTTGGTAATCTACCAAGTCAAAGGGGAATGGGACACGAAGCACCCGAATCTAATTCCTTACAAAGAATATGTGCTGAGTTTGATTCCTTACTTCGAAGAAATCACTTTCGAACACATCCCACGCGAGGAAAATCAACTAGCTGATGCTTTAGCTACCATGTCATCCATGTTCAAAGTCAGGTGGGACAACGAGGCGCCTATGATCACCATTTACAGGCAAGATGAACCATCCTATTGCAATGAGATCAATACCGAAGGAACCGAGGAAAAACCATGGTTCCATGAAGTAAAAAGATATCTCGAAGCTCAGGAGTACCCTGAAGGGGCATCCATTAACGACAGAAAGTTTCTAAGGAGATTTGCTGCCAAATTCTTTCTAAGCAATGGAACCCTATACAAACGCCACCATGACTCGACTTTACTTCGCTGTGTAAACAAGAAGGAAGCGGAACAGATCATGGAAGAAATACACAATGGTACCTTCGGTACTCATTCCAGTGGACATACAATGGCTAAAAAGATCCTGAGAGCAGGTTATTACTGGTCTACCATGGAAACAGACTGCCATCATCACTCCCGAACATGTCACAAATGCCAGATATACGCTGACAAAGTACATGTACCTCCAGTTCCATTAAGCGTCCTGACGGCTCCCTGGCCTTTTGCAATGTGGTGTATTGATATGATTGGAGAAATCAAACCTACTGCCTCCAACGGACATCGGTTTATCCTGGTCGCTATTGACTACTTCACAAAGTGGGTAGAAGCAGCTTCATTTGCTTCTGTTACCGAGAATGTGGTGGCCCGGTTCATCAAATACAATCTCATTTGTCGGTACGGCATCCCTGAACGGATTATCACGGACAATGGCACAAATCTAAACAACAGAATGATTACTGAACTTTGCACACAGTTCAAGATCAAACATCATAATTCTTCTCCATATCGACCAAAGATGAACGGCGCGGTGGAAGCTGCCAACAAGAACATCAAGAAAATCATACAAAAAATGACAGTAACCTACAAAGACTGGCATGAGATGTTGCCTTTTGCTCTTCATGGTTATCGCACATCTGCGCGTACTTCAACAGGGGCAACTCCATTCTCCTTAGTCTATGGTATGGAGGCAGTTCTTCCAATTGAAATTCAGATTCCTTCCCTAAGGATTATGAAAGAAGCCAATCTAGACGAAGACGATTGGATTCAAACATGGTTGGACCAGATAAACTTGATTGATGAGAAAAGGCTCGCAGCTATTTGTCATGGTCAGCTATACCAAAAGCGTATGATCAAAGCCTTCAACAAAAAAGTCAAAAGTCAAGCATACCAAACTGGTGGCTTGGTTGTCAAACGCATCATCTTACCACAAGGTGATCCCAGAGGCAAATGGACTCCCACCTACGAGGGCCCATTCATAATCAAGAAAATATTCTCAGGCGGAGCCATGTTGCTTACCACCATGGATGGCGAGGATTTCCCACACCCTGTGAATGCGGACATAGTCAAAAAATACTTCTCTTAAAAAGAAAAAATAGCTCACTAAGTTGAAAACCTGAAAGGGAAACTTAGGCAAAAAAAATGAGCGTCTCGGTGGATTGAAAACCCGAAAGGGCGGTCCAGGCAAAAGTTAGAGACTAAACAAATACTATCCCGGTAGGCTGAAAACCTGAAAGGGCAGCCTAGGCAAAAGTTAGGGAATGAAGCATACAACTGTGTTCCGTTCAGCTGCCTACTCACCATCAAGATTCAACACCTCAAAGACACCGATCAGTCCAATCACTTTCTTCCAACAAGTGAGGGATGAGATGCTCGAAGACAGATTGGCAATAGCAGAGTTGAAACTTGACTGGATTGTTTTCACATAGTTATTTATCTCTATAAATATTTTCCAAAACTTTCTGACAGTTTCCTACTTCTAGGATTGTTGTCTCCATGTGCTAACCAGCCTATCATGGCTCTTTTTCAAAAATCAACGCAGCTTAGGCTCAAAAATCAACATTTTCACTTTTTCTGTTTAAATACGTAAGCGTCCCAATGATAATTTTGAATGAACATGTGCATTTGAATATGATTGATGTTTACCAGGAAAAACAGGAATAGCATTCAGGAAATGTCCCAATTATCTGGACATCATCCCATCAGAAGAAAATCCCCAAGAGAAACATTTCTCAGCAAATTCCTTAAAAAGATTTTCTCTTCAAAAGAAGTCTTATCCCCCAGCAGGGTTGTTCCAGATTGCTATCTTCAGAAGGTGTGATCCCCGCACCCGGACTTGGTCAGATAGTGCATCGGAGGATTATGCATCTTCCTCATTCCCATTTGAAAGGGCATCAGAACTTCCAGCTACCTTTCATTCTCAAGAGATATTCAAAGATCCTTCAACAGAATACCAGGGTTCTCAAAGAATTTCCCCAGCCAAGGGTACTCAAACGAGACAAAAGATCATCAACGATCACAATATAGTCATATCCAGATGACTGGCGAAAATTCATTTTCCCAAATAGAAGCTCGACATCTCACATTCATACATCATATTCATACATCACACATTCACATTCATACATCATATTCATACATCATATTCATACATCATGCATCATGCGCATATTCATACGCATATTCATACACAACATAACATGCATATTTCTCCGGGAATATCTCACATTTACATGCATCATAAACATTGCATATCACTAACTTGATTTTTCAGGTAGACGGATATCTTCAACAAAGATGTTCTCAATCACATGCAGTGTTCACCTGAATTCCATGAACAGTTCTCTCAGATATAATCAAGCCGAAGATTCATTCTGATCACTTACCAACTCAAAAACAAACATTGCAGATCTAAAGTTGATACCTCAGACGGTTCAAGAATGATCTAACATCGCAGATCTAAAGTCGATACCTCAGACGGTTCCAGAACGATCTAACATCGCAGATCTAAAGCGATACCTCAGATGGTTCCAGAACGATCTACTATCAAAGATCTAAAGCGATACCTCAGACGGTTCCAGAACGATCTAGCATCAAAGATCTAAAGCGATACCTCAGACGGTTCCAAAATGATCTAACATTGCAGATCTAAAGCGATACCTTAGACGGTTCCAAAACGATCTAACATTGCAGATCTAAAGCGATACCTCAGATGGTTCCAGAACGATTTAACATTGCAGATCTAAAGCGATACCTCAGACGGTTCCACAATGATCAACTTCCAAAATCTAAATCGGAAAAACTTTGGACAAGTTCCGTAACGATTATCCTCCAAGACTTAAAGCGGTAACCTTGGACGGTTCCGAAACAGTCAACACAAAGACTTTCAAATCCTTCATCAAGATATAATCAATGGATTCATTCTGATGAACAAACCCTCAACCCATTTACCAGGTGGCATCTGAAAGCCCATCTCAGGTAATGTTCCAATCTGCCAACAACATTTCGCAGACGACATTCAAATGCAACTTCCAACATCCCTTCTGATCAAGGTAAGTGCAAATTTTCAGGGCATCTAAATATTCAATCATCTTCTACCTTCAGATTTCAGACAATCTCTTCAGGTTTAAGAAGATTGAATAGGGGCAACTGTTATACCCCAAAATTTGCCCGCATCTTTTTTCAAGAAAACTCCAATCTGAAAATTAAGAGTCTCATATAATCATGGATTTTTATTTCAACAAATATCCTGACATATGAAACACTTAGTTTTTAGAATTTTTCTTATACAGTAATTTGGCTTGCAGTTGAATTTATTCTTACGCAAACGCCAAATACTGTTTATTACTTCACACATGCTATTTATTTATTTACAGATAAATAGTACTGACACAATTGGTACAGAGTTAAATCTTTTGCAGGCGCAGAATCAGGAAACTCAGACTGTACTGGTAACAGTATATATTAGTTATTTATTATGTCTGTGTTTTTAACAAGTCATGTAAATAACTTTCATTTTTCACATAAAACAAAAACAACAAAAAAGAAAATTAACTTTGACTGTTGATTTTTCACTCTAACTGCTACGTCAATACCTGAACAGTCAGTCGACAGCCAAGCTGCTGGCAGTACAATTCTCAGTGTTTTGTACCATCAATCAAATCAATCTTTCACAATTCAAAATTCCAAGATTTTTGTTCTAGAAGTCTTCTGAATATCACGCGATTAGCAGAGACTCAACACTGCACAAAAATCAGGTACGCTTAACTGTCTCCTACATAAACAGTCCCTGACTAGGGTTTTCTTGTTTTTACAGGAGAAACAAGTTTTGAGAGCTCAAATGGATTTCGTACAGATCCATATATCTCAAAGTACCATCATACAAATTTTCAAACTTCAATTCACTCAGACGCACCGTCAGCAGCTCAAACAGTCAACAGACGACCCGTTTGACCAAAAAAGTCAACAGACAGTCAAAAATGAAATTTTTTGTCAAAGTCCATATTTTGTCAAAGGATTCATCATTTGATCATTGGATGATCATAATTCATCAAGGAAAGATCAAAAATCAACAAAACCCTAAGATTCAAAATTAGGGTTTTTTCCTGAAAAGTCAACTCAACTTTGACTGATCATAACTCTCTCATCCTTCATCCAAAAAATTCAAACCAAAGCTCATTTTGAAGGAAATTCAATTATCTTTCAAATGCAATTGATCCCATGGTCATTGCATTCACCATTTGAAAAATATGACCAAAGACATTACAGGTCATTTTGAAATTCAACAAAAAGACACGTTTTTCAAAAGGACACACAAGAAGCATCAAAAATCATTTTGTCATGAGACCAAAGGCATTGGTTAGAGGACTCTTTGAGGTTTCCAAAAAGTGCAAGATCTCCTTCATATGACAAAAATTGAGGGATTTACACCTTGTTGAAGTTGGCTAAATTTTGGAAAATGCATAAAACCAACATTGCTCAAAAATGCATTTTTTCCAAATGGAGCCAAGTTTTCATGGTTCAAACATCATTTCCATAATATTATGGGCCTCCCACGACCAAGACCAAGCCCATAACATTTTTCTCCATTTTTTGATTTAATTTTATCATTTAAGATTAAATTAAAAAGGAAAAAAAGGAAGGATAAAGCATAGCTTATTTTCTAAGCTAAAGTCTCCACATGGGACTTAATTATGCAGCAAGGAAGGTGCAAAGTAAGTCTATGGCAAGAGTGTGGAAAAATGAAGCAATGGTTGCTTGAATTTTAAGTTTGAAAGTCAAGATTCCAACAAAGACAATTAAGGCTTCTTAGCTTAGTTTTTAAGCACTCCATGGCTTATATATAGGCTAGCATACTTCAGTAATGGAGGAGACAGAAATCAGAGCCTAAGCATAGTGTGTAACATACTTGTAATCACTTGTTTTCTTTCAAGGAAATTTAAAATTCGAATTTTAATTTCCAGCTTGTTTCAATTCAAACTAAACACTTAAACATCATCCTCAAGTATCATTGAACGTGTCTCAATCAATTGCAAGCTCTGAAACCTCACAAATCGAGCTACACAAGCCACGGTTTGTTCAAACTAAAATAAACTTGTATCTCATAACACACGCATATTTAGCAAGATGTAGACATATATTTGGATTTGGTTTGAGGTGTAGATCATTTCTGGAAACTTAATTGAAGTTTGGACACCTATACGGGGAACCACCATTTTAGGGTTCTTACTTTCAAATTTAGGGTTTTATGATCCATGCAAAATTGCAAGTTCTAAATAGCACCATTAAAATCGCATGAACAATACGAACTTAACCATGGCATCGCGCCAAATTTATACTCATGTTTGCTTGTATTCGCTATTATTAACAGGTGTAAAAGATTGGAGTTTTTACACCACCTGCAAATGAACGGTGTAAAAGCCCATCTGAAGGTTGAAGATGATGCGTGGCGTCCTCTGATTGGCTGGGAGGCGCGCGCGTGATTTTTTAAACTGACCTTGGATTCAGTGTTTTGCAGGTGTTCCACGTGCTATGGTCCCTCATGCTTTCCACCATCTGATCCATCCATCTCCTAATCCAACGCGCCAGATCATGCAGCCACATCATGTTCCCTCACATGCATACCAAACCTGATTAGTATCCTTTTATTTTCTATTTTTATTTTAATTTCTTTGTTAAATTAATTAAAAATAGTTTTAAAAATCCAAAAAATACACAAAAAATATTTTTAGACTTCTAAAATAATATATTATTTTCTGAAATAAAAATATTTTATTTTTCTTCAAAATTTCAATATTTTGCGTAATTAATTAGTATATATTTATATTTTTGCTTTTTAATTATTCTAACCAATCAAAAAATCATAAAAAAAATTGTTCTTTATATAAAATATTGTTTATATATTATAAACTAATTTTATACATATTTTGAATAATTTTCTCTTTAAGTTTTAATTATTTGTATAATTATTTGTATAATTATGTTTTAATTAGCTTAAATCAATTTCAAATCAATTTCAAAAATTCAAAAAAAATTAGTTTTGTTTTAAAATTAATTGACAAATATTTTGTACATATTTTAAACTTAATTTCTAGGTTTAAATATATTTTCATCTTTTTTTTTCTTCATTTTAATTTAATTAATCATGCATTAATTATAATTAAAATCAATCATAAAAAATCCAAAAATATGCCTTTTATTTTTCTTGAAATTTAAATTCCTAGATAAATGTATAGGATGTCAAATTCATGTAAATAGGCTAGTTTACATTTCCTGCACAATCGATGTAATAGCGTAGATTTACTTTCCGCACTTTACATTTCCGCATTTTAATTTCCAGCAAATATAAACTGCGTGTATGTCAAAGATAAAATTGAACCGTTAGATCACTAACTTCAAAGATAAAATATCTGAATCCAATCACAATCACACTTGCACCTCTTAAGGTAAATCCCTTCTCATTCTTTTCAAAATCAAAGTCAAAATTCTACTATTTCGAGTACAAAATCGAACCTTGCGTTTATATCCGGTGAAAGGATAGATTTTTAAAGGAAATAGGATAAAGACCTTACAACTCAAGGTAGACCTCCTAGTTTGCTTGCTCAAATCAAAACAAACAAAATTCTCATACACTGTTGTTTTTCAAAACAAAACTTTCAAAAAAGACAATACTTTGTATACATCCAAACACGGATTATTACAAAGTTAACGTTCTTTTCAAAACATCTTTCGAAAGATAAACAAGCATTTTGTATACATCCACACACGGATCATTACAAAATTCAATTTACAAAAGTATTTGAAACCACATATGAGCATTCTAAAGCAATTGAAAAGTCATCGAAAAACAAGTGAGCTAAGCAAACTTAAGAGCCCATGGATAACCATGGATACAAAGGGTGCTAACACCTTCCCTTTGTATAACCTACCCCCTTACCCAGAATTTCTTAAAGGTCTTTTTTCTGTTTCTTTTATAAACCTTTCCTTAATTGGATAAAATAAAAGGTCGGTGGCGACTCTGTGAATTTTCAAAATGCAAAAGCATTAAGCGATAAAAAAGAGTCAGTTCAAGTATCTCTACAGAACAGAGGTATGGCCCGGGATTAAAAAACGGAGGTCCACAAAGGGTATTAACAGATGTGAAGCTCAGCGAAGCTGATTGGGTCCAGACCAGATTTGATCAACTGAACCTCATTGATGAAAAGAGACTAGCAGCCATATGCCATGGACAAGCCTATCAAAAGAAAATGAAGAGAGCCTTCGACAAGAAGATTCGACCTCGACACTTTCAGGTTGGTGACCTTGTGCTCAAGAAGATCCTGCCTATTCACAACGATCCTAGGGGAAAGTGGACTCTGAATTACGAAGGGCCTTATGTCGTAAAGAAAGTCTTCTCAGGTGGCGCCATGATCCTCTCAACTATGGATGGCGAAGACTTCCCACTTCCCGTGAATGTCGACGCAGTTAAAAAATACTTCGCATAAACCTGATCAAATATAAAAATAAAAGAAAAGGAAGAGATCAGGCAAAAGAATGAAAAAGAAATAAAGTACACCCGCTAAGTTGAAAACCCGAAAGGGCGACTTAGGCAAAAAAGGGGTCTTGGTGGATTGAAAACCCGAAAGGGCGGTCCAGGCAAAAGAGGGACAAAAAGCGAATGACTGCGTCGTGCATTAGATCCTCGAGCATAGTTAGTCACCACAATTGGAGGACTCAGAAGGGTAAAGGACCAAATTCATTCATCCATTTCTGAAAGCAGAACAGAAGGAACATGGAAGATCTGCAAGGCATAGCAAGATTGGAACCCAATGGAATCTTTTCTTACGTTGCCATGTTTGTAAATGCTGTTTGTTTTCCTTTTTTGGTGGTCACCTCCTTAAGGGGCCACTTCCTGATGTACTCGCCTATGTTAGGCATTTCTCTTCATTAATAAAAAGATATTTCACTCGAAAAATTCCTACATCATTTTATTTTCACCGTTTTGATTACAAAAACGTCCAATTATTTTGGTAAGCATTGCATTTCTAACATCGAAGTCCTACAAAAAGAACGTGATCTAAAACAGATAGAATTGCTTAAAAATCTTTAAGTACTTGGGATGGTGGACGAGGTAGAGCCATCATACCTGGGGCATATTTGCCTGATTTGTTTTGCAGGAATCTCCGATCACTCAGCACAGCCGGATGCCAGTACCTACGTTTCAAGAAGCATCAACCAAACACCTCTGTCGATATGGAACCCAAAGGTCTCCCTCCCCGCAAATACCAGAGTTTATTTCTCTGAGGAACTCTCATCCAAGGTTCAAATGCTCCGCAGTGTTGATTAGATTCCCCTATCTTTCGACAAAGATGTGGAGGTTCAAAAGGGGAGGTGCAATCTTCAAGCTTCAAAACAAGATGACGGTGTTGCCGCTCAAAAGTGCCATCGTGCTTCCTTCCTCACAAGTCTCATGATGCAAGTTTCCCTCCTGCAGAAGTTACATATTGGGAGTCGGTCGAGAAACCATCTGGTGTGGCCTCGCAAGGTCAAGGCACCAAGAAGAAGTCCCCACAGAGTGCTTAGAACGGAAGGCTCTCTCCGATGTTCATCCATTACCTCTACATATAGTAATCATTGCATTCACATTGCATCTACAAAAAACGCGTAGCATTTCCATGAATATGGAGCATTACGCCATGGAAAAATTCAAACATGCATCAATGCATAAGCCAAGTTTGTATGTGATTCCAAGGCACAAAGTAACATATCCCCAAAAGAAATCTTTCTTTCTCCCTCCAGTGCGGACTGGATACAAAGTCTTTCTTTGTCAAGATCATTACCTTCTTTGGTTATTTCCCGTTTGCAGAGCTCAATCGTTAGGATAACCCACACTTTGTGTGTGGCAATTCGAATGATTGCTACTCTTGTAGAGTTACACCCCGCCTTTTGGCCTGTGGGATTCAGTCAAGTCCAATAATTATTGGCATCTCTTTCAAAAGTCCCATGGTTATGGGCATCCTTCAAATTCTGGTTGTTACCAGCAAAAGTCCTGTTGTTACAGGCATCCTTTGGTCAGTTCTAGTTATTACTAGTCTGTTCCTTTAAAGTCCTGTTGTTACAGGCATCTTTCAAAATCTGGTTGTTACCAGTAAAAGTCCTATGGTTATAGGCATCCTTTGGTTGAGTCTAGTGGTTACTAGCCTTTTCCTTACAGTCCTGTGGTTACAGGCATCCTGCGGTCAGGTCTGATTGTTATTGGTCCTTTCCTTCAAAGTCTGGTTGTTACCAGCAAAAGTCCTGTTGTTACAGGCATCCTTTGGTCAGCTCTAGTTGTTACTAGTCTGTTCCTTTAAAGTCCTATTGTTATAGGCATCCTTTGGTCAGTTCTAGTTGTTACTAGTCTGTTCCTTTAAAGTCCTATTGTTATAGGCGTCCTTTGGTCAGTTCTAGCTGTTACTAGTCTGTTCCTTAAAGTCCTGTGGTTACAAGCATCCTTCGGTCAGGTCTGATTGTTATTAGTCCTTCCTTTCAAAGTCCGGTTGTTATCGGCAAAGGTCCAGTAGTTGACTGGCGTTTCTTGTTTGTGTCAAGCATTTAATTGTATCCCCTGTTTGGAATCAGTTGTAACTGGTGTCCTTTCTCAAAATCACAATTGCAAATGTCTCTTCAGAGTTGTTACTCCAGGATGCAAATTTTGATGGTACTTTTGGGTATTCAATCCACTTACACCTCTCATGTCCAGAACTTGTGTTGTTTGTACATTCAGGTTCAAGAAGATTGAATAGGGGCAGCTGTTGCACCCCAAAATTTGCCCATTTATTTATATCCAATTGGATTTCATACCACATTCATGTGCACACCTCATGTAGGTCATTCATCTAATACATTCGTCCATATCACAGTTACTGCTCAAGAAAATTGACAAAAGAGGCTGAGGTTGAGGAAATTCTTGGTTAAGAAGAATCGGATCTGAGGTCTTATTGAAGAGGATCATTTCCATTGGCATACTCCTAAATTCAGGGTTTTATTCTCTCCGAGTCAAAGCTCTGATTAAAAGATACAAGCTTCAGATTCATCAGGATTGCTAATATCAAAGTTTTGACTGAAGTCAATCCTGTTGACTTTTTGGTCAAAATATAATCAGGAGACGATCTTGAGTGAGAAATATAGTTGCCTTGAAGAAATATTCACTGGAGCTTCTTTGGTTGAAAGTTAATTGAGAATCAGGTCGGAAACAGATTAATCGAGAAATTCATCTGGAATCGGAAAAATCAAGAAATGTTGACTTTTTGGTCAAGGTCAAAGTCAACTATCAAATATTGACTCGTGGTGGAAAATCGGTCAAAGAAAAGTCAAAGGATGATTAAAATCAAGAAATGACCAAATTTACCAAAAATGGAAAGTTAGTTAAAAAGAGAAATTTCCAAAAGTGGAAGGTGTGAGACTTAGAAAATTTTGGAAAAGCTTGGGAATGATTGATCAGCTCACTTCTGGCTCAATTTACATGTGTTTCTAGGCTTCAATTCAAGATAAGCTCAACATAGAAAATGTTCAAATCACAGCCTTCTACAAATTTGTAGTTGAAACTTTTTTCATTTGAAGCTTGGATCAAAAGATAAAGAGATTGGAAGATGGGAGAATTCAATTGGTGCAAACTATGTTGCTGGTGTCGCACCCCAATTTTTGACCCACGCATTTTCATTCATTCATGATCATGTCGCGCTCGTATTTCATGGGCGTTCATATTTCATTATCACATTCGTATTTCATTTGCATTATATCGTCGCATCGTTGCATATTTGCAAATTAGACTTTTATTCATAAATTAAAAATATAAAAAAAATTAGCCTTTTAATAGTTTAGATTAAATTTAATTTTTATTTTTATTATTATTTTTATTATTATCTTTATTATTATTATTATTTTTCAAAATAAAAAGGGGCTTTGTTTCTTGGGCCCAATTGCACCTTTTGTTCTTTTTCTAAGTCCACTTTTACACCATAAGTCAAACAAAAAATATAGTACAAAAGTTTTGTCTTCACTTGCTGCAATGTCCCTCTCCACGCCCTGCTATCTCAAAACAGGCAAATATGTCCAAATGCCCTGTTGCTGCTCTGCATCCTTGCTCTGCTCAACCAACCTGCATATGGAGTCCAAAATTTTCACCCTTTTGTCCATGCCAAGATCTGCACAAGAAAAGTTCCAAGAGCAGAGGATCAAAGTAGAAAACTTAGTAAACAAGGAGAGAATTCAAAATTCCCCCTCAATTCACTTTGAAGTGGAATCTCAGCTTATATAAAGACATTCATTCAGCAGCTACAAAGGGGGGGGAGCCACACGAAAAGAAAATAAACTCTGCAAAAAAAAAAGAATGATAATCTTCCTCCCAAACATGAAACGTTCACCGTTTTGAACCTCACAATATCCAAAACCTTCACTGTAACTCTCCATCATCCATATGAAAACCCACTCACCTCATAAAACCCTCTTTCCATCATCTTCAAACACCAGACACTTCCAACAAATTCTCAACATCAGCTCAACATCATCTACCAACGAAGCAGCCAAAAAAACCGCCATCGACGGGTGAGCTTCAGCGGTTCAGAACTTACCTTCACAACATCAACGTTTCAGATCGTCTTCATTGAAACAAAAACTATCACCGCTCCGAATCATGCTCAAAAAGCTACGCATCGTGCATCTTCAACCTTCGACGCATCTACTTCAATCACCTTCACACCTTCGGACCATAACTTCGCAACAACTCGGAGCAGAAGCACACGTCGTCTCCATCCAAACTCCATCAGCGAAAACTTGTTCACCGAATCGACGTCAAACTGAGTGATGTATTCTTCGTCCCAGATTCTCCGTTGACAACTTCAACAACTGATCCATCGATCATCGCCATAGGTAAATCTTCGAATCCCTTTCTATCTCTGCAGAGTCCTTGATCTTTGTTATTGTTGTGTGTTTAGTTGCAATTTATGCTAAGATTTTTTGTTCGGATATTTTGCTGAGTCGCCATAGATAAGAGATTTATGATTGTTGATTGTTCATTTTGGTTTGAGAGATGAAAGAGATTCATTGCTGTTTAGAGAATAGAAACAGAGATACCGTGAAAAGAGAAAAGGAGGCGGGTTGACATCATATAGTTTTAGGGTTTTTTCACTTTTATTTGCTTTGGGCTAATTGATTGAGGCCCATCCCGATTTTCTAACATCATAACACATCTACTTGCGATGCACCCCCTAGCTGATAGCTTGTTGATTCATTTGGGCCTTGTAGTTAAAACAAACCCAGCGATTTTCCTTCTTCAACACCCCTGGCAGCGTCCATACCCCCATGTCATTATTTCCCAACCCTGTTTACTTTATCATTTTCTTTTTTTTCAATTTTAGTTATATGATTGTTTTAATTCCCTATTCAAAAATACAAAAATATGTTTATATATTTAGATTCTATTTTTATTATAAAATACAAAAAAATATTAGATTAATCTCAATCCAAAAATCAATAAACTTTGGTCCAACGCCAAGTCATTTCACAATAAACTTCTCGATCCAACGTCGAGTTTCTTCTTTACAAAAATCTTTTCAACCATACCGAAAGATCGTGTGACAAGGGGCGAACGCCTCTTGAATACCTCGATTCTTTTGGATTAAAACATAAAAATTCTTTCTTAATTAAATCAAAGTGATTAAGTGACAAGGGGTGAACACCTCTTGAATACCTTCGATCCTTTGAATCAAACTTTTATCTTAAAACTTAATCAAATTGAAAGATCTTGTGACAAGGGGTGAACACCTCTTGAACACCTTCGATCCTTTGAATCAAACAATAAAAAAGCTTTCTTAATCAAATCAAGAGATTAAGTGACAAGGGGTGAACACCTCTTGAATACCTTGATCTTTTGAATCTAAAACATATTAATAAAACTGAAAGATCCTGAGACAAGGGGTGAACACCTCTTGAATACCTTGATCTTTTGAACTAAAACACATTAATCAAACCGAAAGATCCTGTGACAAGGGGTGAACACCTCTTGAATACCTTGATCTTTTGAATCAAAACATTTTAATCAAACCAAAAGGTTAAGTTACAAGGGGTGCACACCTCTTGAATACCTTGATCTTTTGAATCAAAACACCTTAATCAAACCAAAAGGTTAAGTGACAAGGGGTGCACACCTCTTGAATACCTTGATCTTTTGAATCAAAACATTTTAATCAAACCAAAAGGTTAAGTGACAAGGGGTGCACACCTCTTGAATACCTTGATCTTTTGAATTAAAACAAATTAATTAACAAGGACAACAAGTGACAATGGGGCTCTCTCCTATTGAATACCTTGGGTAGAGACGCGCTAGGTGAACACCTATGCCCAATCCTTTGCTAAACGTCCCTTTAAAACACAATTTCAATTTCATTTAAACCTTTTTGCCTTATGGCTTTTAAAACTCTTCTCATAAACGAGACACTTATTCAATTTCAAAATGCGAACATACTTCCACATGTGAAGATCGAATATCTTCCACTCGAATGCGATGATGGCCAAAATCTCGTCCCACTCTTGATTTAGTCATCCATTCTTGTAGTGATCTCATATCCATGTGCGCGTAGTATTTCCATTTGAAAGCGATCGAGTACCTCTCGCTAAAATTAACCAACAAACTTTTCGTGGTTCCTAGCCCGAACTACGATTGCTCTGACTTTCCCATTGCACTAGGGAATACGTAGGCACAAGATACAAACGTCCTGGCGGGCATAATAATAAAAAAAATCTTTTCTTTTTCTTCATAATAATAAAAATCCTAAAAATCCTTTTCTTTTATCTTTCCTCAATTAAAAAGCTAAAGAACGCAAACATTACGCTAACACTCAAACACGAAACTAACTAAATGGGTCCCATCGAGTACGATGGAGGTGAGGGGTGCTAATACCTTCCCCTTGCTTAACCGACTCCCGAACCCTTAATTTGGTTGCGATGACCATCTTATCCATTTCTTTTTTAGCTGTGGGTTTTATCGATATTTTCCCTTTCCTTCCTTGGAATGAATAAAGTTCGGTGGCGACTCTGTTGTACTTTGAGCGCGCGATTACGCTCGAGTCACATTTTTACCGCTACAGAAAGTGGCGACTCTGCTGGGGATATCCTAAGAGAGTCAACCCTAGTTTAGTTTGTTTTATGTTTGAGTGTTTGCTTTTGTTTGTTCATTCCTGTGTTCTTTATGCTTATTATTATGTTCTTTATATTTTATTCTTGTATTTTTAATGTTTCTTTACTCTTGATTTATCGCTTTTATTTTATTTCTGTATAAACTCAATTGTGGATATGGGAATGATATTTGAGTGAAGCTCTTAACCCGAGCTTTGAAAAACAAGAGAAAAACATAAGTTAGGAGGTGGTTGTGTAGTGCTAGTCCCCAAGGTGAACACCTTGAATGGCTAATACGAAAACCCCACTTGGAGGAGACTTAGTCATGAAATTTGTCATAAGATGGTTCACCCATCGCATGGCAGAAATCTGATTTCGTCGCTAACTCCAAGGACCTTTAGAACCCGTTCCATCTAAAGAAGTTATGTATCGATCCCCAAGGTGCACTCCTTGTCTGATTGGTACAATAACCTCGCCTAGAGGTTGCATATTCATGAAATTCGTTATAAGACGGTTCACCTGTCGCATGATGAAATTCTGATCATGCTTGGATGCCTCTAGGTACCGTTATATCCAAAAACTTTAGAGCTAACCTTGTGAGGGGAGTTTTGGGTAAAGAACTTAGAACTGTCCTAACTTAGGGAGCCTTCCTCGATAGGTTGTTTTTGTTATCACGCTTTGCATCAAAACATTGAATGACATTGCATATCATTTGCATCATGCAAGTACCTCATTCCAACTATCTCTTTCATTCAGTTATCTGTCAACTGTCAAACTGGTTCCTCCACACGAGTACGAGACTAGGGCCAACGTCAGACGAAGAATGGCGGACCAAGAGCAACACAATCTTGAAGTTAGAATGGAGATTGAAGATTTGAAGTCAGCAATGACTAAGCTCACCGAGATGTTGCAAGTTCTGATTGCTAGAGGAGAGCCACCTCAAAGGACTGCTATTCAAGAGGTCGCCAACAATGTTGAAGACCCTATTCTTGTTCAAAGGCCAGCCACTACTTGGCCTGAGTTTGGTTTACCTCCGGATTATTCTCCACCTCACGCTACTACTGCTATGTTGGGTCAACCTTCACGACCAATATTCCAAGCTCCGATCATGACTGAGTCTCAGCCAATTGTGCACGCTGCTGGCCAAACCACTTATGAAAATCCTCTCTTCGAGTACCAAGCTGGTGACATTGATGAAGTCAAAGAACAATATCAAGTCTTGGAGAAAAGACTAAGAGCTATGGAAGGCGCTGATTACTTTGGGGTTGCTGCTGAGAACATGTGTTTGGTTTCCGACCTGGTCATACCTGCCAAGTTCAAAACTCCTGAGTTTGAAAAGTACAAAGGGTACATTTGTCCAAGAAGTCATTTGACCATGTACTACCGCAAGATGGCTGCCTATACCAATAACGACAAACTGCTGATTCACTGCTTTCAAGATAGTCTGACTGGCGCTTCCCTGAAGTGGTATATGGGACTGGAGAAGAGTCGCATCCATTGCTTCCAAGATCTGACTGATGCTTTCATGAAGCAATACAAGTACAATCTGGACATGGCTCCTGATCGCCGTCAACTTCAAAACATGTCTCAAAAGGAAAGAGAATCGTTCAAGGAGTATGCTCAACGCTGGAGAGAGCTAGCTTCTCTCGTTGAACCTCCATTGGTTGAAAAAGAACTGACCGGAATGTTTATGGACACTCTCTCACCTTTCTATTGGGAGAAGATGATTGGAAGTATGTCCTCCAACTCTACTGATTTGGTGACCATTGGTCAAAGGCTAGAGGAAGGAATCAAGAAAGGCAAGGTTGCCAATGCTGCTGAATCCTCCAATGGGGCAAGAAAATCTATTGGAAACTTCTTTAAGAAAAAGGAAGGAGAAACAAATGCTGTGAGTGATGAAGGAAGAAGACCTCGTCAAAGGACTAATAACTATGATCAACCAATTGTAGTTACTGTTGCTCCTGTGACTAAGGTTCCGCAAGTTCAAGCTGCTCGACCTCAGGCTGCTAACCCGAATCAGACTCGTAATAGGATTGATTTCGATCCTATTCCAATGACTTATACTGAGTTGTATCCAGCTTTGGTCCACAAAGGGTTGATTACAACAAAATCTATGCCTCCGCCTCGGAATCCTCTCCCTGAAGGTTTCAGATCTGATCTTCATTGCCCTTTTCATCAAGGTGCGGCAGGCCATGATTTGGAAAGATGTTTCCCTCTAAAAGAAAGAGTTCAAGAGTTGGTTAGAACGAAGATGCTCACTTTCAAGGATATCAATCCCAATGTTGTCAAGAATCCGTTGCCCGAGCATGACAAGAGTGGCTGAAGTTGAGAATGACAAGTTGTTTCCTAAAGCCAAGTGTTTCAGACAGGATAGCTCCTCCTTGTCACTGATTAGTCACTAGGCCTTGTTTCTTTCTGTTTGCAATTTCCTTGTTTTATCTCGTGTACTGCATTTAAACTTTATTTGTTCCTGAGTGTTTAATTTTAATGAAATGAGCATTGCGTATTTTTATTCAATCCATTGTGTGCTTTTTTATGTTTTATCTTACAAAAAATATATATATATATATATATATATATATATATATATATATATATCTCTTGTCCACTCTCTTTATCAAATTTGTGTTTTATTCAAAGATTGGAGGGAGGATGATGACAATGAAATACCCAAGTTGTTGAATTGTATGCTTTCAAATAAAACTTTACTGATGATGTAAAGGCATTGTTTCAATCCCCAAACACTGGAGAAATAAGGAAGTTAATCCCTAGTCAACCCCTTTGAGCCTTCGAAGTTGGAGTTTCTTTTTTAAACGAAAAAACCCGCAATTTTAACCTGGGGCAGGGTAGTTCTCAGTTAATTTACTTGTGCATTCAAATTCAAGATAATCATTAAGTACACCTTTCAATAAGGGTTTCAACCAAAAGTGACCAAGATGGTTATCATTAATCATTACCAAGGCAGTCACTATCTTTCCAACAACAAAAAAAATTCAAAAAAAAAAGAGCCCGCTAAGTCAAAACCTACAAAGGAGACTTAGGAAAAACTGGGGCATCCCGCTGACTGTAATCCTCAAGAAGAAACAGTTCAGGCAAAAGTTAGGGATATAAAGCAAAAAAGAGAAGTCGATAAATTCCTTGAACAACCATAAAAGTTTGTGACTATCAAAAGGAAGAAGTGACTGCCATCTCAAAAATTCCCTTGGTCTTTAAACCATCATCATTATCATAGGTGCAATTCCAAAGTCTCTTGGAACCTGAATGCATAGTTTGAATTAACTGAGCGTAGGATTGAAGTTCATCGCGAAGAATGGGGTGGGTACAAATATACTTTGAGCCTATATCCTTTGTTTCATAAACCGTGAACCAAGTCACGTTACAACCGTCAAAAGACCTAATTGAAGCAAGGTTTATTTTGAAAGCATACTACAACAAGGTTGCGTTAACCTGACTCCTAAAGATTTTTGCAAATCGTTTTTTTATCATACCTTTGCTTTATCCATCACTTTGAATATCTAGAACATTGTGTTTGACCTTTGATTCATTTGCTTTACATCAATAATATCATTCCTACAATGATTTTGATTTCAAAATATGCTTTGAGCATTGCGTTAAAATTACCATTTTTGAACGAACATTTTATTTGCAAGTACTCATCTTTCAAGGAAGTTCAAACAGTCAAGAGACTTGATCAGTGATCCTATCAGGGGCAAGTTACTTCAAGATCCTGTTATTCAAAAGTTATACTAGGGGCAAGTATTACTACATTCATTTCAAGAACTAAAGCAAGGATCAGTTAACAAACAGTCAATCAGGGGCAAGTTACTTCAAGATCCTGTTATTCAAAAGTTATACTAGGGGCAAGTATTACTACATTCATTTCAAGAACTAAAGCAAGGATCAGTTAACAAACAGTCAATCAGGGGCAATTTTCTTCAACGATCCCCAAGCAGTTTAGCAGCCCTTCCCAAAAGGATCGTAAGTGTGACATAACAGAGTTGGCAGTGTTACCCGTGTTGAGGAATCAGAGTCTCAATCTTCCCTCACAAAAGATTCTGCTCAGTTGTTGTATACAATTGCATTACATTGATCATTCACATATCATGCATATAAAATTCAAAAATCATGCATCTAAGCAAAATTCATACTCATTTACGTCTTACATTGAGATCTAAGTCCAACTCACTTGGCACCTACCAAAACAGTGTTCGCCCGTCTACTTTTTCTTTCATCCGAAGCCTGTTATCGGATGTCATAATCTTTCATTGCCATCTGAAGCCTGTTATCGGATGTCATAATCTTTCATTGCCATCCAGAGCCTGTTATCGGATGTCATAATCTTTCATTGCCATCT
Source organism: Vicia villosa (assembly GCF_029867415.1). Lineage (NCBI taxonomy): Eukaryota > Viridiplantae > Streptophyta > Magnoliopsida > Fabales > Fabaceae > Vicia > Vicia villosa. The sequence goes on along the minus strand of NW_026705997.1, from coordinate 166,576 downwards.
GAAGCCTGTTATCAGATGTCATAATCTTTCATCGCCATCCGAAGCCTGTTATCGGATGTCATAATTCTTCATTGCCATCCAAAGCCTGTTATCGGATGTCATAATTCTTCATTGCCATTCGAAGCCTGTTATCGGATGTCGTAATCTTCATTGCCATCCAAAGCCTGTTATCGGATGTCATAATCTTTCTTTCATCTGAAGCCTGTTATCGGATGTCATAAGATTTCATTTTCATCCAAAGCCTGTTATCGGATGTCATAAGCTTTCATTGTCATCCAAAGCCTGTTATCGGATGTCATAACCTTTCATTGCCATCCAAAGCCTGTTATCGGATGTCATAATTCTTCATTGCCATTCGAAGCCTGTTATCAGATGTCATAATCTTCATTGCCATCCAAAGCCTGTTATCGGATGTCATAATCTTTTGTTGCCATCCAAAGCCTGTTATCGGATGTCATAAATCTTTCACCGCCATTCAAAGCCAGTCATCAAATGTCATGTTTTGTGTTGTCATCCAAAAGCGAGTAATTGGACGTTACAATCCCCGGTAAAGTGTTTTCACCGCATTCAATGTCACTCTCGAATTTATCTGATTATTGACATCGTCTAATGCCACCCTTAGACGTTCATACTATCATTTACCCAGAGATTTTATCCCTCTTTTCTAAGTTTCTCTGTCAATAGTGACACTATATTCCCCACATAATTCAGAGTGTCTCATATCATATTGTATTCAAAATAACAAAAAAAAGAGTCCATGCATTGCATTTGCATGTGAAGGACAAAAATTGTGTACTTTGTATTTAAGTCTCTTCACATCTTCGATAGAAGAAACTTAAATAGGGGCAACTGTCGCACCCCAATTTTTGACCCACGCATTTTCATTCATTCATGATCATGTCGCGCTCGTATTTCATGGGCGTTCATATTTCATTATCACATTCGTATTTCATTTGCATTATATCGTCGCATCGTTGCATATTTGCAAATTAGACTTTTATTCATAAATTAAAAATATAAAAAAAATTAGCCTTTTAATAGTTTAGATTAAATTTAATTTTTATTTTTATTATTATTTTTATTATTATCTTTATTATTATTATTATTTTTCAAAATAAAAAGGGGCTTTGTTTCTTGGGCCCAATTGCACCTTTTGTTCTTTTTCTAAGTCCACTTTTACACCATAAGTCAAACAAAAAATATAGTACAAAAGTTTTGTCTTCACTTGCTGCAATGTCCCTCTCCACGCCCTGCTATCTCAAAGCAGGCAAATATGTCCAAATGCCCTGTTGCTGCTCTGCATCCTTGCTCTGCTCAACCAACCTGCATATGGAGTCCAAAATTTTCACCCTTTTGTCCATGCCAAGATCTGCACAAGAAAAGTTCCAAGAGCAGAGGATCAAAGTAGAAAACTTAGTAAACAAGGAGAGAATTCAAAATTCCCCCTCAATTCACTTTGAAGAGGAATCTCAGCTTATATAAAGACATTCATTCAGCAGCTACAAAGGGGGGGAGCCACACGAAAAGAAAATAAACTCTGCAAAAAAAAAAGAATGATAATCTTCCTCCCAAACATGAAACGTTCACCGTTTTGAACCTCACAATATCCAAAACCTTCACTGTAACTCTCCATCATCCATATGAAAACCCACTCACCTCATAAAACCCTCTTTCCATCATCTTCAAACACCAGACACTTCCAACAAATTCTCAACATCAGCTCAACATCATCTACCAACGAAGCAGCCAAAAAAACCGCCATCGACGGGTGAGCTTCAGCAGTTCAGAACTTACCTTCACAACATCAACGTTTCAGATCGTCTTCATTGAAACAAAAACTATCACCGCTCCGAATCACGCTCAAAAAGCTACGCATCGTGCATCTTCAACCTTCGACGCATCTACTTCAATCACCTTCACACCTTCGGACCATAACTTTGCAACAACTCGGAGCAGAAGCACACGTCGTCTCCATCCAAACTCCATCAGCGAAAACTTGTTCACCGAATCGACGTCAAACTGAGTGATGTATTCTTCGTCCCAGATTCTCCGTTGACAACTTCAACAACTGATCCATCGATCATCGCCATAGGTAAATCTTCGAATCCTTTTCTATCTCTGCAGAGTCCTTGATCTTTGTTATTGTTGTGTGTTTAGTTGCAATTTATGCTAAGATTTTTTGTTCGGATATTTTGCTGAGTCGCCATAGATAAGAGATTTATGATTGTTGATTGTTCATTTTGGTTTGAGAGATGAAAGAGATTCATTGCTGTTTAGAGAATAGAAACAGAGATACCGTGAAAAGAGAAAAGGAGGCGGGTTGACATCATATAGTTTTAGGGTTTTTTCACTTTTATTTGCTTTGGGCTAATTGATTGAGGCCCATCCCGATTTTCTAACATCATAACACATCTACTTGCGATCCACCCCCTAGCTAATAGCTTGTTGATTCATTTGGGCCTTGTAGTTAAAACAAACCCAGCGATTTTCCTTCTTCAACACCCCTGGCAGCGTCCATACCCCCATGTCATTATTTCCCAACCCTGTTTACTTTATCATTTTCTTTTTTTTCAATTTTAGTTATATGATTGTTTTAATTCCCTATTCAAAAATACAAAAATATGTTTATATATTTAGATTCTATTTTTATTATAAAATACAAAAAAATATTAGATTAATCTCAATCCAAAAATCAATAAACTTTGGTCCAACGCCAAGTCATTTCACAATAAACTTCTCGATCCAACGTCGAGTTTCTTCTTTACAAAAATCTTTTCAACCATACCGAAAGATCGTGTGACAAGGGGCGAACGCCTCTTGAATACCTCGATTCTTTTGGATAAAAACATAAAAATTCTTTCTTAATTAAATCAAAGTGATTAAGTGACAAGGGGTGAACACCTCTTGAATACCTTCGATCCTTTGAATCAAACTTTTATCTTAAAACTTAATCAAATTGAAAGATCTTGTGACAAGGGGTGAACACCTCTTGAACACCTTCGATCCTTTGAATCAAACAATAAAAAAGCTTTCTTAATCAAATCAAGAGATTAAGTGACAAGGGGTGAACACCTCTTGAATACCTTGATCTTTTGAATCTAAAACATATTAATAAAACTGAAAGATCCTGTGACAAGGGGTGAAGACCTCTTGAATACCTTGATCTTTTGAACTAAAACACATTAATCAAACCGAAAGATCCTGTGACAAGGGGTGAACACCTCTTGAATACCTTGATCTTTTGAATCAAAACATTTTAATCAAACCAAAAGGTTAAGTTACAAGGGGTGCACACCTCTTGAATACCTTGATCTTTTGAATCAAATCACTTTAATCAAACCAAAAGGTTGAGTGACAAGGGGTGCACACCTCTTGAATACCTTGATCTTTTGAATCAAAACATTTTAATCAAACCAAAAGGTTAAGTGACAAGGGGTGCACACCTCTTGAATACCTTGATCTTTTGAATTAAAACAAATTAATTAACAAGGACAACAAGTGACAATGGGGCTCGCTCCTATTTAATACCTTGGGTAGAGACGCGCTAGGTGAACACCTATGCCCAATCCTTTGCTAAACGTCCCTTTAAAACACAATTTCAATTTCATTTAAACCTTTTTGCCTTATGGCTTTTAAAACTCTTCTCATAAAAGAGACACTTATTCAATTTCAAAATGCGAACATACTTCCACATGTGAAGATCGAATATCTTCCACTCGAATGCGATGATGGCCAAAATCTCGTCTCACTCTTGATTTAGTCATCCATTCTTGTAGTGATCTCATATCCACGTGCGCGTAGTATTTCCATTTGAAAGCGATCGAGTACCTCTCGCTAAAATTAACCAACAAACTTTTCGTGGTTCCTAGCCCGAACTACGATTGCTCTGACTTTCCCATTGCACTAGGGAATACGTAGGCACAAGATACAAACGTCTTGGCGAGCATAATAATAAAAAAAATCTTTTCTTTTTCTTCATAATAATAAAAATCCTAAAAATCCTTTTCTTTTATCTTTCCTCGATTAAAAAGCTAAAGAACGCAAACATTACGCTAACACTCAAACACGAAACTAACTAAATGGGTCCCATCGAGTACGATGGAGGTGAGGGGTGCTAATACCTTCCCCTTGCTTAACCGACTCCCGAACCCTTAATTTGGTTGCGATGACCATCTTATCCATTTCTTTTTTAGCTGTGGGTTTTATCGATATTTTCCCTTTCCTTCCTTGGAATGAATAAAGTTCGGTGGCGACTCTGTTGTACTTTGAGCGCGCGATTACGCTCGAGTCACATTTTTACCGCTACAGCTGGGCACAATGCTGGGCACGCGTGACACATTTCATCAAGCATGTGATGTGCTAAATTTGAGGTTGATTTTAGAGAAATATAAAGGTCCATAAAGTACAAACTTGGTATGCATCTTTTCATCTCCATGTTCTCTATCCATTGAAACAAGAAACAAGTCATTTGGATGAATATTGGATCATCTACGGAGCCTCAAAGTCCGAACCTCATCAAGACACATGTTGCCATGAACATGAGCCAAAGGCTAGGGCTCGCGCGAGACATTTTCACGAACATGTGGTGTGCCATTTTAAGAGGTGGTTTTAGTCATCTAAAAGAACTTTCAGGATTACCACGAAACATCATACTCTTGTATTACATGCCCTCTTTCATTTAAGAAAATAAGCATGTCATATGGATGCTTGGTTGCCAAGTTAGGGAGACTTGAAGTCACGCGTTTGAAACTGTTCCTTTGTTAGCGCCACGAGCAAGTCAGGCCCAGCCCACACCCCGCATTCTTCCAGATGCGGATGACACAATTCATGGCTACGTTTCTTCTCCTTCCAAGACTTGTCTCAATTACTTCCTAACATCAAATATACTCCATCTTGTATCCTCTTTGCATTGATTATAAGGTTAAGCCAAATGAAGGTTTATAGAAAGAGCTATGCATGCATGAAACTGTTATTATAAACTTGAAGGCATATGCTACATGAAATGTTTGGACACAAGCATTGCTACAAGACTGCGCATGCATACACATTGCTCCAACTGGCCATGAATTTTGGCTGCACATGAAAGAGAGGAGAAAGCTTACTACAAAAGGAACAACTTGTACATTAAGTTGTTGAGGAAGATCCACTACTTGCAACTTCACCATACAACAATACACTCACATATAAAACAAAAACTCATCATATAAATAGAAGAAGCTCACACTTTCTCTTACACACGCATTCATCCTTCACACGCCACTCTCCCATTCTCTCTTCACTCTCTCGGTTCTCTCTCTCTCATCACTCATCTCTCTACCACCAACCACCCTAACAAACTATAACGAATCATCACCACCTTCACTCTTCATCAATCATCACCTTCCATGCTCTTATGCGATAATCCAGAGCCTCTTCCATAGACACTCACCTCAAGATCCATCACCGTCTTCATCACTGGTGAAGTTGTCAAGATCAAAGCTTCAACAAATCTGAGTTTACTTCTCGAAAGGATACGTACCTCGAAGCTCTTCGCACTCATCACCTTCAAAGAACAAAGGAAGCAATCGGATTTCTCTGCTAATCTTGATCAAGAATTCTCCAAGTAAGATTCTGTTTCCCTTGCATTAGAAGCATGTATAGGCCTGGAACCCGTCATCAGGGATTGGGTTAGGACAATTAGAACCACCATGTCTTCAAGTATGTGTTGCATTCTATGTAAATTTTGGATCTTGAAGTTTGATTTCAATTGCTATGATACGATGCTTATTTGAAGGTCTGAGTCACGTATTCGAGTGATGTACTTCATGAATATTGTTTAAGTATCTTAGATCTGAGTTATAATGAAGTTTTGGTCAAGTTAGGGCTTAAGAGATGTATTCGGTTAACACTTTAGGAGGAGAATTAATGGAAATGAAGGCCGGATTCGTGCTCAGCACGAAAATCCGAGCCGGACGGTGGTAGTACTGTTGAATTCTGGGCGTTTTTGTTGAGCTCCGGCGGCGGAGCAGTTGGGGAAGACGACCGGAACAGTGTTCCGGCGTCTGGTTCAGGATGCATGTGTTTCCTTCCGGTGGCTTACGTGGCCTTCCAGCATTGGCTCGTTTCCCTGGGTTTTGTAGTTTTTGTTTTATTCCAATTATTGAAATGGTGAGGTGGCGTAGAATGATAGGCCGAAGCTCCTCTTTTGTCTTATCTCATTTAAACTCACTTTGACCCATTGATATTGTATGCTGCATCACATTCTTTCTCTACATAAAAATAAACCACATGATAAAAGGTTAATAAACCACATGCTGAAGAGAATAATAAAAATGAAATAACATGTGATAGTGGTAGTCCTGGGCCACGCTTAGTCCTGGCTGTTTGGGCCCAAATGTTTTTTTCTTTTTCTTTTTTGCACCACCATATAACAGGCCCAAGGTACCATTCACTAAATATAGTTCAAGTCTCTTTTGCTTTCTCACCCCCAGACTTAGGCAGATTGGTATTTTGTTTAGAAATTGTTTTTTCTCTAACTTTTGATTCATAATCCAGTTTCCATTGAAATAAAAAATGAATAAAAATATGTTTTAGATAGTTCAATGTATGTATATAATTGTGGTATTTTTTGTATATTTTTAGATTTTGTTCTTCTATTTTTGAAAAATCCATTCCTTCAATATGTTCATTTTCTTTTTAAGTTTGATATGTTTTGCAAATTAATTTGGTTAAATGCCTTAGGAATAGATTTTAATTGCAATTTTTTGTGTGATATCAGTAGACTCATATACCATATTGTGTATAAAAAATGAAAGTCCAATTCCATGTTTTGGTTAGGTTTTCATTAGGTTTTCTATACCCGGTAAATGTGCATTCCTAAACGGATAACCATGTGAATTTGACCTATAATTTGCTTCGCATGTATGCAATAGCCTTAGATCCTTTTTGTACATATAATTAGGGATGTTTAGAGGTCCTAAGACCTGGAGTTAGATTTTTAAATCATTTCTTCTTATTTTACTTGAATTTTCCTTTCTTACATGTAAATAACTTGTTTTGGTCGACGATTGTATCGTAACTTGTACAAATGACCTATAATTTTGCATGAAACTCCTTGGCATGATTTTGTGATTGTTTAGACACATATTAGATGCTATTTGCTACTGACTTCCATCATTTGAATAGATCTTTCTAACTTCACTCCTAATTTGAATTCTATTAACTAGTTTTGACCTAGTTTTGTATAGTTTTGTTAGAACTTTGTTTGTTTCAAGTTAATTGACTAACATAGATTGGTATAAGGTCTTGGACCTATAAATGAACTAATAGATACTGACTTTAAGCTTTGTTCATGTTTTCATTTGCTTTTTGTTTCGATTAATGGAAGTTTGTTCGCTAGTTGTTAAGTGACGATTTATGCGATACTTTGGTAACTCTTTGTGAATATTTTTGTGTAGTGCCATATGGCTTTTGTGTTTGATTTAGGACACTTATTTCCTTGGTTTGCTACTGCCCTAGGGCTCTCTTCTCATCTTGTTGGAGTTGTAACTCCATTCTTTTGCCATGTTCCCTTAGACTCTTCCTTCTTTGTTAAGAGGAATTGAGATAGGTTAGGATAGTTATCCTTAACCTTAGGGCCATTTGTAGATTAGAATAACTTAGATTAGAAGATAGGTTAGTTCCCCTTTGTTCATTCTTTTTCTTTTCAACATTAAAACACTAATAAATAAAGATGCGAATCACATTAAGAAAGTGATAGAGAAATGAGTGGGATTCATTCCCTAATCTGTTTCTCAATCGCTTAGTGGCATAGAAATGAGTGGGATTCATTCCCTAATCTGTTTCTCGGTCACTATTTAATGGGAGAGAAATGAGTGGGATTCATTCCCTAATCTGTTTCTCAAACATTAATTAATGCGATAGAAATGAGTGGGATTCATTCCCCTGTTTCTTGAACATTATATAATGGGATATAAGTGAGTGGGATTCATTCCCTAATCTGCTTCTCGATCATTATACATTGTATGTGATTCTAATCGCAAAGTAAATTCCCTTAAAAAATACCCAACCAAAAACATTTAAAACACTTAATAAAGGCTCGAATTAAAACAAAGTGACGAAGTGGTGCGAAACCTTGTATTGGGTTTTGTTCATCATGTAGTTACATAAAAAACACAAACCCAAGTTCATTCTTTTGCCTTGTTAGGCGCTTAAGAACAAGTTAAGTCCTTTCCAAAATTAGGCGTATAAGTCTCCAAAGGTCGAGCATCGTGGATTGTGACCTTAACCGCTGTTCAACTAAAAAACACAAAACAAATGGAAACTATGGAGCCGAACTACGGTCGTTCTGATTCCTGAAAAGGATACGTAGGCATTGGGTCGTGGGGCCTAAGCGAACACACTTGTAAATAATTCCTTCTTTTCCCCGTGTTTATTTTGCATGCATTCGCATTTAGGTTTTAGACATAGATATACACCCTTTAGATAGAAACAAACATAGGTGGATACCATCGAGTACGATGGGCGCGAGGGGTGCTAACACCTTCCCCTTGCGTAACCGACTCCCGTGCCCTGTTCTCTGGTCGAAAGACCTTGTTCTTGTTCTGAGTTAGGTTATCTGGTATTCCTTTCCCTTATGGGATGAATATATTAGTGGCGACTCTGATCCATTTTTTGCGGTAGCGACATGGGGCAGGGTAGTGTTCATTTAACTTGATCGAGTGTTCAAAACTCACCAAAAGGGTGTGCACCTAAGGATACAACAATGGTTATTCTTGGAAAGGTCGAGGAATGTCAAAACCGCAATGATTATCCTTATTCCATCAAGAGATCAAGAGATGACGATACCACAATGGTAATCCTTCATCAAAACAAAGGACTGAGGCAGTCGCAATCACCTCCAACGAATCAAAGATAATGCGAGGTCACACGGCTTGTTAAAAAAAATATAGCAAAAAAAAAGGGGCAAAAAAATTAATAAGAAGAAAAGGATGAAAAGAAAAATGGCAAAAGAAGCATGAGAAAAAAGATGATGAAATTGCCAAGCGAGAACAAAGTCGTGTGATAATGAATAAGAATAATAAAAGGTGAGCGACCACCATGTCCGAAGAACCCCATTGATTCCTCAACCATTCCAAATTCTTTGTGAGGGATGAGCACTCGTGTCGAGTTAATTGAACATAGGACTGGAGAACACCACGAAGGGGGTGGGTATAAATAATTTGAGCCTAAAAATCCTTTGTTTTCTAAAAACCGTGAACCCGGCCAAATTACAACCCTTAAAAGTCCTAATTGAAGTAGGGTTTATTTTGAAAGCGCAATCCGATGAGATAGTGTTTACCTGACTCCCAGTGAAGCATGAACACATATTCATGTTGATATCGTATGCCTAATTTGTCTTCCATATGCAAAAATCGAGGTTGTGTCAACTAGTGATTCAGTCACAAGAGGTCGCAACCTCATTTCATAAAAAGTTTTTAAACTTCAAGACTAACATAGGCTTTGCATTAGAATTATCATTCTTAGAATTAACATTCTTTTGCATATAATATATGTGCTTAACATCAAGGAAATTTTCAAGGATGAGAGTCAGTGAGTAACTTGATCATGTCAAAGTACAGGAGACTTGAGAACTCCGAGGAGTAAAAGCTAATCATCTCAAATGTTGACCATCAAGGGGCAGGTTCTTTAAAGAACTCCATTGGGCATGAACAGTTGATGCATTCTTTGATTACTCTGAAGGGAAGAGTCTGAAGACTCCGTTGAGCGTGGTAAAGTTGTTTCCATATTTGTTTTACTTCAAAACAAAGAAAGCTTGAGGATTCTAGTAAGATGTACTTAATCAGGGGTAATTGAATCGAGGTTTGACCTCTCAAATTCGGTATATCTGGGGCAATCATGTCGATAAATCTCTTGAGTTCCATCAATCTGGGGCAATTAAGTCGAGAAATCTCTTCAAGCTTCCATCAATCTGGGGCAATCAAGTGGAGGATCCTCTCTCAAGTTCAGTCAATCTGGGGCAGTTACGTCGAGATTCGACAAATCTCTCCAAGGATCCTTTAGGGCAAATTCCTTCATGGGTTATAAAGCTTGGGGCACAATCTTTTGAGTTATCTTGCCTCTCCTTGAGCGTCGGATTTTTCCTGGAAACTTATTCTCTCCCCAAGCACTGGAGTTTATTTCTCCTGAGAGTTTGTTCCACTCCTCAAGCATATGAGTTTATTTCTCCCAGGAGCGGTTCTACTTCCCCAGCCTGGTCTCCTTATCTGTTTTTATCATCCCATCATGGTGAACCGAGGGGATCTCCACAAGTTGAAAATCTTCCAAGCAGTGGCACATGGTGAGAAGTCAGAAGTTATTCTACGTTCCACAAAGCAACACAAAGAAGGTACATCTTACAAGTCAAGGTCCAATATCTATTGGCATCCGTACATGGTTCTTGACATTAAGGGGATTCTCCCTGATGTTTACCCCACTAATGCCTTTATTTGGCACTCTGCATATAGTATTCACTGCATATAACATCGCATCCTCAAAAAGCGTAGCATATCCGTCAAAGCGGATCATTACACTATACAAAAATTCAAACATGCATCGATGCATAAGCCAGTTTACATGTGCCCAGAAGGTACGAAGTAATGTATATCCTCCAAGAGAAGTCTCATCTTCTCTCTCCAATGTGGATCGGATACAATGTCTTTCTTTGTCAGAATCGTTGTCTCCGAGGTTATTTCCCGTATGCTGCGTGCAGATTAGAGTGTGAATGAGGGTGGGCACTCAACCCATCTCATTTTTCAATCGTTTGAATAACCATACTTGGTGTGTGGCAATTCGAATGATTGCCGCTCTTGGAGATTTACACCCCGCCTTTTGGCCTGAGGGATTAATGTAGTTCTTATGCTTCGCAAGCTTCGATATCTCCGTAATTCCCAATGGTTACTCCCATCTTCTTGTCGAGTCTAGTCGTTACTAGTCTTGTCATGGTTATTTCCCGTATGTTGCGTGCATATTAGAGTGTGAGTGAGGGTGGGCACCCAACCCATCTCATTTTTCAATCGTTTGAATAACCATACTTGGTGTGTGGCAATTCGAATGATTGCCGCTCTTGGAGAGTTACACTCCGCCTTTGGCCTGAGGGATTAATGTAATTCTTATGCTTCGCAAGCATCAATATCTTCGTGATTCTTCAGTGTTTACCGATGTGTTTTGATCGAGTCTAGTCGTCACTAGTCTCTGTGGTTATTTTCCCGTACGTGGACGACCTTTTCGGATCCAACCCCCGTGTTGTGAGTCCTTTGCCTTCCGTCTTGGCAAACCCTTTCAAAGCCCAGTTTCCGTCCTGGAAAACCATTTCAAAACCAATTCCCAATCCCCAGCCTCAGTGTTGTTGATAACCTTCTCCTTCTCCAGCCTCATTGCTGATGTTTATCCTTTTTCAATTCTTGTGGGTCGTGAGTCCGTTATTCTCACTCCGGATTTGAGTCAATCTCACCCTGGATTTGAGTCGTGAGTCCGTTATTCTCATCTTGGTGTTGAGTCATAGATCGCACGAAATCTTTTCCTTTCAGTCCTGAAGATCACTCATAGGTCTTCTCGTGGTGCCGAGTCGGTGTTCAGTCATAGATCGTACGAGATCTTTTCCTTTTCAGTCCTGAAGATCACTCATAGATCTTCTCCTGGTGTCGAGTCGGTGTTGAGTCATAGATCGTACGAGATCTTTTCCTTTCAGTCCTGAAGATCACTCATAGGTCTTCTCCTGGTGTCGAGTCGGTGTTGAGTCATAGATCGCACGAGATCTTATCCTTTCAGTCCTGAAGATCACTCATAGGTCTTCTCCTAGTGTCGAGTCAGTGTTGAGTTATATATCGTACGAGATCTTTTCCTTTTCAGTCCTGAAGATCACTCATAGATCTTCTCCTGGTGTCGAGTCGGTGTTGAGTCATAGATCGTACGAGATCTTTTCCTTTCTGTCCTGGAGATCGCCTATAGATCTTCTCTTGGTGTCGATTCGGTGTTGAGTCATAGATCGTACGAGATCTTTTCCTTTCAATCCTGAAGATCGTCCTTAGATCTTCTCCTGGTGTCGAGTCGGTGTTGAGTCGTAGATCGCTACGAGATCTTATCTTTTCAGTCATTGTTTCATACAAGCGCTCTCTTGGAAAACCTTGTATTGGCACTGTCACCGCGTTACAAGCTATCACCATTCAACCATTACATACCATAAATCATTCCACCAGGAAAGAAATAAATTCTCTTTCCCCAGCAGATATCAAAACAAAAAATAAGGATAACACTTACACATCTTTTCAAGACAAAATTCAGGTCTTGGTATTTAATCTTCTTCTACCTCGAATGTTCGAAAGGCTAGCGCCAATCTCGCCTTCAGGTTCAAGACGATTAAATAGGGGCAGTTGTCATACCCCAAATTTGTCCTACCCATTTTATTTCTTACTGGCTTAGGCTTTGCATTCATGTACATACTCTCCAATAGGTCATCTAACATATCATGCATTCATTCATTAACTAAAACATCTAAAAGCATGGGATCAATGATCATGGAGCAAATTGAAGAATCACATGGGTTTTGGCACAGGGTTATTTATTTCCTCAGAAAGGGTATCCTGCACTTAGGATTGTGGTTGGCTTAGTATTTTGAAAGGCATGTGTTCAAATGGTTTCCAGTTGCAAGGGGTTCTTGATCTAGGGTTCATTTCCATAATCTTGTGGTAGTCAAGAGTCTCGCTGAATTCAAATTTATTTCCCAAGCATGGATCCGTTTGTCAAGTTTATGTGACCTTGGGGTGGTACATTCCAACCTTAGGGTCCCATTTGGTCTCATCCTCATTTGAAATTTGAGCAAACCATTGGTCAAAGTTTGCTTCTTCTATTGCAAGATATTGGGTCAACTGTCAATTTGAAGATTAAAGTGCGACTCCTTTTTTCGCGTGCATGCATTGAGAGAAGTAAATGACACCAAAGTCAAAATTCATTTTGAAGAAAATGATCATTACATGGTTCAAGCTCAAGTCTCACTACATATTTCAAATATAATACATTCTCAAGGCCAAATTACATTCGGGGTTCATCCAAGTACATTGAAAAGAGAAAGAAACTGAAACTACATCAAAAAGCACACAAAATGGAAAGTTTGACCTATAGTTGTTCCTTGGCTGTTATCTTCAAATACACTGCTAAATATCCAAACGACTTCACCACCTTGCACCCATTGCACAAAACCAAAATATTCCAGACCTGCAAACAACACACATCATAAAGTCCACATACACCAACTCAAATCACACTACACCCTGCAGCAAGATGCACAATTCAGATAACTTACATAACACCTTACCATTTGTACAATTCCAGCCCCACAATTTCAGAATCATATGCAAGTTAACCAACAACTAACTCAGTTTCAATGTTCCTAATAACCTAACCATTCTTAACCCTTTCAAACGGCATCAATTCCCAACTGATTACTAACTTTCAGCATAAAAACAGAACAAACAGTTCCTAACCATAATAGCTGCTAACTCACCAACAGAATGTCAAGCTAACACCTCTGGTTTCTAGCAATTTCGGGAACCGATCCTAGCATTTAACCAAGCACTGACAGAGGTAACAGACCTGTACACACAAGCTATATCACAAACAGTACCCACCTGTATCAAGAAAAGCCAAAACAATAAGCAACCGAAAGTCAACACCACCTTAACACTATTCAAAACTCTCAATTAACCTTCTTTTGCTAACCTTCAATTCACTAGCCACCATCCTATTAATTCAGATTCATATACCTAACTTCAATCCAAAAACATAGCATTACGTATCCACCAAAATTCACATTCAGACCTTCATCCAAACATACCCAATTCCTAACACTCACTCACATTCATTCATTCCATACATGTCTAAATTCACCAAACCAAAATGAACCATATCATTCAAAAGAAATTCCTACTGACAGTTCACATACATACATCCTAAATCTACATTCAAACCAACATCCATTCACAATATATGCCATACATCCATCAAGCAAATTACCTAAAAGAAATAAACAGCCTGCTGCCCGCATATACCAGCTTGCGGTATCGATCCGTAAAGCCACATAGTGCAGTACCTAATTCAAAGTCAAAAAGAATGCATCCGAAAAATAGCAGAATAAAATGCTAACTAAACACTACAACTTTGGTTCAATACCTGCAATTTGAAACCAAAAGAAGACCGGAGCTGCAATTAAACCATGCCCACAAATACATACATGCTCATAAGGGAAATCCATAACTTGACACTTAAATCAGACCTGCAGAAGAAAAAAGAAAACAATGGAGCGCCAGGTTCAAAACAGTTTGTCATGCAATTCCAGTTCACACTCAATTTTAGTTCGCGGCCGAGTCAAATCCATTTGTAATACCGTTCAACATTAGTGCATCATTCACAAAGGTTAACCGACGATCCCGAGGCTTTTCCCTTGCTGAAATCCTCAAGTGCCATCTCTCTATTTACCCTATCAAACACACCATGGAATTTGCATCAATACCGAAACAAGTTCGTACTCCGGTTCACCATATCAAACTGTCACGAATAAAAACGACTAACCTACTGCAGCAAGTCCATACATTCACATAAATCTTCATTCCACACCATGCCATGCCCCGAGATGCCCAGCCCTGCAAATAAATCAGTTCAAAAACCAATACAAAAGCTAACTCCTAACCACCTAACTAACTCCCCTAACTATTTTTTAACAGGAGCAACAATCCTAACAAACAAAATAGAATTAAAACTAACTATAACTGAATCAATCTCCACCCTCAGATCCTCTAACCGAACTTCAAATCCAATGACTCTTAGCTCTTCATTTGTAACTGAATCCTCACCACTCAATTCTCCAACAGAATCTAAATCCTTTCCTCACCTATAAAGTCAAACTCCCTCCACAATTCAAACTACACGCTCATTCTCCACCAGAATCCACTCATTCGTACACCATAACCTTCAACCTATCACTCTTCATCCCTCACCTCTCAATCTCTCTCTCCTCCATTTTCACACTTCACATCACCGTCTTCTTCCTCTAACCACTCTCCCTCAATTCAAACACTCTCTACTCAATCTTCACCACCATTAGAGCACAATCACGAGCTTTCCTTGGAGTTCCATCCTTGAACTCTGAGCGAAGCAACAACACACTCAATAGAAATTCGAATCAGAGAAGAGTAGAAGAAGAAGAAGAAGAAGAAGAACGAAGAACAAAGGGGAAGACGTCAACCAAGAAGTTTACCTGAAATCGTGGAGCTTCCTTGGATTTCTACCTCCATTGCCGTTGATTTCGAAGCGCCATTGTCGGTCGAGTTGAGGAAGCGCCGTCACCTGAGCTCGAATCGGAGACGAGAGGTGGAATTGAAACAAAACAGAGAGTGAGAAGGTCATGAGAAGGAGATGAACGCAAGGGTGATGATCTTTGTTTTCACGACGGCGTGCGGAGATAGTCATCGGAGAAAGTGGTTGAGCCCGATGCCGTCGCCGTTCACGATTTGAGGGAGAAAGGAAAACTCGTTCGATCAGAAAGGCGAAAGGTCACACATTAACCCTAATCTCCCTTTTCCATTTTCTTTTTAATTTTAATTTCATTTCTTTTTTATCACAATTAAAACTGAAATAAAAATCTGAATAATGGTAGAATCTGGGTCAAACCAACGTGGACCTTCACCAATTGCCATTACATTCTCCTTCGGCCCATGGACTCTCTTCGACTTTGGGCTGAACAAAAATTGTATTCAAAAACTGTAACAAAAACAGTGCTGATTGGGCCATTGCTGATAACACCCTACCTGAGCCCATTACGCACCAAAAAAATCTATAACAATAAACAATTGGTTGGGCCAATCTCTTTGGGCCCTGCGCCTGAGTTTCTCGTGCACTACCATATTCAACTTTAAATCCCCCTAAGCACATATTTTCTCTTATTAGATTTTTAGGTTTAACATAGTTTTCTTTTATTTTTAGTGATAAAACGATAAAACACCATTAAAATTGTGTTAGATTTTTAGGTAATTTTTGACGTTTAATTTTTGGTCTTTTAGAAATCCCTTATTAAAAAACCCATAAAAATAGTAGTATTTTTAGTTCAATCTTGTACTATATTTTGACTTGTTTTATTTCATCCTTTTTACCAATTTTTGTATCATTGTATTACTTGATTTTGCTTGTAATTGTGCCTTTATTTTGCATGTCCCTTAGATCTTAGGGCTTCTAATCAATAGCATGATTTTAGGCTAGTTTTCTTTCATAACTATTAGGTTAGAATAATACTTAGGCTAGTCTCCCCCATTTCATTTCTTTTTCCTTTCGACTTTTAAAATACTTAATAAATAGAAGATGCGAATCACACATTACTAATATCGAGAGAGAAATAAGTGGGATTTATTCCCTAATATGTTTCTTAGTCACTTAGTGGGAGAGAAATGAGTGGGATTCATTCCCTAATCTATTTCTTGATCACTATATAATGGAAGAGAGATGAGTGGGATTCATTCCCTAATCTGTTTCTCTACCGTTATACACTTTTATGTGATTCAAATCGCAAACAAATTCCCCTTAAAAAATACACAACCAAAAACATTTAAAACACCTAACAATGGTTCAAATTCAAAACAAAGTAGAGAAAGTGGTGAGTGGCCCGGTTTTGGGAACTGTTCATCACTCATCTACCCTAAAAGACACAAACCAATCTCTCTCTTTCTTTCTTTCTAAGGACATTGTTATTTCCGCTCGATCGCATCGTAGGTCTTCCCTTATGCAAGAGCGTGAACGTTAACTCCGCCCAACTAAAAAACACAAAAACAAACAGAAAATCGTGAGCCGAGCTACGGTAACTCTGATTCCTGAAAAGGATACGTAGGCATCGGGGTAGGGCCCGTGCGAGTACAATTCTTTCTTTTCCCTACATTTTTCATTCATTCCCATATAGACATAGATATAGATGTACACACCCTTTAGATAGAAACAAACATAGGTGGATACCATCGAGTACGATGGGCGCGAGGGGTGCTAGTACCTTCCCCTTGTGTAACCGATTCTCGTACCTTGTTCTCTGGTTGCAAGACCCTATTCTTATTCCTTGTTAGGTTTTCTGATATTCCTTTCCCTTATGGGATAAATATATTGGTGGCGACTCTGTTCATTTTTCGCGAGCGTACGACAAGAATCTTTTGGAGATTTGTAACTGCTAATGAAGTTGTGATTAGAAGCCCAACTTCAGTTGGGAATAGGTTTTAAATATAAGTTTTGTAACCTAGGTTTAAAAATAAAAAAACCAATATGTAAAATCATAAGGGCTGTGTTGGTAGGTGAAACCATCCGGTTTGTGGGATGGTCACCTTGTTCTCACTCAAAAGCCCTTAGGTAATGAGTTGAGTATTGTTCTTGGAGGAAGCTTTTAAGCATCTCCTAGATGGTGTTCTTAGTCTCGATTCAAGGATGAGTATGGAGGGAAGTGCGGCTTCCTTCCCGACATAGGAGTGTGTCTCCTCATCATGGAAGTGTGTCTTCTATTCTGTGGTTACATGATTGTGGTAATTAAGTCGTTGATACAGTGGCTGAGTTGTTAACTGTTAGACATCATTGCGGTGATTGGAAATGGGATGGAGATATTCCATATCTAGGGAGGACCTAGGTAGATATTACATGGGGTAGGGATTAAGTGTGTAGGTGTAACCGGGTGTGGTTGCTGTGTAATCTACAAATTGATACTATTGATAGTGGATCTCATTCCTGGCTTGGTATGCCCCCAAAGTAAGAGAGTTGCTCCGAACTGGGTGAACAATTCTGTGCGTTTTTTTTATATTTTTAGTACCTGTTTGAATGTTATACACCTTGTACATGTTGCTATCAAATTATATGTTTCAACATCCTATTGGACATCTGAGTTCTGTCATACCAGAATTTCACTAACTTTGATGATTATGCTAGAATCTACGAAATTGATTTATGAGTTATATTTTGGTGTTTATCATTGATTATATATGTTGTATATGTGATATAAGCATGAAATTCGTGATAAAATTTGAACTGGAACTGACTTTGGGTGAATGGGGGAAAATGGGTTTGCTGTCATCGCAGTCATATTTTTTGCAGAAAACGCAAAGGGCACGTCGCACGGGTTTTGGGGCCGTAGCGTGTTGTTGAAACTGCGCAGACCCTCTTGGCAGAATGTAGCGCGCTTAGCGCGGGTTTCTGGGCGCGTAGCACGTATGTGCTGGGAGGGAAATATTTTTATTTTCTTGAATTTGCTTGGGAACTTGCATGTATTGATTTATGAATAATTATCATTAATTTTGATTAATTGTTTGGCATGTATTAAGTGGTGTATGTATGAAATTTCATGAGAAACATAATACGTGAAATATATATATGTGTTATGAGGAGAATTGATGAATAATGATGCAATACATGTTATGCTATGCTTGAATACATGTGATTGAATTATCGTGTGCTAATTAATGTGCTGTTTGCGATTGAAGTCATGTTGTGTAATGTAGTGCAATATTGGGAGAGATGTGATTATGTAGTTTAAGAGGTTGAGATCGTCTTATTTTCATAAGTCTTGTTTTGTTGCACACTTACACTAGCATGAGTCTCGAAAGAGGCAATGTCCGGTAATCTTGTGAGGATTATTTGCTTGTCCCGAACCTAACGCCGAATGGGATTCGAAAGCTTAATGCCGAATGGAGCTTTAGAGGTGGTTATCTAGTCTAAGAGATGGACAATCAGCTTGGAAATGATAACGAAGGGATCCATCTGCATATTTCATAGAGTCACTCTTGAGTCGCACGTGTCGGTGTGAATTGTTATTGTTGTGTGATTATGTGATATGATTATGCGGAATGATTTTGGTGAATATGTATATATGTGGATTTTGTAATTGGTATTGTATACTTGAATTGTGTTTCTTAATTGTATACAATTGAGAATTGTGGTAATTGAATATAATTACTTGAATTGTAGAGCTATGTCGTATGAGATAAACATCTTGATATATTATATATGATGGATGTTTATGCGAAGAGTGATGAATTCTTGGAATGTGTTCTTGTTGTGTTTTACATTTCCTATTATTATGTTTATTTATAATGATTTGAATTCTCACCCTTCTTTTTGAATGATGTTCAATGTGACATTGCGTAGGTTCCGAAGAGTGGTGGTGCTTCAGAGGAGGCTTAGCTTGAAGTTTTAGATCTCCTCTGTGTGTTTGACTAGGTAGTCATATTGTTCTCTAGTCATATGTAACACATGGGATTTGGGTTTATTGTTATTACTTATGTTTTGATATTATGAGATATTGTTTTACTCATACGTATTTCATATTTAGATATGATATATTATTGATGAGTGGCCTTTGAGCCGAGATGTTCAGATATGGTGAATGATGTATGGGAATCCTTCAAATTTACCATTTTTATTTGATGAAAAGATTATTCCGCCTGTGGATTTGCATGTTGTTTAATTTCTTGTTACTTGGAAATGACCATTGCATGTTAAAGTGTTATTTTTGGCTTAAAATGTGTGTAACGCCCTCATGTGGCGCATGCTTGTTACTCTGATATGTGAAAATGTATACCTTGTTTAGTAGTATTGTTTTGAGGGTGTTACAAAAATGCTGAACAATGTCCTGACATCCTGTCAAACATTGTCTACATTCTCTTGTATTCTCAAGATTTATTCCGTCATCAGTAACTGATGGTTCATAGAACCATTCACGTGATCTAAAGAAAATTAACAAGCCTTCTACTGAACCCAAAGTATACTCCTCTCATCCAGAATTAGTAAAACATACCAAAATATTAAGACATCATATATGAAATCTCCATATAAATAGCCAATCCTCTTAAAATTGCAGAGAAAAATAAATTCTCTCATTCAAAGCATTTTCTCTCAGAGTACTCTTAAGAGGCATGTGCACATATGACTCAACCAATCAGCTTCACATGACTATAACTATACATGCCCTTGTCAAGCGAAAAAAATTACTATATCTAGCAGTCCTCTGTCACAACATGTCGTCTGACATCATAACCTTATAATAGGTATATAATCTTCACAAGCTTGATCCAGATACTCTAACTCGGTTACTTAACAATGACATAACTGATACTCACACGTTGTATTGACTCTTTGGATGATCAAGATGTCATGCACACTTGGTTTGACAAATAAAATATCATTTTGCTTGCTTCACAAGTTCCAGACTGACACAGTCTTTTCAAAGGATGCTTGTATCAGAGGAACTCACCTCCTTGTAAACATACAGACGATATCACTTTATCTGATACTCTTCCCTTGCACCTACTAGAAGTTGTTAGTACAAGTGATTTCTTCAAAGAAACCTGACTACCATGGAGAGAAATAAACTCTTTTTTACTTTCTGAAGTATCGTGTTCAGACTGCCACCTTATGAGAGAGACATTTCCTTACCTTTCT
Organism: Vicia villosa; assembly: GCF_029867415.1. Taxonomy (NCBI): domain Eukaryota; kingdom Viridiplantae; phylum Streptophyta; class Magnoliopsida; order Fabales; family Fabaceae; genus Vicia; species Vicia villosa. The sequence goes on along the minus strand of NW_026705997.1, from coordinate 146,110 downwards.
TTCTTCACAATTTCCCTTAGTATGTGCCATCAATAGCTAAGGATACCTAAAAGGTAGAACATTTGGTCTGACATTCTTATTGAATCTAGTTAGAAATCCTCACACCAAAAAAAAAACTTCCTTCTCTGGAGAAGTAATTACTGAGATGATGTTCCAACATCGCTTGAGACATCATTCGTACTGTGATTCTGGAGACATAATCCATAGTAACTCTTACACATCGCTTTACAAGGAAAACATGTGACTCATATACCCTCAGTCGATCACCCTCCAAGGCCAAATTAAAGATATATGCAACAATACACAAGTCATTAACATTGCCTAATACATTCTTGGTGATCGATCCTTCAGGCTTTCAAAAATCACCATACCTTGGATGTATTTTCCTCTACAAGAGATCCATGATCTCTTAAACTGGATAATGATCTCAAGTTTAAGAGAACCCCCAGCTGGTCATCAAGGATAGTTACTCCTTAGAGTCCCCTTTCTTCACCTCAAACAGATACTATTCCATTAGACCAGAATAGCTAAAAACAAGTTTACCCAAATATGGCTCCCTTGACTAGAAAAATTTCCAAATGTCAGAAGAAATATCCTAGACATTTGAGAATGTCCTCCATATACAAAGAATCTGGTTGAGATAACAAACCTCCACTAGAAGTTAGTATATAGCCTAAACACTTCTACTTACTCGAATCAGAAATAATTTCCAGATGTCAGAAGAAATGTCCTCGACATTTGAGAATGTCCACCATATACAAGGAATCTGGTTAAGATAACAAACCTCCACTAGAAGTTAGTATACAAACTCAATACTTCTACCTTACTCGAATCAGAAATAAACAGACCCAATAAGTAATTAAGACGTTGATCATCTTTTGACCAACCCACTTATCTAATACATGTTTCTTCAATAGAAACTTCTTAGACACACAACCTAGATGGTTCTTCAAATTTAGAGGAGGGTTCCCACATATATCTGTTTGGCACCCATAGCATATGCCGGGTCATTCCCTTGTCTAACAGGATTATGCATACTTTGTTGATGAGATGTTCCAACATCTAGTGGAACACTAGTTCCCTTCCTAATCAGCATATTATGGAGGTTGATTCCGAGGCTGTTAAATCTCACAGAAAATTAGGACAGCTCTTGACCACTTTTAAGTTCTTCAATAATTCCAGCCACACCAGTATTAAAAAAGTTAGGATCACTTTCCTATTGAGGAAAAGAACTAGGAAGACCCCTTGATCAAGACATTCATCCCATTCAACACCAAGATTTGACATTCTTCAAAAAAAATATTCAACGGGATCCTCTATCAGAGTCCAAAACACAATCTTTTAAAGATGACTCTTGCCTTTCTTCAAAGCTCATTTTTGGTTGACTAGAAGGAGCCTCAAGCATCTGTGGCATCTTAAGTAAAACTGCTTGGATATATTTTTCGAGAATCACAACCTCACAGGGTGAACCTTCAAAGGAGACTAGATCATAATGCTTTTCGCACACGAATACACGAGAACACCTAAGGTTTGAAAATAAGTCAAACACATACAATTCTCAACCCCGTAGAGAACAATAACACACCAGAGGTTCCACATATATCTGTTCTGCAAACACATCCCTAACCAGACAGATGAATATCACGACATTATGTCTGACATATATACAAAACATGCCAATCCAGCAATCTTCAACCTGCTAAGGAAATCAGGAGCTTCGCTCCCTTAGTTGGTATTCTGAGAAGAAACTTCAAAGATCTCAGCACCAGAGACATAAAGAACTACCATAGGTTTTCCATCAGATACACATGCAGCGGAACATATCAAAACCCATACTCCTTAACCACCTTCAAGCACATGTTAATATCCCTTGCACACAAGCATCATTATCCAGTTGACATCAGACCAACATTGGTTTGAAATCAACAATACATTCCACATAGACACATCAACTCACCACCAAGACAACATACTCGACAGCTTTAGACAGGACCATTACTCATACCAACAATCCTCCTTCTGGGTAATGACCATAATGATTCACACAAATGCTGCACTCAGGAACATACAAGCATGTCATAAGAAAAATAAATTCTCCCAACCTTTCTCATACAAGATGTCAGGACATGTCTCAGACAAGTGTCCCTACAGGCATCAATACTGCAATACAAAGATAATTCCCTCTTACTTATCACAAAAGAAATCCACACACTTTCCTGTATCATACACTTTCCCATATTCCTTGCTTTTCATGGATTTAAATATTAAATCCTCCGTCCTTATCCACTAAACCAAAAATTATCTTCCTTGAATCTCCCCCAGATACAGAACAGGATGGCTGCTCTGATACTAATTAAAATTCTAGTATTCAAATCTCATATTGTTAACTCAATTCGGTGTACAACAACACTTACCATGGGGGCTACCAAGCCAGGAAGGAAATCCACTATTAGTAGTATCAATTCGAAGCTAAACAACCCCTGGCTTACCACTTCTCACTTAATCCCTACCTAGTGAAAATTCTACCTAGAAACCTCATAGATATGAGAAACCCCTCTCACTCCCAATCACCATAGTGATGTCTCACAGTATCAATCCCAGTTACAGATATTGACATCCTTTTAGCTCAATCTTCAATGACAATTACAAGTACTAGATTAAAAATTTCTTAATCAAGAATAATACTTTATCTTGCTTAAAATCTTCTATCAGGAACAATAGCTTGAGAAACAAGCAACACACACATAGATCAATGTATCAATGATACCTAAGTGACATACAAACATTTAATACTTAAAAGTTTATGAATGAATAACAGAACTTACAACACAATGAAAATAGTCTTACTCTTATATCATTAATAATATTAGAGAGGCTCACAATTAACACACAAACCTTAAACTATTACACCGTAAGCTCCACTCAAAAATAGGTTTGTTGTCTTCTATTTAAAGCACACATCTGGTCTGGATTTGGGCTTCAAAACACATCAAGGAGACTGCTGAAAAATTTGCAAAAACTTCTCCAAAAAAATAGGTCTATAATCATTAGTTACCTAAATAATCTCCATAATTAGAAACTATGAATACATCTTGAAAAACAGATAAAACATTTTATCCTTAAATTAAGCACCATATTGGATTGCATAATATTCTCAAAATATTCTGCATCTGTAACAACTTAAATAGATACCAATAACTCAGCTTTCCACACAATTACAATGTTGAATGATCCTACATGGGATATCTTGTTCAACATGTTATACCAGTTGCAGTTGATAGAACATTTTGTTCAACATATATTTTTTCCAAGTTAGAACATCTTTATTTAACATGTTGTTGTCTAATTTGTTTTACAAAGATTAATTCAATCAAAAAATTAGAGAACTAATAACACTAATTGTTTTGTTCTTTTTCTTCCTTCTATATGTGTTTTTTAGGTCCAAAACTCGGGGAAGACGATTAGAACCTCTAGAGAGATGAATGGATTGTACTACCTTGATGGAATTAAGTTTGACAATGCAAAATTTTTCGTTCAAACTGTACAAGCTTATCTCCTGTTTCTAATCAAGTTATGTTATGGCATAAAAGATTAGGCCACCCTAGTTTTTCGTATCTAAAGCATTTGTTTCCTGCTTTTTCCAAAGAAATAAATTCCTCATAATTTCATTGTGAAGCTTGTCACTTAGCTAAAGATCATCGTGTGTCTTTTAAATCAAAAGCCTATTATGCTTCCAACCCTTTTTATTTAATTCATAGTGATGTTTGGGGTCCTTCAAAAATTAAAACTATGTTTGGAAAAAATGGTTTTTGACATTTATTAATGATCATACATGTCTGTGTTAGGTTTATCTCATGGAGAAAAAAATCAGAAGTTGAACAAAGTTTTTAAGATTTTTTTAACATGATTAACAATCAATTTCAAACCAATATTGGCATTCTAAGGTCTAGTAATGGAACTAAATATTTCTACAAATATTTAACTACATTCCTTGTAACTAAGGGGATAATTCATCAATCCACTTGTCGCGATACTCCGCAGCAAAATGGTATTGTTGAAAGAAATATTAGAAATCTCCTCGAAGTTACTAAAGCTATTATGTTTTCTATGAATGTACCTAAGTATCTTTGGTGAAATTATTTATTATCTTCTTGTCACCTCATCAATCGAATGTCATCTCGTGTGTTCCAATATGAAATTCCTCCTGTACAAGTGTTAAAAAACAATTTTCCCACATCTCGTATTACTACAGATCCTCCCCTTAAACTTTTTGGTTGTCTCTGTTATTTTTACATCCCCAATGTTTTTCGTTCTAAGTTGGATCCTAAAGCCGAAAAATGTGTTTTTCTTGGCTATGCTTCCAATAAAAAGGGACACAAATATTTTAACCCAGTTACAAAGAATTTTTTTGAAAGCATGGATGTTCACTTTGTTGAAAACCAACCTTTTTAAAAAAATTCTCTTTAGGGGGAGAGTCAACGTAACAATAAAGAAGATAATTTTTGGGAAACCTTTCTTGCTCTAGATTATATTGTGACTATAGTATCTGAAATAGGGGGAGAAACACTAACTAAGGATGATAATCTTGAACTTAAAGTGTATGTTCAAAAAAAATTTCACAAAGGTGGTGCAAGCCCTATTGTCTCTCTAGTAGAAATCCAATCCGATTTTCCAAGTGAAGGTCCTACAGATAATATGCCTTATAGTTCTTCACATGGTAATCCTTCTTACTCTTCCAATTATTTACCTGATTTGTCTTTTCTTGATATTAATCTTCCAATTTTTGTGAGAAAAAATATTCCTAACCTTAATGTCCCAACTGCTGAGAAGAAAGGTTCTCTTATGTGCACTAAACATCATGTGTCTAATTACTTATTATAAGACAAACTATCACACACCCACAAGGCATATTGTCTAGGATTTTTAATTTGTTTGTGCCCAGAACTATTCAGGAAGCATTGGGTGAGCTGAATTGAAAATTAGCAATGAAAGAAGAGATCGGTGCTCTAAACAAAAACAATACTTGGAGTATCACTGATCTATCATAAGATAAAAAGGCACTAGGTGTAAGTGAGTTTTAACAGTGAAATGCAAGGCTGATGAAAGTGTGGAAAGATACAATGTGAGATTAGTAGCAAAAGGATTTACTCAAACTCATGGTATTGATTTCCAAGAGACTTTTACGACTGTTGCTAAGATCAATTCCATTAGAATTCTTCTCTCTTGAAGTAAATTTCAATTGGACACTATATCTATATGATGTTAAAAATGTCTTCTTAAATGGTGAATTACATGAAGAAGTATATATGAGTTTACCTCTTGGATTTGAAAAAAATCTTGGAAGAAACAAAGTTTACAGATTGAGAAAGTCCATATATGGATAAAACCATCGCCAAGGGCCAGGTTTGAGAGATTTGGAATTGTTGTTAAGAGACAAGGCTTCACCAATAGTCAAGAATACTCATGTGAAGGTAAGATTGCTATCTTAAAGGTATATGTTGATGACATTAAAGTAATTAGTGATATAAAGAGAAAACTTGAGGCTCAGTTCAATATCAAGGATCTTGGAAAGTTAAAATACTTTCTAGGGATGAAGTTCGCAAGATCTAAAGAAGGAATTTTTCTCAACCAGCATAAGTATATACTTGATTTACTCGTAGAAATAGGGATGACAAGGTGTAAAGTAGTAGAAACACCAATGGATCCCAATATGAAATTAAAGTCAGTTGTTGAAGATGAAATAGTAGATAGAGAACGCTATCAATGATTGGCTGAAAGACTAATTTACTTATCACATACAAGGCTGGATATAGCCTTTGTAGTGAGTGTAATAAGACAATTTATGCATGCACCAGGAGCAGCCCACTTTGAAGCTATTTTCATAATATTAATATATTTTAAAGGTACTCCAAGAAAGGGGTTGATATTAAAAATAGAGGGCACATACAGATTGAAGCCTATACAAATGCTGATTGGGCACGTAATATAAATGATAAAATGTCTACATTAGGATATTGTACTTTTGTAGGTGGAAACCTAGTTGCATGGAAGAACAAAAAACAAAATGTTGTAGCCAAGAGTAGTGCAGAAGCTAAATTTCGATCTGCGACCCATGGTTTTTGTAAGGTATTATAGATAAAAAAAATTCATGGAAGAATTGATGTTTTTTGGCCCAACTCCAATTAAAGTTTACTGCGATAATAAGGCTGCTATTTCTATTTCCCATAATCCTTTCGTACATGACGGGACGAAGCAAGTAGAAATGGACAAGCATTTCATCAAAGAAAAAATTGACAGCGGTGAGATTTGTATGTCCTACATACCCACCAAAAGTCTAGTAGATGTTCTCACAAAGAGTGTTCCAAAGAGACTGTTTGATAACATGGTGTGCAATCTTGTTATGAACAATATATTCATGCTAACTTGAGGGAATATTAGCACTAATTCAAACAGATTATCATACAACTCATTATGACCGGATATAAATGGTAATTAATAATAATTAACTATATTATTATATTCTTACCTTATTTATGATTAACATTTACAGGAGAATAATTATCTCTATTTTAGTATAATTCATATTCTATAAATACCTCTTATATACAGTTATATGGATATGAAATATAAAAAAAAATCATCATATTTCAATAAATATGTTTAAGTCAGTTTTTTTAAAATTAAAATGCCAATCGTCTTTTATATTGAAACTGATCAAATAAGCTTTAAATATAATTGACTATTTAAGAAATACCAATTGAAAAGTCAAATTAAAAGGATGACAAACATTACCTTTTTATATGAATGAAGTTAAAAGATTTCAAGACAGAGGGTAAACAAATATTTGTTTTTGACTCATTCAAAGATTTCATCTTTAAACCCAATTAAAGATGAAAACTAATCCATACTTAGGAGTCTATTCTTTTCTACATGCGTTATTATTGCTATTTTATAACAAAACAATACGTTGAGCTTTCTTGGTGTCGATAGGTTTTCAATTCTTCAATTGAATATATGTTAATTTTCACAACAAAATATTGTCTTTCAAGTCAATATAGTCATCCACATCAATATGTGTGGCGGCTTATGATTACATTTTTTCAATACAAATATCTTTAATTAATGTGTTTAATGAAAACACACCAAAGTATCTGTTTTGTTTACATACCTATAATCTATAATATATAATGTGTATAAATATAAATATTAAAATGAAAATTGACATTTTTTATAGGTAAATATCACTTTTTAGCCTTGTTAATATTTTTTTTCTTCTCTATAATAATTTTTTGTTTGTATTCCACCTGAGCGGGTAAATTTAACATTAAATCAGAGAGAAAAATCAAACAAAAAAATATTATTGAATAAACTTTACACTTAGGGGGTAAAAGACATAGTATTTTTATATTTTATGAGAGTGTTTGAAAAAAAAAATTTACATGGGAAAAACGAATTTCGCCTATATTATAGAAGAATTTTATATATTTAATCTTTTTATAATAATGGAGGGGTTGCAGTTTTCATTTTACAAAAATTACATATTTATAAAAATATCTTTTATTTTTATACGTGTTAAATGATAAGAAAGTCTACAAAAATACAAAAATATTGAAGATAAATGAGACACTAAATAAATAATTAATATCTATAATGAATCTTGTATAAGTTTAAAGTGGTAAATAATATATTATTTTGATATTTTTATAGAATAATCGAGTGATACAAAATTTTATGTGATTGAAATGTGTGACTCTAATAATCATATTTAATATATATGAGTTATATTTTTCAATTATTTATTAACATATATAATACTAATTATCTCTTACTTTGCACGTCTTCAATAGTTTGTATTTAATACATGAAAATAAGAGATTTTATATTGTTGTACAAAATATATTGGTGGTGTTAATGTTCTTTGTGATTGAAGGACATGAGTCCAATAGTAATAGTTAATTCATGAGATTGAAGGACATGACTGCAATAGTAATACTTAATACATGAGAATGATGAAAAATCAATTGTGTATGATTTACCTAATAGTAAAACGAAAATTTAATTTTAATGATGTGTAAATTATGTTTTTATCATTTTAATCAATCTACAACCCTTAAGTTAATGATAAAAACTAAAATTATAATTTTTAGTTGAAGTTCGAAATTAAAATATCCATAATGATGATCTAATTTTGATCACATATTTGAGTGCTGGTTAATATATTTTACTAAGCTTCAAGTTAATTTCAAAATTATCAAATAATTTTTCAATAATGAATGGTGTAATATGATAAAATTTAAATTTCAATTAAAATGTCAATATTTAAATATATACTTTGTTCTGGATCATCTACAAAGCCTAGAAAAACAATCAAGACCAAAATAAGGAAACACTCATACGAAACAATTGTTCCTCTATCTCAGTTTAAAAGAGATGATTCCGCCACAGAAGCATTGTCAATCGCTTAGATCAATCAGATAACTAACTGCGATCCATACTACAATACATGCTTTTAGTTAAAATTGTTCTCAATGCATAAGGAGAAAAGTATGCGCCATTCTCTAGTATCTAAATTATAGTCGCTTTCATATCACTATTCATTCTCTTATAAATTTGAACGTTGGAATTATAACCTTGCAGATCAGCCTCCTCTCTATCGTACATAAAGCTCAATTCTACATTAGCGAGCACAACTTTATCACTTAACAAACATTTTTGTTTCATTATGGTACAATGGTGTCGTCTATAGAGATCAACATCTAATTCCTGCATATTTCCATGATTTGATCTCCTCAAATCCTGAAATTTAGATTTAAATTCTTAGGAGGTTCAAATCTCTGTTTCTTGTTCTTAATTCTTGAAGGTTCAACTTCCTCCTCCGTCAAATCAAACTCTAGATTCATCAAGCTTGGTGAAATCTAAAGCCACTAGATCTACCGTCCAACGGCAAGCCGACGATACAGTTATTAGAGTCGCGCCTATTCTTCTTCTTCTTCTTCTTCTTCAAAAAGGCGATGATCAGGTAATAAGTGCATCAACCCTATGCAACAAGATCCTTCTCTATCGAGAGTCGGTCAAGGATCATTCTAGGTTTTTTTTTGTGTATGCAGGCGGTTCTTTAAAAGTCCTTGAAGGTTAATTCCAAGGCACTGTGATTGGAAATTCATCTGTACACAACAATTACTCTGTCCAATTTTTGTCTCAAGTTCTATGGTACATTTTCAAAGCTTTATGCAAGTTACATATGGAGATGCTATGATTCATTGGGAGCTCATTTCATATGGTACCTTGGTATTGTGCTTGCTTAGTTATGGTTTAAATCCAAAGGATGAGAAATGTACATTGACTCTTTATTGTCAAGTGTTAGCTTCTTGTTTGGTTAGATTGTTCTTATCTTTAGCTTTTACTTTATGCTTTAGGATAGTCCCTTCATATCCTCCCCTCTTTTTAGTTTTTCAAAATCTTCTCCCTTTTCAAAACCTTCCTATGTTTATAAACTTCTTTTAAAACTTTCTGAAAAATATTTTTTACCCTTTGTGGCTTTTCTTCTAAAATGTTTAAACATGAGTAATTGTTATGGTGGAGATGTAATTCCCCAAATTCTTGATATTGATTGATATGATGGAACATTTTCCACTTGAAAGAGTTAGTGGCATACGTGTTGATTTATCCAAGTTGGAGCCTTTCTTTCATTTGTCATGCAAAGGGTCCATTTGTTCTCATGTTCAAGATAATTGGCTGAGTATTTTCCCCCATAATGACAAAGTGTTTATTCAGTTTTAAAATCCTTTTGTTTCCCTTTTAAGTGGAACTACAGTTGCTCAGAATTCTCCATTGTACTCAGGAGGTAGTAGGCACAAGATGTAATGTATTGCCGAGCATAATATTAAAACAACAAATTCTTTCTTTCTCTTGCATACAATTTCTTTTAACAAAATAAATTTTCAAAAAGGTTCCTGTGGATTACCACAGACGTAGGGGATGCTAACACCTTCCACTTACATAATCAACACCCGTATCTAAAATCTCTGCTTTTTTTTTTTATTTTTGTTTTAAAAACTTCTTTGGGTTTATCTCACTCTTTTCCCATTTCCTTTGGTAACAATAAAGCGCGGTGGCGACTTTCACTAAAATGTGAGTCAAGTCAATCAATGACTTTGATCTCAATTTTCCGTGCTACAACTTTATCCTCATGCTTCTTCTTATTTTGTATAAGAGCAGTCAGACACAAGTTTGTCGTTTCTTCATCATCACTTGACTTATCTTCAGTTGAAGATTCATCATTTTCCAAAGCTATGTAGGCTCTTTTAGGCTTGTTGTAATTGTTCCGGTGGTTTTTATCTTTATCCTTCTTGATTGATGGACAATCTGCCTTATAGTGACCGACTTTACCATAATTGAAACATAGTCCTTTTGCATTTCCCTTCTTGTTCTCATCTTGATTAAATTATTTGGATTTATTTCTAATGTTGGTAAGGTTTTTGTCCAAATGTTTCACACCATTTTTTTATGTACTTGTCATACCCCAAAATTTGCCCACCATATTTTAAAACAAACAGTCTCCTTACACTCAAAGATCTCCAATTGCTCAAAGCTACACAAGAAGGAAGTATGCATATCTTCTCCTAAGTAAGTACCTCTAAATTAGGGTTTGGTCTCTCATATGCTCAAAGGATCCTCAGGCCAAGTTCCAAGCTCTGACTCACAAGATTGTCCAGACAAAAGCTCAAGTAGTCAATAGTCGACTAGTTTGACCTAAAAGTCAACTATGGTCAAATCACAGTCAAAACTCCTAATTTTTGGTAAACATCAACATTTTGAAGTCACATTCATCATTTGATAAAGGGTTGATCATTATTCATCAAGAAAAGCTCAGAAATCAACAAAGCTCATAGTTTCTAAATTAGGGTTTTGTAGGAGAAAGTCAAATGAACTTTGACCAGCCATAACTTTCACATGGTTCATCATAAATTTCCCAACCAAATCCTATTTTGAAGGAAATTTAATTCTCTACAACTTCTTCTCTCTAAAGCCAAGGCCAAAAATGCATCATTTGAGAGATATGAGTCAAAACATTACAGGTCCTTCTAGAAGCTCGCAAAAAACTGTTTTTTTGTCAGGACCCATATCTTCAAGATAAAATCCACAAATGCAAAATTTGTTATAATGTGGTTTGTAGAGGACATCTTGAGCTTTCCATAAAGTACAAGAACATCTTCATAGGGTTAAAATTGAGAGAGTTATGGTTTGCTAAAGTTGGCCAAATTTCAAGGAAAGCGCAAAAGTCATTGCGAACAAACTTGATTCTTTTGACTATTGGGCTTAGGTTTTGGACTCTAAACATGTTCATGACCCATTATAAGACCCATTATGCCATTCTTTTATTTTTATCATTGTTACTTTATTTTTATTTTGAGTTTATTCATTTAAATTCTTAAATAAAGTAAACAAATAATGTAAAAAATAAAAGATATAGTATTGGCTTATTTTGTGATCAAATCTTGAGTAAAAATCTGAGCTTAACATAAAGAAATTCGTGAGGAATAATTGTTGTAATATAGGTTTCAAAAATATAAAGAATTGAACTAATTTCAAATCAAATATTCTCACATGCCAATGATTGATTGCTTCCACTTATTTTGACCTAAGAATCATCCCTATACATACATAAACGTTCTCAGCCAAAAGGGGAACGAACCCTAGCCTCAAAAAAGGAGCTCTTAAAATTTCCAAAATCTCCAAAAGAAGTGAATTTTCGTTTTCATGTTTGCAGCCTCTCCCACTTGATTCTAAGCGTGGAATTATACTCTTGGAGGCTCCATGATCGGTTCCCAACTATCCCACAAGGCCAAAGCACCTCCGATCGTGCCATATGAGTATCACCGATGAGGTACGTTTTTTTGAAATCAACTTGATAATCTACGCGTTGTTGGTACGTTTTATGTGTGTTTTCGTGTTCAGGGCAACCATTAGGACAGGTATGACGTCTCACATGCAAGTTTTAAGACCGGATTCACGAATTGCCATGGTTAGGGCTTCAAGGTCATGAAACCTCGAAACCATAGCTACAGCCCTTTTCAATTGAAACTAATTGCTCCATTGAATTCGCAGCATCGCGTTTAGTGGATCTGGGCGGTTTTGTTTTTTGTTTGATGCGATTTGCAGGTTCTAACGAGTAAGAGGCCATCGGAGAAGAAGGAAGAGCCACCGTCGATGGTGGTCTGAGTGGCCAAGGACTCCTTCAACGCGCGCCTGGCACTTTCAAAGAGAATGATTGGCTGGTTGTAACACCCGAGGCCGAAGAAGGCGAGGGGTGGTTGCACCGCATGGAACACCTAGGGCCAATTGGGGCTAGGGTGGTCGCCACATTGGAATGAGAGGGATCCTAAAGCCGTGCAGGTATGGGATTGCATGGTTGAAGGAAAGCTTATAAGGATTGATAGGTACTACCTATACCAACAAGATGCATCTTCTTTTCGGGAGCCCGTTCCGTAAGAACTCCACAGTTAAGCGTGCTTGACTTGGAGTAGTATTGGGATGGGTGACCTTCTGGGAAGTTTCCCGGAAAGCATGCGAGTGAGGTCAAAGCATGCTGAAAAGACCCGTGTTGGCTTGTGGGGTCAGTCGATCATCCCAAAAGCAGTCTAGGGCGTTACAAATGGTATCAGAGCCAGACCTCTCCTAGTACGATGTGGTTTGAGGACGAACCATGCGGAAGCTGGTGGGCATGTAACACCCGAGGCCGAAGAAGGCGAGGGGTGGTTGCACCGCATGGAACACCTGGGGCCAATTGGGGCTAGGGTGGTCGCCACACCGGAATGAGAGGGATCCTAAAGCCGTGCAGGTATGGGATTGCATGGTTGAAGGAAAGCTTATAAGGATTGATAGGTACTACCTATACCAACAAGATGCATCTTCTTTGCGGGAGCCCGTTCTGTAAGAACTCCACAGTTAAGCGTGCTTGACTTGGAGTAGTATTGGGATGAGTGACCTTCTGGGAAGTTTCCCAGAAAGCATGCGAGTGAGGTCAAAGCATGCTGAAAAGACCCGTGTTGGTTTGTGGGGTCAGTCGATCATCCTGAAAGCAGTCTAGGGCGTTACACTGGTCAAAAGTGGCTATCTTCTCTCTCCACATGTGACCGGCCCGTCAAAGGATAGTGGGGCCCACGTTTGAATATTTTGGAAATTCTGACATAATGAGCTTGTTTAATATTTATTAATGTTGAATGATTTATTTAACAACGAAGTAAGTTTGGTTCAGTGGAAAGTGGTGCGTTCAAGAATTCTCACATGCAAGGGCAGGGGTTCGAACCCTGCCTTTTGCAAGTTATTTTTTCCAAAATAAGCTTATGTGGATCCAGCGTTTCAGAACCACATGAGCACACGGTGCAACCTCACATTCTTACCATGGGATCTCCCCGGCGCTAGGATCTAACGTCCTTGGGAGTGCAATCCACCATAGACCCCCAGACCTCCACCACACTGAATCAGGTGCTATTTATTCTATTTATTTTATTTTATTTTATTATTTGGCTTTGCTATTTAATTTTCTCGAGTCTTTTCCTTTTTGTGTTTTTTTGTTAGTTTGTAACCATTCAATTAATTAGGATTAGCATAATAACTAATTTAATTTTTTGTCTTAAATTAATTAATTAGTTTAAATAGGTTAAATTAATTAGGTATTTGGGATTTTAATTTAGTAATTAAGATTAGTCGACTTTAATTTAGAAATTAGGTTTAATAATAATTAGTGATAATTTTAGTTAATAATTTTAATTTAGTTTTTTTATAATAATTAGTGATAATTTTAGTTAATAATTTTAATTTAGTTTTTTTATAATAATTTTAATTTAAGTTTTAATTTAGATTAATTAACTTAGTTTTAGGTTTAATCAATAATTTAATTTGTAGACTTAGGTTAATCAAATTAGATTTTTTAGGCTAATATTTATTTTTAGGTTTTACTTTTAATAATAATTATTAATTTTAGGTTTTATCACTAACATTCTCTCTTAACCCTAAAAAATCACACATTAGGTAGGTGTTGCCCATTAACTGTAGACTCAGGTTGTAACCCTGTAGGTTTATCTTACCCATTAGGTTTTTTAACAGTTAACCTTTAAGGTTTAGGTTTACCTCTTTTGTCTTTAAACATTGAATTTCTTCATTACCGCAAATTTCTCTTCTCATCTCATATTCCCTGGATTGTCGAATGCCCTTTGTTTAATTTTTCCCTTTATTTTTTGCTTTTGTTTAATTTGTCTATATTTAATTTTTTGCGTTTTATTCAATTATTTAATTTTCTGTCATTTAAAATTCTAGAAGGTGTATAGGTCGCTCATTTATTTTAAATGTAATAGTAATTAGGATTTACTTTTCTGCCTTTACTTTCCGCACCTTATAACTATAGTTGTGGTTTATATTTTCTGCTGATATTTTAACTGCGTGGTTAGTAACAATAGGGAGTGACAACAATTTAATGAATTTAGTTTGCCTATTACAAGATAAAAATATCTGAACTGAATCACGTGATTGTTGTACATGAAGGATAGAAAAACACTTAGAAAGGGGGGGGTTTGAATAAGTGTAGCTTTAAAAACTTGACAGATAAAAATAAATTGCACAGTTATTTTTATCCTGGTTCGTTGTTAACTAAACTACTCCAGTCCACCCCCGCAGAGATGATTTACCTCAACTGAGGATTTAATCCACTAATCGCACGGATTACAATGGTTTTCCACTTAGTCAGCAACTAAGTCTTCCAGAGTCTTCTGATCACACACTGATCACTCCAGGAACAACTGCTTAGATACCCTCTAAGACTTTTCTAGAGTCTACTGATCAACACGATCACTCTAGTTACAACTTGCTTAGTTCACTCCTAAGACTTCCTAGAGTATTCTGATCAACACGATCACTCTAGTTCCTTACAACTTAATGTAATCAATCTAAGAGTATTACAAATGCTTCTTACAAGCGATAATCACAACTGTGATATTTCTCTTAATCGTTTAAGCTTAATCTCACTAAAATATTACAACAGCAATGTAGTGAGCTTTGATGAAGATGAAGATTCTGAGTTTTGGATTTGAACAGAGTTTCAGCAAGTTAATTTGAATTATATTGTTCAGGATCGTTAACCTTGCTTCTCATCAGAACTTCATATTTATAGGCGTGGGAGAAGATGACCGTTGAATGCATTTAATGCTTTGCGTGTTCCGTACAGCATCGCATTTAATGTTATACGCTTTTGTCAACTACCTCGAGCCTTGTTCACGCTGTGTCTACTGACGTAGCCTTTAATAGCTTTTAACGTTCCTTTTGTCAGTCAGCGTAGCTTGCCACTTGTACTTCCTTCTGATCTGATGTTTGTGAATACAACGTTTGAATATCATCAGAGTCAAACAGCTTGGTGCATAGCATCTTCTGATCTTCTGACCTTGAAGTGCTTCTGAGCGTGATACCATCTTCTGAGCTTCAGTGCTTCTGATCTCTTGTTCTTCTGATGCTTCCATAGACCCATGTTCTGATTCTGCTTCGACCATCTTCTGATGTCTTGCCAGACCATGTTCTGATGTTGCATGCTGAACCCTTTGAGACAAAGCTTCTGAGCGCTGAATTATGCGTACTCTTTATATATATTTCCTGAAAGGGAAATTGCATTGTATTAGAGTACCATATTATCTTAAGCAAAATTCATATTATTGTTATCATCAAAACTAAGATAATTGATCAGAACAAATCTTGTTCTAACAATCTCCCCCTTTTTGATGATGACAAAAACATATATAAATGATATGAATTTGCGATCAGAAAGAATAGAAGGCAAAAGACAAATTACACAGCTATAGCATAAGCATATGAATATGTCTCCCCCTGAGATTAACAATCTCCCCCTGAGATAAATAATCTCCCCCTGAAATAAATACTCGAAGAACTTTAATAAAAGACTTCCCTGATTATTTCGGTAGAGACGATCATATAAGCTTCTGTCTTTAGAGAATTCATAGCTTCTGACTTCTGCTTCCATAGGACAGCTTCAGAACTAGAATTTCCTTAGATCCCTAGAACACTCACAGCTTCTGATTCCTGCTTCCATCTAGGACAACTTCAGAACTTGAATTTCTTTGATCTTCTGAACATTCACAGCTTCTGATTTCTGCTTCCATTCAGGACAGCTTCAGAACTTGAATTTCTTTGATCTCCTGAACATTCACAGCTTCTGATTTCTGCTTCCATTCAGGACAGCTTCAGAACTTGAGTTTTCTGGATCTTTAGAACATTCGCAGCCTCTGATTTCTGCTTCCCTCGGATAGCTTCAGAGCTTTGAATTTCTACCAACATTACTTCATGCTAGATTTGTATCAGAACATTGTTAAATGTACCAGAGCATCATCTGAGCATCTCTACATCCTGAAATGTTACAGAACAAAAACTAAACGACAAAAGTCAGCATGAACGAGTTAGAACATAAAATGTATGTTTGAACACATTATATGAATCAGAGCCATATAGGCTGAAATAATGTATCAGAGCAAATAATGTATCAGAGCCATAACATTATATGTATCAGAGCAAATAGAATTTTGTCAGAATAAATAGACAAATATAGATCAAATTCTATTATCAGTGCTTCTGATTCATTCTTCTTTCTTGCTTCTGATCTCTGAAGCTTGACAGCACTCAGCTTGCTTCAGTTTCCATGGTTTTGCTTCTTGTGTTTGCTTTGAAGATTTTCTTCACTTCTTTATACCTGCAAAACACTTAAACCATATAGAACTTGCAGTTCTTGTTAGTGAATGTGTGGGAGCTTTACCCAGCAACTGATAGATTAATCAAATCATTTATCATTTATCTTCTCCCCCTTTTTGTCATATCATCAAAAAGCAAAAAAGATTCAGAGACAAACAAAACGAAACACACGAAGGAAGAAGATGATTTCATTGAAGTTCAACCAGCAGGTACAGAAGTACATGAAGATAAGAAAGATCAGATGCACAAAGACAGATGCAACGAGAAGAAAGAAACAACACAGACTCAATCTAAGATGGCCCTAGTCTTGACAAGACCTTGGTCAGCATCTCTTGAACCATATTGTTGTGTCCTTCTTGCCTCACCATGAAAGCGCTATACTGATCATTGAGTGAGCTTTGCTCATCCTGTCTCTTCTGAATTTCTTCTAGAATCCTTGCAAGACGAGAAGATTCACCAGAAGAAGCTTCACCGCTTTCAACCACAGGAATGGCATGTTGATCTGCAGCTTCCATAGATAGATCATTTGCAGGAATTTCCTCAACAGGGACAGTTTTAGCAACATGATCTTCAGCATCTGCTTCTTGCATAGAAGCATCTCCATATTCTGCAGCAGGAATTTCCGAGTCTCCATTCTCAAGTGCCTGAAGAATGGCAGCTAGATTCCTGGGAGCAGAAGGACCTTCAACTACTGGTGGGTCAACAACTTCTGGAATGACCAAGTTTGGATCTTTCTCAGACGGGTTTTCCCTCAGATAGTCAAAGAGAGTCTTGAAGTCTCCTAGCAGAACAGGATAGTCAGGAATAAAGATAACCATATCCCTGCATGGATTTGCTTCCATTTCAGCAGCCAGTCTTAATACTTCCAATTCATCCACAAAGGGCTTTTCCTCAGCAGCAACACAATTTCTGAGAGGATGGTAGTATATACCATTATCTTCCTCCAGAAGGTAACCAGGGTAACCAGGGGCAGCAGCCACTAGTCTTTTCTGTACTCCCATTGCTTCTACTTGAAAATCCTTGCGAAATCTTCTCCAGAGATTTCTTGTAGAAACATCATCCAGACCATTTAGGAATGCATCCTTCAGAAGGTCTAGACTGCTAATCACCTCATGTCTGAAAAGTTCCAGGTAGGTATAGGGTTCAGGTTCAGGCGGATTGAAGGTGAATTTGTAGTCAGGATAGAGAAGACAGTAAGGTTCGGATTTTTCGGTAGGTAAGGGATGGGATATAGAAGTTGGAGGTACGGTGGATGAGGAAGAAGGGATATTTGAGAGAATGATTGATGAGGATGGAATATCAGAAATGATAGATTGAGACGAGGATGGAGTGTTTGTAAAGGGAATTGGTGAGAGAGATTTATCAGAAGGAGTTGGGGGAAGAATACTTAAAGGTGTGGGGTTTAGAATGGGAGAGGAGAAAGATGATGGAGAAGGATTTGGTAAGGTGAAGTTTACTTTTGGTTCAGATGGAGGTGATTGGAAAGATGGTTTAGGGACGGAAGGAGGTGGAGTAAAGACCTTTCTGGAGAATTGTACAGAAGAAGAAGAAGATCTGGTTCTGCGAAAGGAATCTCTGATCCTTTTATCTCTTCGTTCTTTAGAGTCCACCTTGTCAGGATCATAGGTGACCCTCAACTTCTTGGCTCTCTCAGCCTCATCTTCTTGTGCTTTTCTTTTTAGCCTTGCCTGTCGTTCCTTCTTATCCTTCTTCAGAATATCATCTTTGGATGGGAGTACTCTGCCACGGATCCACGCAGGATCAACGTCTGATTGCTTCCTAACACAATCTTCCAAGTAAAGCTTGATAACATGATCAAGTTCTTTATGAAACAAGGAGATGAATCCTTCAACAGCAATTCTTCTTGACAGAATGTCAGGAAAGCTTGTGCACACGAAAGGTACATTCTTAATGAGTTCCAGTCTGAACAAATCAACACCATTGAAGATGGGACCTTGAATTACTCCAAGAGAATGCGATGCATTGCGATTTCTGATAGAGTCCACAACTTTGCTTTCAATCAGAATGTCTGAAATCATTCTTCCGAAAGGAATGGTTGTTCTTGGAATATGAGGGTACTTCGCCCTTTCATCTTCTCTTGATTCAAAGATAGATGTTTTCAGATTCTCAAACAGAATATGAGAGATGTTGATCTCTATCTTTTTCCCAATGCAGAAAAGAGTGTACTTGTGAGTCGGACTGATGTAGGAGGAGAAGAGCATCCTTTTTCTATGGTGAAGAGAACCCAGAATAATCTCAGCCCATACTTTGTAGAAAGGCCTTAAGGTGCCTGTGTTATGAGAATCAATTCCAAAAACCGTAGAGATTAGTTTTTCAACTGGAGTCCGGTCAACTGTATTGGGTTGAAGACCAGACCAACCTTCTTCATCATCAAGATTGTACAGCTTCCTGATGAGCTTCTCAGTGATAACCACTTCATGCCCTAGCACAAATGAAATGATGGCAGTTGGTGTAACCGTTGCGTGTACCCAAAAATCCTTCACAAGTTCAGGATAAATTGGACCAACCAATCTATCAAGATAATTAGACCATCCTTGCTCAAAGATTCTTGCATCACACTGAAAGCCATTAGCTTTAAGGTTGTTGATGTCCACAGCAGTTTCACATAAAACCTCCAAGTCCTTCGTGGGTATCAAGCAAGTTTTCAAAGGAGCATCTTTATAACTTCGTAGACGGATTTGTGAAGAAGTAGGTCTCTCTTTTGAGGAAGATGAGAAAGAGGAAGAGTTCATGATGATAATGCTTTGAGATCAAAACAGAAAACTAGGGTTTGAAGGGAAATGCAACGAAGTGAATGCACAAAATAGAGAGAAAGAGAGAAAAAGAGGGAATGAAGATGAAGCGGGTTATTTAAAAGATTTAAAAAAAAAATCATTATGCATTTAATGAGAAATGACATTAGGAGAGAGAACACGGTAAATGAAATGATTTAATACAGTTACCTAGGTCGGCATCTTTTCAACTGCACGCTTTGTGCTAACCGTACAGACACGTGTTCACCATCAGATAATAGATGACAGCTGTAAATTTCAGAATAGACTTTACATCTTCAGATTCTGATTACTGCTTCTGATCTGATCTACTTTCTCTTCTGGAAACACTCCTTCTGAAGTGTGCTGATATAAATCTGAATGATCTTCTGATCCATTACTTCTGATATACACAGCTTCTGGAGGTTCACTTCTTTGTTCTGCAGCTTCTGATAAGACAAAAACTGTATCTGCAGAAATTCTTAAGCTTCTTTATTTCATCAGAAACAAGTTTATCATCAAAACAGATGTTTATTGATTCGTCCATGTTATACCCCAAAATTTGCCCACTTCTTTTTTCAGGAAAGTTTCAATATGAAAATTAAGAGTCTCATATAAACATGGATTTTTTCAAAATATCCCGACATATGAAGAACTTGGTTTTCAGAATTTTTTCTTACACAGTAACTTGGCTTACAGTGGAATTTATTCTTACGCAAACGCCAAATACTGTTCTTTACTTCACAAATACTATTTATTTATTTTACAGATAAATAGTACTGACACGATTCATGCAGGGTTAAATCTTTTTGCAGGCGCAAAAGCAGGAAACTCACACTGTACTGGTAACAATTGTTTTTGTTTTCCCACTAACTTTTGTGCTATATTCCATTATTTTCAAAATCTTTTCAAATCTATCCTTTCAAATTCAAATCTCAACTTTATTCTATCCATCTCTCTTTTCCCAACAATACCTTACACTTTCTTTCAAATCTCACTACCACTCAAATTTCCTTTTGTACGGAATCACATCATTCCCCAACGTCTCTTTCCTTCTTTCCATTCTATAAATACTTCTCATTCTTCCATAAAATCTCACATCAAATTCTAATTCATTTCTCAAATTTCCACTTCATAATCCATTTTCTCTTCTTCCCTAACAAAAATGGCAAAATGGATAGAGACACTGTCTCTTACAGTCATCACCATTGCTACGGTGATCATGACTTTCTTCTGCCTGCACAGTCCTGAGGAGTGTGGACCTGCAATGGTTATGCTCCCAATCATCTACATGCTATTGTTCATAGCATGGGTCATCAATCGTCATTCTTAAAATTTGCCGTATTTCTTATTTCTTAAATGTACCGTTTATTCGTCGTACTGTTCAATATAGTATGTAATATTTATACTGTCAGTATTAAATGTTGTACTAGTTGTCATAATATTGCTTAATTACTAAGATAATATTTTGTGTATTTTCTGCCAGTCAAATATTTCTATTTCTGTGCATTAAATAATTTTCAGGTTATTATCGGTAATTTTGCCCGCATACCGTATATATTAGTTATTTATTATGTCTGTGTTTTTAACAAGTCATGTAAATAACTTTAATTTTTCAAACATAAAACAAAAACAACAAAAAAAGAAAATTAACTTTGATTGTTGATTTTTCACTCTAACTGCTGCATCAATACCTGGACAGTCAGTTGACAGCCAAACTGCTGGCAGTACAATTCACAGTGATTTGTACAATCAATCAAATCAATCATTCACAATTCAAATTTCCAAGATTTTTGTGTTAGAAGTCTTCTGAATATCACATGATTAGCAGAAACTCAACACTGCACAAAAATCAGGTACGCTTAACTGCCTCCTATACAGACAGTCCCTAATCAGGGTTTTTCTTGTTTTAACAGGAGCAACAAGTTTTGAGAGCTCAAATGGATTTCATATACATCCATACATCTCAAAGTACCATCATACAAATTTTCAAACTTCAATTCACTCAGACGCACCGTCAGCAGCTCAAACAGTCAACAGACGACCCGTTTGACCAAAAAAGTCAACTGACAGTCAAAAATGAAATTTTTTGTCAAAGTCCATATTTTGTCAAAGGATTCAACATTTGATCATTGGATGATCACAATTCATCAAGGAAAGATCAAAAATCAACAAAACCCTAAGATTCAAAATTAGGGTTTTTGCCTGAAAAGTCAACTCAACTTTGACTGATCATAACTCTCTCATCCTTCATCCAAAAAATGTCAACCAAAGCTCATTTTGAAGGAAATTCAATTATCTTTCAAATGCAATTGATCCCATGGTCATTGCATTCACCATTTGAAAAATATGGCCAAAGACATTACAGGTCATTTTCAAAGTCAACAAAAAGACACTTTTTTCAAATGGACACACAAGGAGAACCAAAAATCATTTTGATATGAGACCAAAGACATTGGTTAGAGGACTCTTTGAGGTTTCCAAAAAGTGCAAGATCTCCTTCATATGACAAAAATTGAAGGATTTACACCTTGTTGAAGTTGGCTAAATTTTGGGAAAATGCATGAAATCAACATTGCTCAAAAATGTTTTTTTTCCAAAAGATGCCAAGTTTTTATGGTCCAAACATCTTTGCCATGTTACTATGGGCCTCCCACGACCAAGACAAAGCCCACATCTTTATTGGCCATTTTTTGCATAATTTTATCTTACTTTAAGATTAAAATTAAAAGGAAAATGCATGGATAATGGTTGCTTGGCCTCCAAGTATGACTCACTTCAAGGAATCTTCATTTTTTCTGCAAGAATTGAAGAGCAAGACAAGAGCATTGAATGGAGTCAAGCTTGGTCAACAATTCAAAGATTTTTAATATTTTAAAAATCAAACTTTCAACAAAGACAACAAAGCTTCTTAGCTTGAGTTCCAAGCAACTTTGGGCTATAAAAGAAGCATCATACTTCAGCAAAAGGAGACACACGAATTAGAACAAGAGCTTAGCCATCTTTATCATAAAATTCTCCAAAAAATACATACACTTTGTAATTTTCAAATTCTACTTTCTAATCACTATCAATACAAATAAAGCTTTCCAATCATCTTCTCAAACATCATAGAGTAAGATTGAACTCTTAACACAGGCCCATGAGAGTCGTATAAAGCATATAATGTTCTTCATGTACATATGCACTTAACTTTCATTTTCTTACTTGCAATTAATTTCCATGTAAACTAACCATACTAACATGTCTATAAGGTCCTATATGAGTGATCTGGGCTTTAACATGAGAGTTCCCACGTGAGAATAACCTTATACCATTAACACATGCATATGAGTGTTCATACTTGAATCTCTTCGAACCCACGGCTACAGGCCTCAAATTGCAAAACTAATACCACCATCGTGTTCAGGAGGTGATTTTAAGGGGATCTGGGTCACTTTCATTCATTGCTAACGCTTGTTTTTTGCAGGTTCATAAGTTGCCAAAAACTGCATTTTTTATCGTCCAAATAGGGGAGGTTAAAAACCCCCGCTATTTGAATCAAAAAACTACACTTCTGGAGGTTGAAGACGACCACGCGTCCAAGCGTGGTTCGTCAGCTCCAGCTTTGACCCTTTGACTGCATGCGTGGCCCTTTCCATGTTTCTCATTCGCTGGTCAACCAGCGTGGGCCCTAGTCAGAGAATTTGAATTCTCCTTGAATTCAGTGTGTGCTCCCTACCATCATATCATGCGCCATGAGATCTGAACCCTTGGATCAATTCAATCTCCAATCCAACGCCTCACACACGCAGCTACACCATGCTCCCTCAGTCAACTTCCACACTGAATAAGTATCCTTTTTTATTTTCTATTTTTATTTTAATTTCTTTGATAAATTAATTAAAAATAGTTTAAAAATTCAAAAAATTCCCCAAAAAAATATTTTAAACTTCTAAAATAATATATTATTTTCTGAAATAAAAATATTTTATTTTTCTTCATAATTTCAATATTTTACATAATTAATTAGTATATGTTTATATATTTACTTTTTAATTATTCTAACCAATCAAAAAATCATAAAAAAAATTGTTCTTTGTGTTAAATATTGTTTATATATCATAAACTAATTTTGTACATATTTAGGATAATTTTATCATTAAGTTTTAATTATTTGTGTAATTATTTATATAATTATGTTTTGATTAACTTAAAATATCCAAAAACAAATTTCAAAAATTCCAAAAAAATTAGTTTTGTTCTAAAATCAATTAACAAACATTTTGTACATATTTTTAAACTTATTTGCTAGGTTTAATCATATTTCCATCTTTTCTTTATTTTAAATTAATTAATAATGCATTAATTATATTTAAAATAAATCACAAAAATACAAAAATATGCCTTTTATTTCTTGCAATTTAAAATTCCTAGATAAATGTATAGGATGTCAAATTCATGTAAATAGGCTAGTTTACATTTCCCGCACAATCGATGTAATAGCGTAGATTTACTTTCTGCACTTTACATTTCCGCATTTTAATTTCCAGCACCCATATAAACTGCGTGTATGTCAAAGATAAAACTGAAACGTCAGATCACTAATTTCAAAGATAAATATCTGAATTCAATCACAATCACATTTGCACCTCCTAGGGTAACCCCTTTTCACTCTTTTCAAAAATCAAAGTTACATTTCTACTGTTTCAAGTACAAAATCGAACCTTTTGTTTATATCCGACGAATGGATAGATTTTTAAAGGGAACAAGGATAAAGACCTCCTAACTCAGGGTAGACCTCCTAGTTTGCTTGCTCAAAATCAAAACAAACAAAATTCTCATACACTGTTGTTTTTTTAAAAACGAATTTTCCAAAAGACAATATTTTGTATACATCCAAACACGGATCATTACAAAATTAACGATCTTTTCAAAACATCTTTCGAAAGATAAACAAGCATTTGTATATATCCGCACAAGGATCATTACAAATTCTATTTGCAAAGGTATTTCAAAAACACAGGTAAAGCATTCCGAATCAATTGAAAAGTAAAGCAAATGAGCTAAGCAAACTAAAGAGCCCATGGATAACCATGGATACAAAGGGTGCTAACACCTTCCCTTTGTATAACCTACCCCCTTACCCAGAATCTCTCAAAGGTCTTTTTTCTGTTTCTTTTATAAACCTTTCCTTCATTGGATAAAATAAAAGGTCGGTGGCGACTCTGTAAACTTTTTCAAAAGTGACGCGAAAGCGTCCGATCGACAAAAAAGAGTCAGTTCACGTATCCCACCCACGGAGGGGTATGGCCCGAAAGGACGGTCCACAGTCCACAATCAATGTTTCAATGTTGTATATTCTGTAGCATTTAGAGCATTCAGAATAATTAAGAATGAAACATCAATGCTTTAGAGACAAACAAAACAGATGGTTCCAAGACTAATAAACTTTCTTTTCTGAATTCCTACAAACATCGTTTCTTCAACAGATTTAAGAACCAGAACTTGGAAGACAATCTTTCTTCCCTTCAAGTGTTGAGACCAACTTGAATCCAGGTGACATGTCATGTTGATTTTTATCTTCCTTGTCGCCAAGAGAATCTGCAAAAGAGATAGTCTTTTTCTTTGGTACCCACATTTTCTTGGGTCCTTTCTTGTTAGTTCTCCTCAAGTTCTGATTGAACTTAGGTTTAACATTGTAAGCAGAAGGAGGAACAGCATGATAATTCTTAATGTGAGTTTCATGATATTTCCTAGGTTGTGTCACATGTTTTTTGGTGTGTGTTATGTGAAAACTTTGAGCATGTGAAGTGTGCCTAATATCATGGGAGTGGCCATACTTGAACTGATCATACAATGGCTTGTATGTGATTTTCATTTCATCAACAGGTTCAAGTTTGTATGGGGTTTCACCCTCAAAACCAATGCCGACTCTTTTGTTTCCAGACACAGCATATATCATAGAAGCTAGCTGACTTCTGCCAATACTTCTAGATAAGAACTTCCTGAAACTTAAATCATATTCTTTCAGAATATGGTTTAGACTAGGAGTGGATTTTTCTGAATCAGAAGGGGATCCAACATTATTGGATAATTTTAAAAGTTTTTCTTTTAATTCAGAATTCTCCAACTCAAGCTTCTTTGTTTCAAATTCAAATTGCTTTTTCAGCTTTTTGTATTTGAGACTAATCTGAGACTTGAGTTCCAGTAGTTCAGTTAGACCGGAAACTAACTCATCTCTAGTAAGTTCAGAAAATACCTCTTCAGAATCTGATTCTGATGTAGATTCTGATCCGTCATCTTCTGTCGCCATCAGCGCACAGTTAGCCTGCTCATCTTCAGAGTCTGAATCATCTTCTGACTCATCCCAGGTTGCCATAAGACTTTTCTTCTTATGAAACTTCTTCTTGGAATTTTCCTTCTGAAGATTTGGACATTCATTCTTGTAGTGTCCAGGCTCATTGCATTCATAGCACATGACCTTCTTCTTGTCAAATCTTCTATCATCAGAAGATTCTCCACGTTCAAATTTCTTTGAACTTCTGAAGCCTCTGAACTTCCTTTGCTTGGTCTTCCAGAGTTGATTTAGCCTTCTGGAGATCAGGGACAGTTCATCTTCTTCTTCAGATTCTGATTCTTCAGGATCTTCTTCTCTAGCCTGAAAAGCGTTAGTGCATTTCTTGATATTGGATTTTAATGAAATAGACTTACATTTCTTGATAGTGCATGTACCGATACGGTTGATCTGGTAGTCATCGTTAGTGTGATACTTTGGTTTATACTGATGTCCCTTGAAAGCGATCAAGGAGTATATTAGGCTTCCGAAGTGTCATTAACACTAATTTGTCTTAGAACCTTTTAGTTGAACTTGACTTGTGGCCTATTAAGTGGCTAGCTTTGAAATTGATCGAAGCTAGTTATCCTCGAGGAATATTCTTGATCGGCCGTCCGAGCGCCGTATTGAGATGTTGTCTCCAAGGATCATAGAACCCGAATACTATTCTAGGACAGGTTTTCAACCAACTCAACTTCAGAGGGGAGGGTATCACCTATCAACCTCATGCAAGCCTTTAAACCTAAGGCTATTGTTTGATTTGTTTTTGTGTGCCACATGTTTGCATCATAAACACATCATTTTTCACTACACATTTCAAGGATCAAAGAGTTTACTTTTGTTTTTGCAGGTAATGGCTCCCGCCACCAGAGATTACATCCGAATCAATATCTCAACGGTGCCATCTGAACTCAAAGTCTTGGTAGCAGAATTCCCCAGGAATGCTCAATTCACTGAAAAGCATGGTCACCTACTCCATTTGGTTACCTCAAAGTTTGAAGAAGACATGATACGGGTCCTGTTCCAGTTCTTCGACCCTGAACATCATTGCTTCACATTTCCTGATTACCAGTTGGTACCCACTTTGGAAGAATTCTCTGAATTAATTGGATTACCAATCCGAGATCAATTACCTTTCACTGGTTTAGAAAGAAAACCAAAACCTGAAGTCATTGCTGCTGCTTTACATCTGCAAAAGTCAGAAATCAAATCCAATTGGGAAACAAAGAGTGGAGTTGAGGGTTTGCTTGCCAAATTCTTACTGGAAAAGGCTCGACTACTGCTAGAAAACAAAAGTTATCCAGCTTTTGAAGAAGTTATGGCTCTTTTGATCTATGGGTTGGTTTTGTTCCCTAATTCCGACCAGTTCATAAGTGTACACATCATCAACCTTTTCCTAATTCGCAACCCGGTACCAACATTGCTGGGAGACATCCTACACTCTCTACACACTCGTACCACGAAGAAGCGAGGAACTCTCATGTGCTGTATACCACTGCTGGCTAGGTGGTTTACATGTCATCTTCCCCGATCAGTACTGAGAAATGAACAAAGAGCACAATGGTCTTACAGAATCATGTCTTTATCTCATTCAGATATCCGATGGAACAACTTCTTTCAAAGAGACATTACTATCATTGATCATTGTGGAGAATACCCTAATGTGCCACTCCTTGGCATTAAAGGAGGTATCACTTACAATCCCTCTCTAGCTCTACGCCAATTCGGATATGCAAGAAGCAACGGTCCTCATGACATGATTATCCGTGGCATTGTGTTTGATTACGAGAATGATTCTCACAGACACCGACGAAGATTCATACAGGCTTGGGACAGTGTCTATAGAATAGAAAGCAAAACTCTGGGGCAATGGAATTCTATTCCTATGGAACTTTACCTCAGATGGGTGCGTACTCATGCTCAAAAACTCATGATGCCCTATCCCGCTGTTCTACCTGTGACTATCGAATCAGAAGTCGAAGGTTACGAACCTCAAGTTATTCTACACCCGGATATGCCAACTGACTTGGAAGAGTTGCAAAAATCCTGGGTTCAACTCAAAGAGGAAAGAGACACCTTCAAAGAACACTGTCAGGACTATGAGAGAAGGCTATTCGAGCTCACCAGACAGCTTCAAGAAGAACAAAGAATCAACGCATTCCTGGGGACAAAGAAAAAGCGCCCACGGGAGACCTGAAAGATCATTTATTTTATTTTCTGTCTTGTAAGCCCAAATGAGGCAAAGAAAAAAGAATAAATTGATTAACTAACGTTTGTTGCTTCTTTAACAAATCTAGACTCTATGATCCTTGAAAACATTGCACACATGCATTCACATGCATTGCATACACATTGCATTTCATACATTGCATTTCATACATTGCATTCATATACATTGCATACACATTGCATACATGGCATCCAGTCATACACATTTCATAACAGGTTCTCATGACGGGTTTCTCATCTCTTCGCTGTTTATTTCAGTCAGAAGAGATGGAATCTGAGGCAAGCATCAAGAATCTCGAAGTACAGAATGCCCAAGTTCAAGTGGCAATTCTGGAACTGGCAAAGGGGCAACAAGAGCTGAAAGCCCTGATACTCAAGAAGAAGAAGAAGCCCAAAGAATCTGCAGGCTTGAGTTACCTGAGAAGGAAGATCAAGATCCCTGTCAAAAAGATCAAAAAGCCACCAATCCCTGAAATAGTCGGTGATGGTGAACAAGAAGATAATCAAAGCAACCAGGGTTCTGCTAAACCCTCTCTCTCTTCAAATGAAGAAGAAGATCATTCTGGAGACGAACAGGATGATGACAAATACCAACAGTTGGAGGATCGTATGAAAGCTATGGAAATACAAAAAATACCTGGCTTAGATTTCAATGATCTGGGACTCGTGTCGGATGTTGTCATCCCTCCAAAATTCAAAGTTCCAACCTTTGCAAAGTATGATGGAGTTTCTTGTCCAAAACTACATTTGAGATCTTATGTGAGGAAGATACAACCTCATACAACAGATAACAAATTGTGGATTCACTTTTTCCAAGAAAGTCTGTCAGGTACACAACTCGAATGGTACTACCAGCTAGAAAATACCAAGGTTCATACTTGGGAAGAATTAGCTGCTGCTTTTTACAAACAGTACCAATACAATGCTGATCTTACACCCACTCGTACTCAATTGCGAGGCATGTCTATGGGACCAAAAGAAAGTTTCAAAGAGTATGCACAAAAGTGGAGAGATATGGCTGGAAGGGTTCAACCACCCTTATCTGATCGCGAACTAGTCGACATGTTCATGGGCACTTTAACTGGCCCATTCTATAGCCATTTGCTGGGAAGTTCATCATCAGGTTTCACTGACCTAATACTGACCGGAGAACGTGTCGAAAGTGGCATTCGAAATGGAAAAATTCAAGTAGGATCCTCCTCTGGTACTACAAAAAGGCCCATCAGAAATGAGGTCAATACAGCGCAAATTCAGACAAGTCACAAAAGTGATCAGCATCAATCTGTAGGGGCAGTTATGATCTCCGCATCTGCACCTCAAAAAGATCAACAGCCAAAATATACGCATCGACCAGATGCACCAAGAAGAACTTTCACCAAAATCAACATGCCAATCTCTCAGGCATTGCAGCACTTGCTTAAAGCGGATCTGATCACATTAAGGGGTCCTCCGAAGAATGTCAATACTTCTTCTCTGAATTATCGCCCTGATGCAACATGTGCCTATCATTCAAACTGTCCAGGACATGACGCAGATCACTGCTGGGCCCTGAAAAATAAAATCCAAGACATGATAGATGCTGGAGAAATTGAGTTCGATCCTCCAGAAACTCCAAATGTCATCACAGCACCTATGCCAAAGCATGACAAAACTGTTAATGCTATCATAGACACAGTTTACATTTATGATGTGAACGAAGTATCAATTCCACTCCTCGAAGTCAAAAGAAAGTTCATCCAAGCTGGTTACTTTCCAGGTTGTGATCCCGACTGCTTTTATTGCTCACGCCAACCCAATGGTTGTGAAAATCTAAAGATGGGAATTCAAAAACACATGGATCGCCGTATCATTATGTTTGAGAGGCTCCCTTCTATGGACATGTTGGGCAAAGTCTTTGCCAACGGGATAAGAATGGAAGACGTCTCAGTGATCTCCAGCTTACCATTCAAAATCTCTACCAAGGCTCCATTCAAACTTTCTGCTACACTCAAAGTGGCATCAGTAGTCATTGCTAGACCAACTCCATTTCCATACTCCTCAGACAAAGCTGTCCCATGGGGATATGACACTAATGTTTACATTCATGGAGTTAAGCAGGATCCCTCGACTAAAGAGGACGCAACACTAACTACTTCAGCTGTAAGTAACATTGCAGGCACTAGCAAGATCACGAGAAGTGGAAGAATCTTTTCACCAGAAATTTCTCCAAATATTGCTGCTAGTCCAATCCAGGTTCCAATTCCTATTCCAGATATCAACACTCGAGGCAAAGAGCCACTGATCGAACCAGTTCAAAATCCGGTAGAGATCACTGCTGAGGATCCATCAAAGCAAGAGATGGACGAAATATTGAAAATCATCTGCAAAAGTGATTACAATATTGTCGAACAACTGGGGCATACTGCTTCAAAAATCTCAATGTTATCTCTGCTAAAATATTCAGAAGCTCATGCTAAAGCTCTAATGAAGTTCCTTCAAGCTGCGCATGTGCCTCAAGAAATCCCAATCGACCAATTTGAGAATTGTGTCGCCAGTCTTACAGTGCCCAATGGTCTTGGTTTCTCTGATGTGGATCTAACTCCTGCTGGAAGAAATCACAACAAGGCCCTGCACATCTCTATCGAATGCAACGGCACCACTCTGTCTCATGTGCTAATAGACAATGGTTCCTCTCTAAACGTGTTACCAAAGGTAATACTGGAAAAACTTGACTTCAAAGGAGTTGTGCTACAACCAAGTGATGTGGTTGTAAGAGCCTTCGATGGGTCAACAAGAACGGTGTACGGAGAAGTTAAGCTCCCAATCAGAGTGGGCTCTCAAACTTTCGATGTTATCTTTTCCGTAATAGACGTTCTTCCAACATACTCCTGTTTACTAGGACGCCCTTGGATACATGGGGCAAACGCTGTAACTTCTACCCTGCATCAGAAGTTAAAATACCCAGTAAAAGGAAAGGTTGTCACAGTCTATGGCGAAGAAGAATATATGGTCAGTCACTTGAGCAACGACAAGTATGTTGAGATGGAGGGCGAATCCATCGAAACTCCGTATCAAGCTTTTGAGGTTGTATCTCCAGATATCTCTACCACCAAGCATATTCCTGCTACTCCAGCTACAACTATGGCTTCTCTCAAAGATGCCAAAGCCATGATTGAACAGGGTGATCGCACAGTATGGGGACAACTCCCTGATATACCCTACAAGTCCGACAAGCTAGGTCTGGGCTATAATGGTGAAAATCAAAAGAATGATCAAAATCCTCGCTCTGAAGGGTTAATATCACACTTCGCCAGCCAAGAAGTAAACGCCATTGATGATGAAGGGACATACTTGAACCACATCATTCAGCCATATCCAGACGAAATTCCACCCATTACCATGGGAATGTGGGATGCTGTGGGAGGACCAAATGACGGTTACAACTACCAGTATATCACACCTCAGAATTCTTACATTGCTCTGGAAGATCTTACTCCAACAGAAGAGGGTAATCAAAATGACGGAAGTATCACAAGTCCCGTCACTCAGCAATATCAAAATCCACCCAAAGAAGTATGGGACACGCTAGGAGAACCCAGCGGCAAATACGACTATATGGTGAAATATTCCGCTCCTCCGAGCTTTTCAACTCCCATCAAAGACATTGTCCCGACTGGATGGGACGAACAGTACGACGACAACTTCGCTCTTGAAGAAGCCAGGAAGATGCCAAACAACGAAGGTTATTTTCTGTCACAGTACACTCCTTATCAGGATGCACAAGTCTCTATTCAAAACATCATTCCTACTGCATGGGACGGCCTTATCGAGCATCTCGCTCAGCCAATAGAGGGACCTCCACCTGGATTCTCATATCCAACAAATCATCCAACTTATCCTGAAGAATTACCTACGCATTTTCCCACTAGCGGAATCAATGCTACGGAAGACGAAAAGAACAACTGCAACTGGAACAGCTGGGTGCTCCCTGCTAACAACGGTGGATTGAACAACTGGAAAGCAGAGGATGTGATCTCCTTTGATCAGGAGTAAATGCCATTTCCTGTTTTCTTTGTGTATATTGTGCAAAGATAAAAGTGGTTCCTGAACAATCGAACCATGAGCTTGAAAGCCGTGTGCCTTAGCACAACGGTCCTTCTACAAAAAGGGTTTGTCATATCATGATTATGTGCATTCAATAAAATCATGGGATGCTTGCATGTTCAAAATTTTGTGATCCTTTTTCTTTCTTTATTCGCTTTCAAATAGCTATGTTTTTCTCTTCATACACACTCACATATCTACCATGCAGATTCACATACACGCTGGATCCAGTCAATAACGACTCTGCTATTGCCCGTCATGACTTTGAAAATCCGATCTACCAAACTGAGGACGAAAGTGAGGAAGATTGTGAAGTGCCAAGAGAAATTGCAAGACTTCTAGAACAAGAAGAAAAAGCCATACAGCCTCATGAGGAGCCGATTGAGGTCATCAACTTGGGCAGTGACGAAGAAAAGAAAGAGGTCAGAATTGGGGCTGACTTAGAAAACAGTGTCAAGCAAAGACTGATTCAATTGTTGCAAGACTACGCCGAGATATTCGCCTGGTCTTATCAAGATATGCCTGGCCTTGACACGGACATTGTAGTTCATCGCCTGCCAATCAAAGAAGGAAGCACTCCGGTCAAACAGAGACTGCGAAGGAGTAAGCCTGATATGTCAAAAAAGATCAAAGACGAGGTTGAAAAACAATTCAATGCCGGATTCCTAAAAGTTGTAAGTTATCCTCCTTGGATAGCTAACATCGTGCCTGTACCCAAAAAAGACGGGAAAGTCAGAATGTGTGTAGACTACAGAGATCTGAACCGGGCAAGCCCTAAAGATGATTTCCCTTTACCGCACATCGATGTACTAGTTGACAATACCGCACAATGCAAGGTATTCT
Source organism: Vicia villosa (assembly GCF_029867415.1). Classification (NCBI taxonomy): domain Eukaryota; kingdom Viridiplantae; phylum Streptophyta; class Magnoliopsida; order Fabales; family Fabaceae; genus Vicia; species Vicia villosa. Next base: position 113,119 of record NW_026705997.1, on the reverse strand, counting down.
CCTTTATGGACGGATTCTCAGGGTACAATCAAATCAAGATGGCACCCGAAGACATGGAAAAAACAACCTTCACAACTCCCTGGGGAACCTTTTGTTACAAAGTAATGCCCTTTGGTCTAAAAAATGCTGGAGCTACCTACCAACGAGCAATGGTAACACTATTTCATGATATGATTCATCAGGAAATAGAGGTGTATGTCGATGACATGATCGCAAAATCCAACACCGAAGAAGAACATTTGAGTCATTTACACAAGCTGTTTGACAGACTCAAGAAATACAGATTGCGACTGAACCCGAACAAGTGTACCTTTGGAGTAAGATCCGGTAAACTCTTAGGTTTCATCGTCAGCAGTAAAGGTATTGAGGTTGATCCTGCCAAGGTCAAAGCCATTCAAGAAATGCCTATACCCCGTACCGAGAAACAAGTCAGAGGATTCTTGGGACGTCTAAACTACATAGCCAGATTCATTGCCCATATGACTCCTACTTGTGTGCCAATCTTCAAATTACTGAAGAAAGATCAAGTGGAAAGATGGAATGACAAATGCCAGTTAGCCTTTGATAAAATCAAAGAATACCTTCAAAAACCGCCAATCTTGTTACCTCCTGTGGAAGGCAGACCTCTGATAATGTACCTAACTGTGTTAGAAGATTCAATGGGGTGTGTACTCGGACAACATGACGATTCCGGTCGAAAGGAGCACGCAATCTACTATCTTAGCAAAAAGTTTACCGATTGTGAAACAAGATACTCACTACTCGAAAAAACTTGCTGTGCCTTAGCATGGGCGGCTCGCCGACTAAGACAGTATATGCTAAATCACACCACTTTCCTGATCTCCAAGATGGATCCAATCAAATACGTGTTCGAAAAACCTGCTCTCTCTGGAAGGATTGCAAGATGGCAAATGATCCTAACAGAATATGACATTCAATACACTTCGCAAAAAGCAATCAAAGGAAGTGTGGTAGCTGATCATTTAGCTCATCAAGCAGTAGATGATTATCAGGCATTGAACTTTGACTTCCCAGACGAAGACATTATGCTAGTCAATGACTACAAACAACCAGGATCCCGATGGACTATGGTTTTTGACGGAGCTTCTAATGCGCTCGGCAATGGCATCGGAGCTGTGATCATTTCCCCCACAGGAGGTCATACACCCTTCACCGCCAGATTGTGTTTCAATTGCACCAACAATATAGCCGAATACGAAGCATGCATTCTGGGTCTCAAAGCTGCAATTGATCTAAAAATCAAATTCCTTGAAGTCTACGGAGACTCGGCCTTGGTAATCTACCAAGTCAAAGGGGAATGGGACACAAAGCACCCAAATCTAATTCCATACAAAGAACATGTGTTGAGTTTGATTCCTTACTTCGAGGAGATCACTTTCGAACACATCCCACGCGAAGAAAATCAACTAGCTGATGCCTTAGCTACCATGTCATCCATGTTCAAAGTCAATTGGGACGACGAAGCTCCTATGATCACCATTTACAGGCAAGACGAACCAGCCTATTGCAATGAGATCGATACCAAACAAATGGAAGACAAATCATGGTTCCATGAAATACAAAGGTATCTCGAAACCCAGGAGTACCCTGAAGGAGCATCTATTAACGACAGAAAGTTTCTAAGGAGATTTGCCTCCAAATTCTTCCTAAGCAATGGAACTTTGTACAAGCGCAACCATGACTCGACTTTACTTCGTTGCGTAAACAAGAAGGAAGCAGAACAAATCATGGAAGACATACACAATGGTACCTTCGGTACTCATTCCAACGGACATACAATGGCTAAAAAGATCTTGAGAGCAGGTTACTACTGGTCTACCATGGAGACAGATTGCCATCATCATTCCAAAACTTGTCACAAATGCCAGATATATGCCGACAAAGTGCATGTACCTCCAGTTCCATTAAACGTTCTGACGGCTCCTTGGCCTTTCGCAATGTGGGGTATTGATATGATTGGAGAAATCAAACCTACTGCTTCCAACGGACATCGCTTTATCCTGGTCGCTATTGACTACTTCACAAAGTGGGTAGAGGCAGCTTCATATGCTTCTGTCACCAAGAATGTGGTAGCCAGGTTTATCAAGCACAATCTCATTTGTCGGTACGGCATCCCCGAAAGGATCATCACTGACAATGGCACGAATCTAAACAACAAAATGATTACTGAACTCTGCACGCAGTTCCAGATCAAACATCATAATTCTTCTCCATATCGACCAAAGATGAACGGCGCTGTCGAAGCCGCCAACAAAAACATCAAGAAAATCATACAAAAGATGACAGTAACCTACAAAGACTGGCATGAGATGTTACCTTTTGCTCTTCATGGTTATCGCACATCTGCGCGTACTTCAACAGGGGCAACTCCATTCTCGTTAGTCTACGGTATGGAAGCAGTTCTCCCAATCGAAATCCAGATTCCTTCCTTAAGGATCATGAAAGAAGCCGATCTAGACGAAGACGATTGGATTCAAACTCGATTCGACCAAATACACTTGATCGATGAGAAAAGACTTGCAGCTATCTGTCATGGCCAGCTATACCAAAAGCGCATGATCAAAGCATTCAACAAGAAAGTCAAAAGTCAAGCATACCAAACTGGTGGCTTGGTTATCAAACGCATCATCTTACCACAAGGTGATCCCAGAGGCAAATGGACCCCCACCTACGAGGGACCATTCATAATCAAGAAAATATTCTCCGGCGGTGCCATGTTGCTTACCACCATGGATGGCGAGGATTTCCCACACCCTGTGAATGCGGACATAGTCAAAAAGTACTTTGCTTAAAAAAAAAAAAAAAAAAATACAGCTCGCTAAGTTGAAAACCTGAAAGGGCAACTTAGGCAAAAATGAGCGTCTCGGTGGATTGAAAACCCGAAAGGGCGATCCAGGCAAAAATTAGAGACAAAACAAATACAATCCCGGTAGGCTGAAAACCTGAAAGGGCAGCCTAGGCAAAAATTAGGGAATAAAGCATACAACTATGTCCCGCTCAGCTGCCTACTCACCGACAAGGTTCAACACCTCAAAGACACCGATCAGTCCAATCACTTTCTTCCAACAAGTGAGGGATGAGATGCTCGAAGACAGATTGGCAATAGCAGAATTGAAACTTGACTGGATCGTTCTCACATAGCTATTTCTTTTCATAAATACTTTTCAAAACTTTCTGACAATTTCCTACTTCTAGGATTGTTGTCTCCCTATACTAATCCGCCTATCACGGCACCTTTTCAAAAATCAATGCAGCTTATAACTAACATTTTCATTTTTTCTGTTTTGAATACGCGAGCATCCCAATGATATTTTGAATGAACATATGCATTTGAATATGATTGATGTTTACCAGGAAAAACAGGAATAGCATTCCGGACATGTCCCAATTATTTGGACATTATCCTAAACCAGCATCAGAAGGAAGTTTCCCCAATGGAGACACATTCCTCAACAAATCCCTCAAAAAGATTTTTCTTTCGAAAGAAGTCTTATTCCCCAGCAGGGTTGTTCCAGATTACTGTCTTCAGAAGGTGTGATCTCCGCACCCAAACTTGGTCAGATAGTGCATCGGAGGATTATGCATCTTCCTCATTCCCACTCCAAAGGGCGTCACAGTCCGAACTCTCAAAACTACTGTTCATCCCCGAGCAGTAATCAAAGATCCTTCAATAGAACATCCTGGTTCTCAAAGAATTTCCCCAACCCAGGGTACTCAAGCGAGACAGAAGATCATCAACAACCACGATGCCTTCACTTCCAAATGGCTAGCAGGGATTTATTTTCCCAATCACAATGCCTTCATTTCTTGACGACTAAGCTGGGATTTATTTTCCCAATCAGGAGCTTGACACGCTCTAAGCTGCATAAACCATGCATCACATTCACACTCATATTCACATTCACAATCATGCATCATACGCATATTCATACACAACATAACTTGCATATTTCTCCTCTAGCTCGAGGATCTCATATCATACATGCATCATAGACATCGCATATTATTAACTTGATTTTTCAGGTAGACAGATGTCTTCAGCAAAGATGTTCTCACTCACATGCAGTGTTCATCCTGAATCTTATTCAGACAAGCAGTCCTTTCAGATACAATCAAACCAAAGATTCACTCTGAAGAACTCTCATTCTCAACTCATTTATCATCTAACATTGCTAGTCTAAGGCGATACCTCAGACGGTTCCAGAACGATCTAGCATTTCAGATCTAAGGCGATACCTCAGACGGTTCCAGAACGATCTAGCATTTCAGATCTAAGGCGATACCTCCGACGGTTCCAGAACGATCTAGCATTTCAGATCTAAGGCGAAACCTCAGACGGTTCCAGAACGATCTAACATTGCAGATCTAAGGCGATACCTCCGACGGTTCCAGAACGATCTAACATTGCAGATCTAAGGCGAAACCTCAGACGGTTCCAGAACGATCTAACATTGCAGATCTAAAGTGATACCTCAAACGGTTCCACAATGATCAACTTTCAAATCCTTCATCAAGATATAATCAACAGATTCATTCTGATGAACAAACCATCAACACATTGTCCAGGTGGCATCCGAAAGCCCATCTCAGGTAATGTTTCAATCTGCCAACAACATTTCACAGACAACATTCAAATGCAACTTCCAACATCTCTGCTGATCAAGGTAAGTGCAAATTTTCAGGGCATCTATTTATTCAATCATCTTCTACCTTCAGATTTCAGACAATCTCTTCAGGTTTAAGAAGATTGAATAGGGGCAACTGTTATACCCCAAAATTTGCCCACATCTTTTTTCAAGAAAACTTCAATCTGAAAATTAAGAGTTTCATATAAACATGGATTTTTATTTCAAATATCCTAGACATATGAAGTACTTAAATTTCAGAATTTTTCTTACACAGTAACTTGGCTTACAGTGGAATTTATTCTTACGCAAACGCCAAATACTGTTCATTACTTCACAAATACTATTTATTTATTTTACAGATAAATAGTACTAACACAGTTCATGCAGGGTTAAATCTTTTTGCAGGCGCAAAAGCAGGAAACTCACACTGTACTGGTAACAATTGTTTTTGTTTTCCCACTAACTTTTGTGCTATATTCCATTATTTTCAAAATCTTTTCAAATCTATCCTTTCAAATTCAAATCTCAACTTTATTCTATCCATCTCTCTTTTCCCAACAATATCATACACTTTCTTTCAAATCTCACTTCCACTCAAATTTCCTTTTGTACGGAATCACATCATTCCCCAACGTCTCTATCATCTTTTCCATTCTATAAATACCTCTCATTCTTTGCACAAATCTCACATCAAATTCTAAATCATCTTTCAAATTTCTACTTCATCATCCATTTTCTTTCTTCTTTCCTAGCAAGAATGGCAAAATGGATAGAGACACTGTTTCTTACAGTCATCACCATTGCTACGGTGATCATGACTTTCTTCTGCCTACACAGTCCTGAGAAGTGTGGACCTGCAATGGTTGCATTCCCAATCCTCTACATGTTATTGATCATAGCATGGTTCATCAACCGTCATTTTTAAAGTTTGCCGTGTTTCTTATTTTCTTAAACGTACCGTCTATTCGTCGTACTGTTCAATAGTATGTAATATTTATACTGTCAGTATTAAATGTTGTACTATTTGTCATAATATTGCTTAATTACTAAGATAATATTTTGTGTGTTTCTGCCAGTCAAATATTTCTATTTCTGTGCATTTAACAATTTTCAGGTTATTATCGGTAATTTTGCCCGCATACCGTAAATATCAGTTATTTATTATGTTTCTGTTTTCTAACAAGTCATGTAAATAAATTTTCATGCTTCACACCAAACAAAAACAAAAATAACAACAAAAAAAAAAAGAAAATTAACTTTGACGGTTGATTTTTCACTTTAACTGCTGCTTCAGTACACGAACAGTCGGTTGACAGACAAACTGCAGACAGTACAATTCACAGTGATTTGTACAATCAATCAAATCAATCATTCACAATTCAAATTTCCAAGATTTTTGTGTTAGAAGTCTTCTGAATATCACATGATTAGCAGAAACTCAACACTGCACAAAAATCAGGTACGCTTAACTGCCTCCTATACAGACAGTCCCTAATCAGGGTTTTTCTTGTTTTAACAGGAGCAACAAGTTTTGAGAGCTCAAATGGATTTCATATACATCCATACATCTCAAAGTACCATCATACAAATTTTCAAACTTCAATTCACTCAGACGCACCGTCAGCAGCTCAAACAGTCAACAGACGACCCGTTTGACCAAAAAAGTCAACTGACAGTCAAAAATGAAATTTTTTGTCAAAGTCCATATTTTGTCAAAGGATTCAACATTTGATCATTGGATGATCACAATTCATCAAGGAAAGATCAAAAATCAACAAAACCCTAAGATTCAAAATTAGGGTTTTTGCCTGAAAAGTCAACTCAACTTTGACTGATCATAACTCTCTCATCCTTCATCCAAAAAATGTCAACCAAAGCTCATTTTGAAGGAAATTCAATTATCTTTCAAATGCAATTGATCCCATGGTCATAGCATTCACCATTTGAAAAATATGGCCAAAGACATTACAGGTCATTTTCAAAGTCAACAAAAAGACACTTTTTTCAAAAGGACACACAAGGAGAACCAAAAATCATTTTGACATGAGACCAAAGACATTGGTTAGAGGACTCTTTGAGGTTTCCAAAAAGTGCAAGATCTCCTTCATATGACAAAAATTGAAGGATTTACACCTTGTTGAAGTTGGCTAAATTTTGGGAAAATGCATGAAATCAACATTGCTCAAAAATGTTTTTTTTCCAAAAGATGCCAAGTTTTTATGGTCCAAACATCTTTGCCATGATATTATGGGCCTCCCACGACCAAGACAAAGCCCACATCTATATTATCCATTTTTGACATAATTTTATCTTATTTTAAGATTAAAATTAAAGGAAAATTGCATGGATAATTGGTGGCTTGATCTCCAAGCATGACTCACCTCCAAAGTATTCAATTTTCTGCAGAAGATTGATGCCCAAGGCAAGAGCATTGAATGTAGTCAAGGCTTGGTCAAAAATTCAAAGTTTTTTATTATTAAAGAACCAAAACTTTCAACAAAGACAACAAAGCTTCTTAGCTTGAGTTCCAAGCAACTTTGGGCTATAAAAGAAGCATCATACTTCAGCAAAAGGAGGGACACACGAAATATATCAAGGCATAGTCAAGAAACTCATCAAAATTCTCTCAAAATTCCATAACTTTGTAAAATTCAAATTTCATTCTCCAATCAATATTAATACAAATCAAGCTTTTTAATCATCTTCTCCAACATCATAGAGTAAGATTAAACTCTTAATACAAGCACATGAGAGTCGTATAAGACATTCAAAGTTCTTCATGTACATATGCCTTTAATTTTCGTTTTCATATATACAATTAATATCAATGTAAACTAACCATTCTATCATGCTCATAAGGTCCCATGTAGATGATCTGGGTCTTAACATGCCAACTCCCACGTGAAAATTAGCCTATACCATTAACCATTGAACATGAGTGTTCATACTTGAATCCTTTCGAATCCATAGTTACAAGGCTTGAATTGAAAAACTAACACCACCATCGTGTTCAGGAGACAATTTTAAGTCAGTCTGGGTCCTTTTCTTTTTCGTTCATGGCTGTTTTTGTAGGTTTTCAAAAAGCATGGAAATCTGAAGGAAAATCCGCAGGAAATTCCATAAGTAAATCCGCAGCTAATTTCGCAGGTACCAAGGAAGAAGATGATGAATAGTGGCGCTGAAATTTTGACCGCTTGCGTGGCAATTTCTAATCATCCCATTCGCTGGTCAAAAAACGTGGACCCCACGTTGAACCCTTGACTTCAGCATGATCACATGTTGAACCTCAAACCATGTGCATCATGTATCCACGCATCTGGGCCTTTGATCTCCATCAGTTCTTCATCCAACGCGCCTGATCCAGCAATCCACACCATGGACTTTCAATCATGCCACACCAGATCATATCCTTTTTATATTTTCTATTTTTATTTTATTTTTATTGCAAAAATAATTAAAAATACTTAAAAAATTCCAAAAATTCCACAAAAAAATATTTTAGACTTCTAAAAATATATATTATTTTCTGAAATAAAAATATTTTATTTTTCTTCATAATTTCAATATTTTACATAATTAATTAGTATATGTTTATATATTTACTTTTTAATTATTCTAACCAATCAAAAAATCATAAAAAAAATTGTTCTTTGTGTTAAATATTGTTTATATATCATAAACTAATTTTGTACATATTTAGGATAATTTTCTCTTTAAGCTTTAATTATTTGTGTAATTATTTATATAATTATGTCTTAATTAACTTAAAAAACCCAAAAACAATTTCAAAAATTCCAAAAAAAAATTAGTTTTGTTCTAAAATTAATTGACAAACCTTTTGTACATATTTTAAACTTATTTTCTAAGTTTATATCATATTTTCATCTTTTCTTCATTTTAAATTAATTAATCATGCATTAATTATATTTAAAATAAATCATAAAAAATCCAAAAACATGCCTTTTATTTCTTGCAATTTAAAATTCCTAGATAAATGTATAGGATGTCAAATTCATGTAAATAGGCTAGTTTACATTTCCCGCACAATCGATGTAATAGCGTAGATTTACTTTCTGCACTTTACATTTCCGCATTTTAATTTCCAGCACCCATATAAACTGCGTGTATGTCAAAGATAAAACTGAACCGTCAGATCACTAACTTCAAAGATAAATATCTGAATTCAATCACAATCACATTTGCACCTCCTAGGGTAACCCCTTTTCACTCTTTTCAAAATCAAAGTTACATTTCTACTGTTTCGAGTACAAAATCGAACCTTTTGTTTATATCCGACGAATGGATAGATTTTTAAAGGGAACAAGGATAAAGACCTCCTAACTCAGGGTAGACCTCCTAGTTTGCTTGCTCAAAATCAAAACAAACAAAATTCTCATACACTGTTGTTTTTTAAAACGAATTTTCCAAAAGACAATATTTTGTATACATCCAAACACGGATCATTACAAAATTAACGATCTTTTCAAAACATCTTTCGAAAGATAAACAAGCATTTGTATATATCCGCACAAGGATCATTACAAATTCTATTTGCAAAGGTATTTCAAAAACACAGGTAAAGCATTCCGAATCAATTGAAAAGTAAAGCAAATGAGCTAAGCAAACTAAAGAGCCCATGGATAACCATGGATACAAAGGGTGCTAACACCTTCCCTTTGTATAACCTACCCCCTTACCCAGAATCTCTCAAAGGTCTTTTTTCTGTTTCTTTTATAAACCTTTCCTTCATTGGATAAAATAAAAGGTCGGTGGCGACTCTGTAAACTTTTTCAAAAGTGACGCGAAAGCGTCCGATCGACAAAAAAAGAGTCAGTTCACGTATCCCACCCACGGAGGGGTATGGCCCGAAAGGACGGTCCACACTCTCACTCGCGAATGGCGGCCGGAGAACCTTCTTCTCCGATTCACTTTCGACAGCTCTCTTCACGTCTCATCGCTCTCGTTCGCTTCTCTGTCTCGAAGTCTCTCGCCTCTCACGAACTCGGCGCCGTTCCCTCATTCGCCGATGAAGAATTACAACACCGCGGAGAAGCACTGGTGGCCCTCGTTTCTCATTCCGATCGTTTCCCTCTCGGTTCTCTCAACTCCAGTCATCTCCCTCTCTTATCTCCGCCGTGACAACAAACAAAGAAACAATTTCCTCACTCGTCTCGTCTCTCAGTTTCGACGCTTCGATCAGTTCTCGTCTCTGACTCTCGATTTACGCTTCTTTCCGTCTCCGACGCTTCTCCGATTGCAGCTCCGGTATGGCTTAATGCGTATTCTTTCTTCGATTTCGTCTCTGAATCGGTGCTTCGATGATGTTGCAATGTTGTTGTTGTTTGACGCAGATGAAGATGAAGATACCGTGCAGTGAAGATTATGGAGATTCAAGATTGGTGAAGTGTTGTTGTGCAACGTTTCGGTTGAAGGCTTTTCTGAAGATCAAGCCTCGAGAATTGAGTTAGAGGTGAGTCCGATTTCTGCTACCTTCCTACTTTACCTTTCCGTTATGCTTCTTTTCTTCTGATCTTTTCTGTTAGAGTCTTTTTTGTGATTGAATTGGAGAATTTTTGTTGAGAGGTTGAAGATGAAGGTGGTTGGGGATCAATTCTGTAGATTGGAGAGGATTGAGAGATGGAGATTGAAGAGAGGATTGAAGTGATGAAGATGAGAGGAGTGATGAAGATGATGGATGGTGAATGGTGCGTGTGTTCTTATGGTGTGTAGATTGAAGGTTTAATGGTTGAATGAATGGTGGATGAGCGTGTGAAGAAGATGGCCTGAAGAGATTGAATTGTGGAGGGAAAGGAGAATATATAGGTGAGAAGATTGAAGAGATTCAGTTAGAGAGTGATTTAGAACCCTTGGATTGAGAGGATTCTGTTATGAATTGGAGGGTGAGGATTCGAGGGTTAGTTATGTTGGTTAGTGCAGTTAGATTCTGTTATGAGATTGTTAGGGTTGGTTATAGATTAGGAACTTGTTAGATTCGGTTAGGAATTCTGTTGGGAAATGTTAGCATTGGTAACTGCTTTTTGGGAGTTAGTTATAGGTTAGGATTCTGTTTTGAGGTTGGATGGTGGTTACAGTTAACTGAAATTCTGTTAGAAGATTAGAGGTTAAAGAAAAAAAACAGGTTAGTTGAATGTTAGAAAGTGGTTAGAGGGTATTTCTGTTTTTGGTAGTTATATGGTTTGAGAATTTGAAACTGCCCTGTTACCAGTACTATTTTTTTTTAATTGTTCATGTTGTGTAAACATTCTCAGGAACTTGTATGTAGTGGTTTGGAAATTGAATGGAATTTGGGGTTTTCTTGTGTTATGCAGCTTTTGTTAATCACTTGGTGAGCTGAATTTGCAATTGGTATGGGAATTTTCTATTTGTATGAGGAAATGGTTGTACTTCTGTTTGACAATAGTCATGAATGGGACTGGTTTTGTAATGTCAATTACAGGTAAATTTTGGTCCCAAGGTATGCTGGGCTGTTTTAATATGTATGGTATGGTTTGCAGGTTTTTTTGTAAATGTGTTTTATGTGGTTTTGAAGAGTGTTTATGGTCTAGATTGTGGAAGTTTGAGAAGATAACAAACTGTTGGATTGTAAAATGCAGGTGGGTTCAAAGAAAATGGAGATCTCAAGTATGGCTTAAAACAAAAAGAAGAAGTGAAGATGAATATCCATGATGGAGAAATCTTGAAGACTAGAAGTCAATTGTTGACTCAAGTCTCTTTGTGTTTTGCTGTAATGTCTTGTGGTATATGAAATTTGAAGTTTGTATTGACTTTTGATGATGAATTATTCCTCAAGCAATAAAGAACAACTTCCCTCTATTTCTCTTGGATTTGTAAATAATGTAGACTTTTTGTAGTGATCCTTCATAATGAAATTGAACTTTGTAAGCTTGTAAATTTGTTGTGGAAAACCTTGAATGAATCTTGTAACGAGTCATGATGCTCACTTGAATTAACTTTACAAATGAATCACTTTCACATTATTGTTTGGATCCAAATGACAAACTTCGCATATTCAGGTCAATTCAGTACTTCAAATGATAACGAAAGCCCACTCGAACCAAGCTAGAGAGGATGAGTAGGATCACTTGACTTAAGCCTTAAATGATGATGAATACCTTGATCCATAGTCTTGAGAAGTCTATTTTGATATACCCACATCAAGTCTTATGATGAAATCCAATGTAAAAGATTTGTATCATAAGTAAAGAAATTGAGCCAATTCTTGGTGCCAAAAACCCTAGAATTCCATTGAAGATAAGAACCCAAAAAATCTCAGTCCATGCTCTTAACCCAAAGGGACTTCACAAAACGAACTCACATGTGCAACTATCCCTTATTCCTCTGATCCTTTGATTATGTATCCAATGAATGCATGTTGTGTATAATGACCTAATGGAAAGATGCATATGAATGTGAAACTTAAGCCAATTAGAAATAAATATGTGGGCAAATTTTAGGGTGCAACAGGCCCCGCGACCCAATGCCTACGTATCCCTTACAAGGAATCAGAGCGACCGTAGTTCGGCTCCATAGTTTCCATTTGTTTTGTGTTTTTTAGTTGAACAGCGGTTAAGGTCACAATCCACGATGCTCGACCTTTGGAGACTTATACGCCTATTTTTGGAAAGGACTTAACTTGTTCTTAAGCGCCTAACCAGGCAAAAGAATGAACTTGGGTTTGTGTTTTTTATGTAACTACATGATGAACAAAACCCAATACAAGGTTTCGCACCACTTCGTCACTTTGTTTTAATTCGAGCCTTTATTAAGTGTTTTAAATGTTTTTTTGTTGGGTATTTTTTAAGGGAATTTACTTTGCGATTTGAATCACATAAAAATGTATGATGATTGAGAAGCAAATTAGGGAATGAATCCCACTCACTTCTATCCCATTATATAATGTTCAAGAAACAGATTAGGGAATGAATCCCACTCATTTCTATCCCATTAATTAATGTTCGAGAAACAGATTAGGGAATGAATCCCACTCATTTCTCTCCCATTAAGTAGTGACTGAGAAACAGATTAGGGAATGAATCCCACTCATTTCTATGCCACTAAGTGATTGAGAAACAGATTAGGGAATGCATCCCACTCATTTCTCTATCACTTTCTTAATGTGATTCGCCTCTTTATTTATTAGTGTTTTAATGTTGAAAAGAAAAAAGAATGGACAAGGGGGACTAACCTATTTTCTAGCCTAATTGTTATTCTAATTCCTATTTAAAATCTAAACTAAAATCTAAAGGGAAGTATTCTAAGAAGAAAGTTGTTTAAGTTGACTAAAGTCAACTTTAACAACTAGGGGTATTTTAGACCTTTCACAAAACATTGAAAATATTCACAAAAATAAAGGAATTACATTCTAAACCTACAAGAAAATATTCACAAGCAATTTGCAAATTTTTTATCAAGTTTAAGGCTATTTTTAGAATTAAAACTAAAAAACTAAGTATTTTCTATTATTATGCACTAATCACAATTCAAAGAAAATCAACCATTAAAAACAATTAAAAATCTAAAAATGAAATCTATGGATTATTAAAATTCTAATTGGTAAGAAAAACTATTTTTTGTCATTTTTTATTTGAACAAAATCAATTACCAAGCAAGAAAGAAAAGAAAAAAAAAAGAACTATTTTATTTGTTTTTATGACCAGCAAAGGGGGGTGAATCAGCAAAAAAAACAATTGAACTAATATTGTGTTAACTAGCGTATGGGCCCAGTTTTAGGGGTGTGAAAATGAAAAGCGCTGAGCCCAGTCATGCGTGATCCAATAAGCCACCCTCTTCATTTTATTTTCTTGTTTCCAATTATTATTCTCAGCATGTTATTTTTATATCATGTGCTTTTTTCTTTAACTTGACACAATAAAGGGGCACATGAATATCAATTGGTCGAACTAATTTAAATGGAATAAGACAAAACACCAAGCTTCAGCCAATCAAAATGAACCACCTCACGTGCCAATGATTGAGATGAAAGAAAAACATCAAAAAGCTGGGAAAAGAGCCAACTACTTTATGCCACGTAAGCTGACGGAAAGAGGAAGCAGACAAAATGAAACAGACGCCGGAGCAAAGCTCCGGTCGTCTTCTCCGGCCATACTAAAGGCGGAGGTCCCCGAAAGCACCCAGAAACCTATGATCCGACCACCGTTCAGCTCGGTTTCGCGAGCTGATTCCGAATCCGGCATCCATTTTCTCTGGTTCTCCTTCTACTTTCCAAACCGAGACACTTCTCAAAACCCTAACCAACAAGCACTTCACCGAAACCTAAACTAAGCATAGCAACATGATCTTTACAATACATAGAACTCAAATATATCACCCTAGCACTCAAACAAATTATCATATCAATGGAAATCAAAACGAGTTCAAATTCACATATGAGATGCATCACGTACTTTGCAAACATGCTGGTGTTAAATCTTAACCTAACTCTATGATAATTAAGCATTCGTAGTCCTATTACGTGCCTCTAATGCAAGTGATCAGAAGTCTTACTTGTTATGACTCTCGCACCGAAACGAAGAGAAGCTTTACAAGCTGCGTTCCATTTCTTAGTTCTTGATGAGGATGGCGATAAGCTATATTCTTGAGAAATAAGCTCAAGATCCACGTGTAGAATGAAGATTATGCTTGCTTTGATCAAGAATCCACAAAGGAAACGGAACTCGAATATTGAAGATGATGATGGAGCTTGCGGACGGTGGAGGTTGAATGAGAGTGAGGATAGAATTGGCGATTAGAATTTTTTACAAGACTGTAACTAACTTTTCTTTTGTAGAGAAAAAGAAGAGTAGTGAGAGAATGGAGAAGAGAGAGTGATGAGAGAAGTAGAAGATGATGATGAAGAGTGATGAAGTTTGATGATGGTGGTGGTTCAAAATCGTGGTGATGATGATTGATGTTGAAGGAAGAGTTTGTTATGGTAGTTGGAGATTTGTTAGGAGTTAGTTATGGTTTTTGCTTGAAGATGAAGATGAAGATGAGGGAGAGAGGAAGAGTGGGCGGAGAGAAGAGAGAGTGAGAGGGAGAAGAGAGTTGAGTGTGAAACTGGAAAAATGAATCTGTCCTCGTGAGAGTGAGGGGTGAGGAGATTATATAGAGTGTGTGTGTGTGTGTATGGTATTATGGTGTGGTCGGTGCATGGAATCTTTTTCCTTATTCTTCATGAACCAGCATGGCATTTTAAGCAAGCCTCTTGTATGCAGCATTGTGTGGTTTATTCAGGGCGCGACTTTGATTGCTCATACCTTGATGCATACATACCCAATTGTTATTATCCATGGCTTGTTGGAAAGAGGACATGTACTGGAACACCTTAGCATTTGAATCAAACCACGAAGATATCCATAATTCTCTAAAATTAGTCCTAAATTTGGCACGTCACGTGTTTGTGAATATGTCTGCGCGTGACCTAACATCTTGCCCAGCCAGATGCGTAATTTTTCCTATTGTGAGAGTGTGACTTTGAGCACTCACAATTGATTCAATATTCACTCAATTACCTTGATTTTGGTCTTGTTGAGTAGAGGGCATGGAGAAGAATATAAGCATACCAAGTTTTCACCTGATTGACTTTTTTATTTCTCTAGAATTAGTCTCAAATTCAGCACACCAAGTGTTTGATGAAATGTGTCAAGCAGCCCAGAATTTTGCCTTTAACAACATGACTTGAATTTCAATGAAAAGTTCCAACTTTAAACCTTCATAACTCTCCAACCAAGCTTCCAATTGACAAGTGCCGAACTACAAAGTTTTAGAGGACCATGAGATGAACATTTCTTATGTTGAGCTTGTTTTGAAATTCTTCCATCTGCCACGTGTAAATTGATGCTAAAGTGGACTGCTCAGCCATTTACAAACTCCTCAAAATTTTCTCTAAGTGTCATAACTTTCCCTTTTTGGCATTTCCATTTCAACTACCTTCCAAATTTGGAAAGTTTTGGTTATTTCTTGATTTTTATTTTATTTCCTTGATTTTCTTTGACCGATTTTCCACCAAAAGTCAACACTTGACAGTTGACCTCGACATTTTACCAAAAAGTCAACTATCCTGATTTTTTCAATTCCAGATGAATTTTCAATTAATCAATCCCCGATTCCATTTCCAATTAATCATCAACCAAAGGAAATCAATTGCACACTTCTCCATGAGTCTCAATTCACCTCACATTATAAAATCGACTCCTGATTAAATGTTGACCAAAAAGTCAAATGCGTTGACTCTGGTCAAAAAACCCTGATTCAGGAGACCGGATGATTTGCAAGCTTGTACCCTCCTTTTAAAGCTTTGAGTTGAAGATAATGAAACCCTAATCTCAAGAGGACTTCCATGGAGATGATGCCATACAATCAGACTTCAAATCTTCCCTTAATTTTGATCAGGAATTTCTTCCGCAGAAGCTCTTTTCTTATCAATTCTGAATAGTAACCATGATATGGATGAATGTAATGGATGAGTGGCCTAGATGAGGTATGCATATGAATGTGATATGAAAGCCAGTTGGGGAATAAATATGTGGGCAAATTTTGGGGTGCAACAGCTGCCCCTATTCAATCTTCTTAGACCTGAATGTACAAACGATACAAGTTCTGGACATTTGAGGTGTAAGTGGATTGAATACCAAAGAACCCAAAAATTTGCGCTCAGGAGTAACAACTCTGAAGAGACATTTGTAACTGTGATTTTGAGAAAGGACACCAGTTACTACTGATTCCAAACAGGGGATACTATTAAATGCTTGACATAAACAAGAAACGCCAGTCAACTACTGGACCTTTGCCGATAACAACCGGACTTTGAAGGAAAGGACTAATAACAATCAGACCTGACCAAAGGATGCCCGTAACAACAGGACTTTAAGGAAAAAGCTAGCAACCACTAGACTCGACCAAAGAATGCCTGTAACAACAGGACTTTTGCTGGTAATAACCAGACTTTGGAGGAAAGGACTAATAACGATCAGACCTAACCAAAGATGCCTGTAACCACAGGACTTTAAAGGAACAGACTAGTAACAACTAGAACTGACCAAAGGATGCCTGTAACAACAAGACTTTTGCTGGGAACAACCAGACTTTGAAAGATGCCCATAACCACGAGACTTTTAAAGGAACAGACTAGTAACAACTAGAACTGACCAAAGGATGCCTGTAATAACAGGACTTTTGCTGGTAACAACCAGACTTTGAAAGATGCCCATAACCACGGGACTTTTAAAGGAGCAGACTAGTAACAACTAGAACTGACCAAAGGATGCCTGTAACAACAAGACTTTTGCTGGTAACAACCAGACTTTGAAGGATGCCCATAACCACGGGACTTTTAAAGGAGCAGACTAGTAACAACTAGAACTGACCAAAGGATGCCTGTAACAACAAGACTTTTGCTGGTAACAACCAGACTTTGAAGGATGCCCATAACTACGGGACTTTTAAAGGAGCAGACTAGTAACAACTAGAACTGACCAAAGGATGCCTGTAACAACAGGACTTTTGCTGGTAACAACCAGACTTTGAAGGATGCCCATAACCATGGGACTTTAAAGGAACAGACTAGTAACAACTAGAACTGACCAAAGGTGCCTGTAACAACAGGACTTTTGCCGGTAACAACCAGACTTTGAAGGATGCCCATAACCCTGGGACTTTAAGGAAAGAGATGCCAATAATCATTGGACTTGACTGAAGGAGACTAGTAATGATTAGACTCTCATTGGGGATGTTGATGAACACTGGATTTGAAAGTGATGCCAATAACTATTGGACTTGACATGAAACGAAAACTAGTAATGACTAGATTCAATTAAGGGACGCCAATAAACATTGGTATTGACTGAAAGAAAGGCTAGTGACAACTAGAATCAATCAGGGGATGCCAGTAAACACTGAGCTTTCAAGAAGATATTGATGCTTGCGAAGCATAAGGATTACATGGATCCCTCAGGCCAAAGGCGGGGTGTAATCTTCAAGAGTGGCATTCATTCGAATTGCCACACACATAATATGGATTTCAAATGTTTGAAAAATGAGATGGGTTGAATGCCCACCCTCATTCGCACTCTAATCTGCACGCGGAATGCGGGAAAATAACCAAAACAAGACTAGTAACGACTAGACTCGACACGCGAATGACAGTAACGACTGGACATTCACGGAGATGTTGATGCTTGTGAAGCATAAAAGTTACATGGATCCCTCAGGCCAAAAGGCGGGGTGTACTCTTCAAGAGTGGCATTCATTCGAGTTGCCACACACCAAGTATGATTACCCAAATGATTGAAAAACGAGATGGATTGAATGCCCACCCTCATTCGTACTCTAATCTGCATGCAGCACGGGAAAATAACCAAGGCAAACTTGCAAGAAGCAAGAGATATCCCTTATGCAAAAGGCAGTAAGGGGACTCACAAAAAGTGAATACAAAGAGAGGACTGGTGACGACCAGACTCTATTAGATGATGCCAGTAAACACTGGACTTTGAAAGAGGTATTGTTACTTGGGGCATAAGAACTACATGGTTCCCTCAGGCCGAGAGGCGGGGTGTAATTCTACAAGAGTGACAATCATTCGAATTGCCACACACAAAGTATGGGTTATCCAAACGATTGAGCTCAGCAAACGGGAAATAACCATAAATACAATGATCTTGACAAAGAATGACTTTGTATCCAATCCACACTGGAGAGAGAAAGGTGAGACTTCTTCTGGGGATACATTACTTTGTGCCTTTGGAGCACACACAAACTTGGCTTATGTATATGTTTGAATTTTTCCATGGCGTAATGCTCCATATTCATGGAAATGCTACGCTTTTTGTAGATGCAATGTGAATGCAATGATTACTATATGCAGAGATAACGAGGGCCCTTTAGAGAATATTCCAATGACTTGTAGATCGAGCTTTGTCTCTGACCTCGGGAGAGGTAAACCCCATGGAGAATCCCCTTAGTGTTAAGAACTCTGTGGGGGTGCCAATAGACATTGGAATTTGACTTGCAAGATATACTTATGATTGTTGACTTTGAAGAATAATTTCTGACTTCTCACCATGTGCCATTGCTTGGAGAATTTTCAGCTTTGAGGAGATTCCCTCAATTCACCATGGTGGGGATTAGAAACCCGGATAAGGAACCCTTGTTGGGAGGATTGGAACACTCCTAGGAGAAATAAACTCCTATGCTCGTGGAATGGAACAAACTCTCAGGAGAAATAAACTCCTATACTCGGGGAGAGACTTGAATTTCAAGGAGAAATAAACTCCTATGCTCGGGGAGAGACTTTTTCCAGGAGAAATAAACTCCTATGCTTGAGGAATGGAAATAACTCTCAGGAGAAATAAACTCCTATGCTTGGGGAGAGAGTAACTTGTTGGGGAAAAGCATTATGATACTTCTCCATTCTGGGATGGCCAACTACACTTTACAAGTGAATGACGGTTCCTTCAATACAAACCAAAAAGATCATGCCCCAGGCTGCCTGACTTACGAAGATATTTGCCTCGAAAGGATCCTTATGCCACAATTACTTGAGAAAATTCTGCCCCAGCATATTTGATTATTTGAAATATTCTTTCTCTTGATCAACAGATCCTTGAAGAGATTTGCCGAATCTCGACGTAACTGCCCCAGATTGAGTGAGTTTGAGAGATTCCTCGACGTCACTATTTCAGATTGATTGAAATCAAGAGAGAGATTCCTTGACTTGATTAACCCTGATTGGTCGAATTTGAGATGTCAAACCTTGATTTGCTTTCCCCAGATAGGCTGGACTCACGAAAGAGATTCCTCATCGTGACTGCCCCTGATTATGTACATCTTATCAGAATTCTCGAGTTTTACTTCCCTTAAGATCCCACAAATCGTGGAAGTAACTTTAACACACTCAATAGAGTATTCAAAACCTCCAGGGTAATCAATCAAAGAGAGTATCCACTGCTCATGCTCAATAGAGTATTCATACTTCTCCCCTCTGGGTAACCAATCAAAGAAGGTATCAACTGATTATGCTCAATGGAGTCTTCAGGCAACATGCCCCTTGATATCAGTCTCTGAAATGATTTCTTTTTACTCTATGGAGTTCTCAAGTCTTTTTTACTTTGACATGATAAAGCGCTTCATGGATTCTCATCATGGAAACTTCCTTGATGTTTAAGCAAATGTTTTGTATGCAAAAGAATGTTAATCTAAGAATGACAATTTTAATGCAAAGCCTATGCTAGTCTTGAAGTTTAAACAAACTTTTTATGAAATGAGGTGGCCACCTCTTGTGAATGAAATGTAAAGCGGGCATACAATACCAACATAGATATGTTACACTTCATTGGGAGTCAGCTAAACACTATCTCTTTGGAGTGTGTCTTTGAAATAAACTCTACTTCAATTAGGACTTTTAAGGGTTGTAACTTGGCCAGGTTCACGGTTTTCAGAAACAAAGGATTTTTAAGGCTCAAAATTATTTGGTGCCCACCCCCTTCGTGATGTTCTCCACTCCTAAGTCCAGTTAACTCAACATGAGTGTTCATCCCTCATAAGGAATTTTGAAACGGTTGAGGAATCAATGAGGTTTTTTTCGGACATGGCAGTCGCTCACCTTTTATTCTTCTGATTCATTACCACACGACTTTGTTCTTTCTTTATTTTCACCATTTTTTTCTTTTTATTGCTATATTCTTTTCTTTCATCACTTTTTTCCATTTTTTCATTTTTTTGCCATTTTTTCTCTTTTTTTTTTCTGAACAAGTCGTGTGACCTCACATTGTCTTTAATTCGTTGGAAGTGATTTCGACTGCCTCATTCCATGATTGATGAAGGATTGCCATTGTGGTATCGTCATCTTTTATCCTCTTGGTAGGTGAAGGATAACCATCACGGTTTTAACTTTCCTTAACCTTTTGAAGGATAACCATTGTTATATCCTTAGATGCATATCATTTGTGAGTTTTGAACACTTGATCAAGTTAAATGAACACTACCCTTCCCCATGGTTAAGATAAAGGGTTTTTTTTATCAGAAAAGAAACTCCAACTTCAAGGCTCAAAGGGGTTAACGAGGGTCTATCTCCCTTATATCTCCGGTGTTTGGGGATTTGAAATAATGTCTGTACATCCTCAGCAGGGTTTTATTCAAAAAAACACACAATTAGGAATTTTTGCATTTTTTTCATCATTCTCCATCCGCTCGTTGCTTAAGTAAGCAATTAGTAAAGTTGGTATCATAATGCCAAAACCTTTTTTTAGTGAAAACGAATGGATTACTTCAAGACAAACATAAACAATGTATTATGGTTTTCATTCGAAAATTAACAAATTTTTACATGCAATCAATGCTTAAATAAACAATGAAATATTACACATGAGAATGCAATAAAGATCTTAAATGAATGTCATTGTTGAGGAGACTTGACTCCGTATGGACTTATTGCTCTTTAATGCTTTCTGTAGCTTTCATACCCCATTGAGACTTCATCTTGTGCATAAAACCTCTTGGCGTGGATGCGGTTGTTCTGAAATCAATGAGGACTTGAATTCTGCCGTTGAATGTCCTACCACCTTTAGTTTAATGGCTAGGTGCCCCAGCATGGTAGCCGCTTAGCATTATCATATGTTCCTCCCACACACTTTAGATTAATTCTCAGAAGAAAATTCCAACAAAGGCGTAAAAGAGTGGTGCATTTTTGCCTTACTTTAGGGATTCGAGCAATGCAAATGATGCAATACTCAAGATAGACAATATCTTGCTTATCCCTCGGTCGGGAGCCCCAAATATAGATGCTAGAACAGTAATCACCAATATAAATGGAAGAAGCTAGTATGATCATCAAACTCAGGAGAGCTATATGTGGTAAGGAATACCCACAACACAAATCTTAACCAACTGAGATTCTAAACAGCAGGGAAGTAGTTGGGCACAAGGCACTTGCATTACAATGTTCTATTTCCCATATTATTTCTGTCTCTGTTGACAAGCGGAGGCTTTTGAGAAGGAAATTCTAGGAAGAGACAACACATGATATGAAGCAACAGCTTGAGAACGGGAACTGACTTTGTAGAACACTCTTGATTATCACAAGGCAAAAGATTCTGATGAAGTCACACAAGAATTTGTAATGCTTTAGGGATTCGAGCAATGCAAATGGTGCAGTGCTCAAGACCAGAATACGTCTTGCTTATCCCTCGGTCGGGAGCCCCAAGCAACTTCCACATATGTACAAGAGATGATTACCACTTTTGCTTGCATATCCACACCATCAGGAGTGAGCATGAATGACCTTTGTAGTTTTTGACATCAGGACTAGGCACAACCAATAATGTCTAACTCGAATGAGTCGCGACCTTTTATGGCTTTCAAACTTTTCCCCAAGAGGTGGAACCTTTTGTCAATTTCAATAATCGGAAACTTGAAGACTTCAAATTTTAAATTATTCTCATGATGCGAAGTCTCCTTAACAGGAATTGGAATCTCAACAGTATTTCTAACATTCTGATTCACAAGACCTTCTCTCTTGAGGTGAGATTGACATTGTCATTTGGTCTCTAAGGAACTTGTCTCAATTCTTCTTGTCAAATAGAAAAGGCTTGAATAACTTCCATACACTGATTCATGTCAGCCCCCATTTCCGTTCTTATCTTAGTCAAGACCCCACGGAGTTGTTCCATTGTTAACTTTCAAGCACATAGCGGTTAGAAGTCAATCTTGTTGTTAAAGTCAAAATCTTAATAGAAAGGGCCCCATAAGCTTCTGAGAGAAATATGAAATGCATGATAGTATGAATGCATGTTTCATTTCTAAGGGATCCTAAAGTCTTTTCATCAACTTTTGTTGTTTTTTTTTCTTTTTTCTTTTTGCATATAGTATCTTTCTTTTTTTTCTTTTCCATCTTTTTTGTTTTTCTACTTTTTCGTTTCCTCTTTTTTTCTTTCCTTTTTTTAGAAACAGACTTTAGAATTCCCCACAAATGAAGTGGATAAAGTAATGATGTTAAGAAATGCAAAAGCATGGGATCAAGGTCCATATAATCTCAGTAACCACTGTACAATCCTCTGAATAACTGATGTAAAGCCTCAGTAGGTCAAATGTCATGAGATCAAAGGTCCGACACCTTTTTGAATACCAGGAGAACCAATAGTCACCAACAGAATAGAATAGTCACCAACGGTACCTGTCATGTATATCCCTCCCCACTCACAGGTGAATCTAGGTCAGGGTAGGTCAAAAGGTCTCTAGCGTTAACAACTCTCCTGAAACACCATCATTGTTGCAAATACATGCCAACAACGGTATCCCATTCGAGTCTCGGCTGGTCGTGGGTCTCATGATCGCAATCAACAGAACCTGACATTTTGTTGGCGTCATGACTATCCACTCTATCCTAGGTATCCTATGTGTCAACTCTGGCCTGGGTATTGGGCCTTTTACCTGATATAACATCCCACCCAACCTGCAAAACAAAGCAGAAAAATATGTGGTCCCCACGGGGACCCATAATATAGTCCAGATGCATGATATGCAAGCGGAAAATAAACATGATGTGCAAGCATATATACAACATGTAAACAAATAAACAAACAAAAACACCCAATAAACAAACAAACAAACAAAGGCTAGGATCGACTCATTAAGAATGGACCAGCACAGGTCTATCAACATCCCCAGCAGAGTCGCCAGCTGTCGCTACTGCGAAAAATGGATTTAGAGTCGCCACCAATATATTTATCCCATCGAGGGAAAGGAATACCAGAAAACCTAACTCAGAACAAGAACAAGGTCTTTCGACCAGAGAATAGGGCACGGGAGTCGGTTACGCAAGGGGAAGGTGCTAGCACCCCTCACGCCCATCGTACTCGATGGTATCCACCTATGTTTGTCTCTATCTAAAGGGTGTCTAATGTCTAAAACCTAAATGCGAATGAATGCAAAAGAAATACGGGAAAAAGAAGGAATTATTTATAAGTGTGCTCGCTTAGGCCCCGCGACCCAATGCCTACGTATCCCTTACAAGGAATCAGAGCGACCGTAGTTCGGCTCCATAGTTTCCATTTGTTGTGTTTTTTAGTTGAACAGCGGTTAAGGTCACAATCCACGATGCTCGACCTTTGGAGACTTATACGCCTATTTTTGGAAAGGACTTAACTTGTTCTTAAGCGCCTAACCAGGCAAAAGAATGAACTTGGGTTTGTGTTTTTTATGTAACTACATGATGAACAAAACCCAATACAAGGTTTCGCACCACTTCGTCACTTTGTTTTAATTCGAGCCTTTATTAAGTGTTTTAAATGTTTTTTTGTTGGGTATTTTTTAAGGGAATTTACTTTGCGATTTGAATCACATAAAAATGTATGATGATTGAGAAGCAGATTAGGGAATGAATCCCACTCACTTCTATCTCATTATATAATGTTCAAGAAACAGATTAGGGAATGAATCCCACTCATTTCTATCCCATTAATTAATGTTCGAGAAACAGATTAGGGAATGAATCCCACTCATTTCTCTCCCATTAAGTAGTGACTGAGAAACAGATTAGGGAATGAATCCCACTCATTTCTATGCCACTAAGTGATTGAGAAACAGATTAGGGAATGAATCCCACTCATTTCTCTATCACTTTCTTAATGTGATTCGCCTCTTTATTTATTAGTGTTTTAATGTTGAAAAGAAAAAAGAATGGACAAGGGGGACTAACCTATTTTCTAGCCTAATTGTTATTCTAATTCCTATTTAAAATCTAAACTAAAATCTAAAGGGAAGTATTCTAAGAAGAAAGTTGTTTAAGTTGACTAAAGTCAACTTTAACAACTAGGGGTATTTTAGACCTTTCACAAAACATTGAAAATATTCACAAAAATAAAGGAATTACATTCTAAACCTACAAGAAAATATTCACAAGCAATTTGCAAATTTTTTATCAAGTTTAAGGCTATTTTTAGAATTAAAACTAAAAAACTAAGTATTTTCTATTATTATGCACTAATCACAATTCAAAGAAAATCAACCATTAAAAACAATTAAAAATCTAAAAATGAAATCTATGGATTGTTAAAATTCTAATTGGTAAGAAAAACTATTTTTTGACATTTTTTATTTGAACAAAATCAATTAGCAAGCAAGAAAGAAAAGAAAAAAAAAGAACTATTTTATTTGTTTTTATGACCAGCAAAGGGGGGTGAATCAGCAAAAAAAACAATTGAACTAATATTGTGTTAACTAGCGTATGGGCCCAGTTTTAGGGGTGTGAAAATGAAAAGCGCTGAGCCCAGTCATGCGTGATCCAATAAGCCACCCTCTTCATTTTATTTTCTTGTTTCCAATTATTATTCTCAGCATGTTATTTTTATATCATGTGCTTTTTTCTTTAACTTGACACAATAAAGGGGCACATGAATATCAATTGGTCGAACTAATTTAAATGGAATAAGACAAAACACCAAGCTTCAGCCAATCAAAATGAACCACCTCACGTGCCAATGATTGAGATGAAAGAAAAACATCAAAAAGCTGGGAAAAGAGCCAACTACTTTATGCCACGTAAGCTGACGGAAAGAGGAAGCAGACAAAATGAAACAGACGCCGGAGCAAAGCTCCGGTCGTCTTCTCCGGCCATACTAAAGGCGGAGGTCCCCGAAAGCACCCAGAAACCTATGATCCGACCACCGTTCAGCTCGGTTTCGCGAGCTGATTCCGAATCCGGCATCCATTTTCTCTGGTTCTCCTTCTACTTTCCAAACCGAGACACTTCTCAAAACCCTAACCAACAAGCACTTCACCGAAACCCAAACTAAGCATAGCAACATGATCTTTACAATACATAGAACTCAAATATATCACCCTAGCACTCAAACAAATTATCATATCAATGGAAATCAAAACGAGTTCAAATTCACATATGAGATGCATCACGTACTTTGCAAACATGCTGGTGTTAAATCTTAACCTAACTCTATGATAATTAAGCATTCGTAGTCCTATTACGTGCCTCTAATGCAAGTGATCAGAAGTCTTACTTGTTATGACTCTCGCACCGAAACGAAGAGAAGCTTTACAAGCTGCGTTCCATTTCTTAGTTCTTGATGAGGATGGCGATAAGCTATATTCTTGAGAAATAAGCTCAAGATCCACGTGTAGAATGAAGATTATGCTTGCTTTGATCAAGAATCCACAAAGGAAACGGAACTCGAATATTGAAGATGATGATGGAGCTTGCGGACGGTGGAGGTTGAATGAGAGTGAGGATAGAATTGGCGATTAGAATTTTTTACAAGACTGTAACTAACTTTTCTTTTGTAGAGAAAAAGAAGAGTAGTGAGAGAATGGAGAAGAGAGAGTGATGAGAGAAGTAGAAGATGATGATGAAGAGTGATGAAGTTTGATGATGGTGGTGGTTCAAAATCGTGGTGATGATGATTGATGTTGAAGGAAGAGTTTGTTATGGTAGTTGGAGATTTGTTAGGAGTTAGTTATGGTTTTTGCTTGAAGATGAAGATGAAGATGAGGGAGAGAGGAAGAGTGGGCGGAGAGAAGAGAGAGTGAGAGGGAGAAGAGAGTTGAGTGTGAAACTGGAAAAATGAATCTGTCCTTGTGAGAGTGAGGGGTGAGGAGATTATATAGAGTGTGTGTGTGTGTGTGTATGGTATTATGGTGTGGTCGGTGCATGGAATCTTTTTCCTTATTCTTCATGAACCAGCATGGCATTTTAAGCAAGCCTCTTGTATGCAGCATTGTGTGGTTTATTCAGGGCGCGACTTTGATTGCTCATACCTTGATGCATACATACCCAATTGTTATTATCCATGGCTTGTTGGAAAGAGGACATGTACTGGAACACCTTAGCATTTGAATCAAACCACGAAGATATCCATAATTCTCTAAAATTAGTCCTAAATTTGGCACGTCACGTGTTTGTGAATATGTCTGCGCGTGACCTAACATCTTGCCCAGCCAGATGCGTAATTTTTCCTATTGTGAGAGTGTGACTTTGAGCACTCACAATTGATTCAATATTCACTCAATTACCTTGATTTTGGTCTTGTTGAGTAGAGGGCATGGAGAAGAATATAAGCATACCAAGTTTTCACCTGATTGACTTTTTTATTTCTCTAGAATTAGTCTCAAATTCAGCACACCAAGTGTTTGATGAAATGTGTCAAGCAGCCCAGAATTTTGCCTTTAACAACATGACTTGAATTTCAATGAAAAGTTCCAACTTTAAACCTTCATAACTCTCCAACCAAGCTTCCAATTGACAAGTGCCGAACTACAAAGTTTTAGAGGACCATGAGATGAACATTTCTTATGTTGAGCTTGTTTTGAAATTCTTCCATCTGCCACGTGTAAATTGATGCTAAAGTGGACTGCTCAGCCATTTACAAACTCCTCAAAATTTTCTCTAAGTGTCATAACTTTCCCTTTTTGGCATTTCCATTTCAACTACCTTCCAAATTTGGAAAGTTTTGGTTATTTCTTGATTTTTATTTTATTTCCTTGATTTTCTTTGACCGATTTTCCACCAAAAGTCAACACTTGACAGTTGACCTCGACATTTTACCAAAAAGTCAACTATCCTGATTTTTTTCAATTCCAGATGAATTTTCAATTAATCAATCCCCGATTCCATTTCCAATTAATCATCAATCAAAGGAAATCAATTGCACACTTCTCCATGAGTCTCAATTCACCTCACATTATAAAATCGACTCCTGATTAAATGTTGACCAAAAAGTCAAATGCGTTGACTCTGGTCAGAAAACCCTGATTCAGGAGACCGGATGATTTGCAAACTTGTACCCTCCTTTTAAAGCTTTGAGTTGAAGATAATGAAACCCTAATCTCAAGAGGACTTCCATGGAGATGATGCCATACAATCAGACTTCAAATCTTCCCTTAATTTTGATCAGGAATTTCTTCCGCAGAAGCTCTTTTCTTATCAATTCTGAATAATAACCATGATATGGATGAATGTAATGGATGAGTGGCCTAGGTGAGGTATGCATATGAATGTGATATGAAAGCCAGTTGGGGAATAAATATGTGGGCAAATTTTGGGGTGCAACACTTGTCCCTTTGGATTTTTTGCTTATAGGCGAATGCCGTTTGGATTGTGTAATGCACCGGCCACTTTCCAAAGATGTATGCAGGCTATTTTCTCGGACTTCATAGAAAAGACAATGGAAGTTTTCATGGATGAATCCTCCGTCTTTGGAGCTTCATTTGATCTTTGTTTGAAGAATTTGGATGCCGTGTTGAAAAGATGTGTTGAAACCAACTTGGTCCTCAATTGGGAACAATGCAATTTCATGGTTACCGAAGGCATAGTTCTTGATCATAAAGTCTCTTCCAAGGGCATTGAAGTGGATCGAGCAAAAGTGGAGGTTATTGAGAAGTTACCACCATCAACAAATGTCAAAGGAATTCGAAGCTTTTTAGGCCATGCGGGATTCTATAGGAGGTTCATCAAGGACTTCTCAAAGATTGCAAAGCCTTTGAGCAACTTGCTCAACAAAGATAAGCCTTTTATTTTTGATAATGCTTGTCTTTTAGATTTTAATGAATTGAAACAAAGATTGACTACCGCACCCATAATCATAGCGCCCGATTGGAAACTTGATTTTGAACTAATGTGTGACGCTAGTGATTATGCGGTAGGAGCGGTGTTGGGTCAAAGAAAGGGAAAAACTTTTCATGCTATACATTATGCTAGTAAGGTTCTTAATGAAGCACAAATTAATTATGCAACAACTGAAAAAGAACTACTAGCTATTGTATATGCATTAGAAAAATTTAGGTCCTATTTAATTGGTTCGAAGGTTGTTGTTTACACTGACCATGCAGCGATAAAGTATTTGCTTACCAAGCCGGATTCAAAGCAAAGGCTCATTAGGTGGATATTGTTGTTATAAGAATTTCACTTAGAGATTAGAGACAAGAAAGGAGCGGAAAACTTGGTAGCGGATTATTTGTCAAGGTTAGTGAATGAGGAAGTAACCAACAAAGAAGAAGAGGTTTTGGAATCATTCCCAGATGAAAAGTTGTTCATGGTAGAAGAAAGACCGTGGTTTACGGACATGGCCAATCACAAGGCATCTTGATGGATACCAGAAGATTGGAGTAAAAGTGCAAGAAAGAAGTTCCTTCATGATGCCAAATTCTATGAGTGGGATGATCCTTATTTGTTCAAAATTGGTGTGGATGGTGTGTTGAGGAGATGTGTGACAAGGGAAGAAGCAAATAGAATCTTGTGGCATTGTCATAACTCACCTTATGGTGGACATTATGGTGGACAAAGGACGGCGGCAAAAGTTCTCCAATCCGGGTTCTATTAGCCAACGTTATTCAAAGATGCTTACATGCATGCACAAAGTTGTGACAATTGTCAAAGAAGTGGTGGAGTGAATAAGAGGAATGAGATGCCATTGACAAACATGTTAGAAGTCGAAGTGTTCGATTGTCGGGGTATAGACTTTGTAGGACCATTTACTTCATCATTTGGTTGCGAGTATATTTTGGTTGCGGTTGATTATGTTTCTAAATGGGTGGAAGCTTTAGCGTGTCCAAAGGCAGATGGAAAGACCGTAATCAAGTTCTTGAAGAAAAACATTTTCACAAGGTTTGGAACACCAAGGATTCTCATTAGTGATGGTGGCTCACATTTTTGTAACACTCAACTTGAAAAAGTCTTAGAACAATATGGTGTGAAGCACAAAGTAACAACAACCTACCATCCGCAAGCTAATGGTCAAGCCGAAGTGTCCAACCGAGAAATCAAAAGAATCTTGGAAAAAATTGTTTCTTCATCAAGGAAAGATTGGTCTCACAAGTTGGATGATGCTTTATGGGCTTACCGTACGGCATTCAAGGCACCGATTGGTTTTACTCTGTTTCAACTGTCTATGGGAAAAGTTGTCATTTACCCGTGGAATTGGAGCATAAGGCATTTTGGGCTTTGAAGTTGCTTAATTTTGATCCAAAGGCAAGTGGTGAAATGAGAAAGTTACAATTGCTTGAGATGGAAGAATTGAGGTTACAAGCTTATGAATCCAACAAGATTTACAAGGAAAAAGTGAAAGGATATCATGACAAAAAGATTGTTGAGAAGGAATTCAAGAAAGGTCAAATGGTACTTTTGTTCAATTCAAGATTGAAGTTGTTTCCGGGCAAATTGAAATCGAAGTGGTCGGGTCCGTTCCGAATCAAGGAAATAAAAGAATATGGAGCGGTTGTGCTTGAAAATCCGACAACAAATGAAAGTTGGACAGTGAATGGCCAAAGACTCAAGCCGTATCTTGGTGGTGAAGTCGATCGAAGTTCGGAAGCCGTTCTGATTTTTGATCCGTAAAGCCACCTCGGACCGTCGAGCTAACCGACATAAAACAAAGCGCTAGTTGGGAGGCACCCCAACATTGTAAGTATTCCCTGTTTTATGTGTTTTGGGATGGGTGAAAAGTCGGTGGAGAAAAATCGAGTGGGGAAGAACTGATAAAAAACCAGAAAAATGTTGTTTTCTGTCATCCGCTCAGTGGACCCCCTCCGCTGAGCGGACCTGCAAAAAACCAGAAAAATAAAAAAGGGGCCCAATGGACCAAACCGGTCCAAAGGCCCACTTAAAACAGAAGTCTGTGGCAGAGCGGGTTCAGAACCCTAACTCACCACATTTGTGAAGCTCCATTGTTCTCTTCTCCTTCTCCACCATTTTCAAACCTTCCAAGCTTGTTTGTTAAAATTTGGTTCAATTTTGTTCTTCTCAATCTCAAACAAGGTATGTGGTGTTGTTTGCTGTAATTGTGTGTTAGCTATTTTAGGGTTATGTATATGTTATTCCTTTTAGTAATAGATTTAGTAATAGATTGTATTTTAGGTTTTTTTTTTAAATAATGATATATTGATGAAAAGAAAATTGGTACAAAAAGGATAGGGGGACATCAACCAATACCCTATCAGGAAATAGAGAACCTAAAGAATGGCAAGCCTAGCCTTTTCTTTAAAAAATCTGCTCTTAAACTAGCAGGCACAGAACTAAAGAAATCTTGTTTAAATATTAGGTTTAGGTTATATTAGATCTTTGATTTTAGGGTTTTATCAATTGTATGCTGATATTCTCTCTTTCTTTACCTGTTTCGTGCTCTATTGTGTATTGTGGAATGGGGTTTGAAACCCCATTGTTCTTATGTGCAGACCTGGATTCTGCAGAATTTGTGAATTTCTGCGCAGGTCCGCTGAGCGGATCCCCTCCGCTAAGCCGACCCTGCTGAGTGCAGAATTTTATTCTTATCATTTGTGGTTATGTGCAGTGGTTTGTTATCTTGTGTAATGGTGCAAATAGAGATGTGATATGTTGTAGATTCTGTTATGACGACGTTTGTTCTATTGTGTGTTGATTTTTTTTGTAGATGTCGTCAAGAAGCGGTCGTGGAAAGAGAGCTAGACAATTATTGGATCAAGCTCTGGTACTGCTCCACAACCACCCTTAGACTCTCACAGGTTCCTAGGTCCCGTGCAGCAGGAGAGGTTTGAAAAGCTGTGTAGTAGGAAGATTTGGCCAGAGAAAGTGTTCGATCTTCCACAAAGCGGTGATTTTTATCAGTTTCTGGAAAACATTGAGGGTCGCAAGTGGGAAGCCCTGCTCTCTCCTGAAACTCAAATCAATGTGGACATTGTACGTGAGTTTTATGCTAATGCGGTACCGATTGAGGGAATGACATACACGTACACTTCCTATGTGAGAGGTAGAGCTGTTTCTTTTTCAAGGGATGCAATTAATAATTTTTTGGGTAGACCTTCACACCGTGCAGCAGGTGATAAGTGTGCCTTTGCTAAGAAGAAGGCTGCAAAATCTTGGAATATGCAGGAGATTGTTGATTTGTTGTCCTTTGAGCATCGAGGGTTCACTCTTAACCCTTCCGGTTATATCCAAAAGATGGACAGAAGCAACATGAATCAAATGGCGCTGCTGTATATGGTTTTTCTCCTGAACAACGTCAAGCCGAGAAGCCACACTTCTGGCCTAACCATTGATATGTCTTGTCTATTGTTTTGGATTATGACAGGTGGAGAGGTGGATGTTGCACAGATCATCTCTGAGGAGATTAGGACCGTGTCCTCAAGTGGTACCAAGTCAGGGACGAAGCCTTCTGCTCATCTTGGTTTTCCTGGTTTAATAATGGGACTATGTAGGAAAGTTGGTGTGGAGTTTCCTGATGTGGTGAGTATGAATATCACTAGTGTTGTGAACACTGGCTACATTCACAGACATTGCTCTTCTAAGCTAGGTGTTCGACAACACCCCCAGCCTCAGAACATGGCTCCTCCTGCTGGTGGAAGGTATAATGATGAGTTAGCTTGCAGGTACAATTGGGCGTATTTTGATGCCAACAGGAGATCACAGGCTATGATTCATGATTCTCTCTACAAGCTCTATCGCCACCAAGTTAATCCGGCGGATGTCCCCTCTTTTCCTACTAATGAGGAGTATGAGGCTCATTGTGCATGGCCTGCGGAGAGGCCATTTTTTAGAGAGGGGGATGGTGAAGATGAAGATGAGGAAGGAGATGGCATGGAGCAGGATGATGAGGATTGAGGATATGTTGTGTTTATTTCTGTTGTTGTTTAGCTTCTATTTAGTTTTATAGCACTTTTATTTTACTTTATGCTGACTTAGTAAGTTAATTTTCTGTTGTTATTGACTGCTTTTGTGCCATCCGTATGCGGATGAGGTTTTGTGTACTTTGGTGGTCGTGAGTGCCACCCGAACATATTTTATAGGCAACTTATGCCTTTGTTGATTAAATATTTTGTTTTTAAGTAATTTGTTCTTGTGTGGGCAATTTATGCCCTTGATTGTTATAATATTGTGTTTTAGTAGTAGAATAGTGTACATATATATTATATATGTTAATGTGCACATAAATTTTTTTGTGTTTGTCTTGGAATAGAAGTGATGCTCTAAAGAAGAAAAGAGTACCAAGGTGTGTCAACATCAAAATTTGGATGGTGATGATAATATTCTTGATGATGTTCATACCAAGGTAAGCATTTTGTTGCTTTGTAGATTATAATGTGACTATGTGTTGAAAGTATTTTTGGGTAAATATTTTCGGTATATATCGTATCCACAGAGATTGGTTTAATATTACTGCCGTTCTATAGTTGTTTATTTTGAGTGAGAAAAATAGTTGAGTTTGTTTGTTTGTTCTCAAATTGCATCTAACAGAATAATAATTGACTGATAAAAAGCTTAAAGATGATTAACAATGGTAAACGAATATGTTGAGTTCTAGGGTTCATCAACCTATTCCTATACAATTTATTAATTAATCCTTATTCGAACAATCATTTGACTTATTATCTTCACTTATCCTCAAATATGATTCCATGTCTGCAAATCAAGTTAGATAAACTTTTACCAGTATGAGATTCGATCTCTCCAAATATCAATGTCGATAATAGTAATAACGAATGATAATTATGAAAACCCAATCACAATTCCATCTCTGCAAATTGAGATTGAATCAATATAGTAACCTAGGGCAAAAGTTATAATCCTTTCTTTCGATCAAAGACTCCACAATGATTTAAGATAAAAACAAGGTTTCTTATTGATAATAAATTCAAACAATTGTTCATAAGAATTAATCAACGGTATTGTATATTCATAAGTTAACTACTACCTTAAACTCAACAAGAAGGATTTAGCTCTCCATAGACATGAAGAACAAACAAGGTTTCCTGGATGGATTCATCTTCATCAAGGGAATGTCTTCAATTGATGTTGAATTCTCCGTCGGATGTTGTTTGCTGTTCTGGATTAGGATTGCTCTCTGAATTTCGCTCACAAAAAGTCTCTCTTCTCCAGTTCTGATTTATGAGGATTAGGGCTTGTATTTATAGCCTTTTTCTTTATAACGCAATCACCGCGGCGCGACATGGGCTGGCGCGGCGCGAACCCAAGACAGAAGGTTTCGCGCGTCTCGTCTCTGATTGGCGCGGCTCGCCACTTGCTTTAACCCAATTCTTTGTGATTCCTCTTCTTCAGAGCTTCTACGCTTGCGTGTTCCCTCGTCTTTGCTTCTTAACTTCAATATCTGCACAAATAACACCCAAAGTGATGCAAGTCGTTCTACAATTAACATTGAACCTCGAAAGTTCAATTCTAACTATAAAATCCGTAAAAATCACAAGATATATTCACTTTTAGCTCAAAAGGTAGTTAATTTAACACAGGAAAATACCATTAATTCACTCCTAACAAACTCTCCCCAACTTAGAGTTTTGTTTGTCCCTAAACAAAATTACTTACCTCACGAAACAACAAAAACATACCAACAATCATGCCACAAGTTTTTCAAAAAGTTTTTTCAAGTGGCTCAATTCAGCAGCCAAATCAGATACTCCTCATCTCCCTGCGAACTCAGAACACATACATGAAACAGATTTTGAAAGAAAATTACCTCCAGAAGTTCAAAACACTACACAATTGTAATTGAATTGGCACTAATCACTCTCATAAAAAAGTATGATGAATAATAGAGGGGTTAAACACTCATCCAAACGATTAAATAAACAAAAATCCATATCATATATTCACCATATCGTTAGCATCAAGTCCTGTGGAATTTGAGAATTAGAAGGTCTTTCCAGGGTTGTAATGTGGTTTTAGATTCAAAGAGAAGAAGACAAATGAGGGTTGTTCCTATTCTAGGGAAGCATCCGAATCATAACTCCTTTCCTTTTCCTTTATACCTTCAACTTTTTCACCCCTTCTTCTTTTTCATTCGTTGCTCGATGTTTCTCTTCTTTTTTTTTTCTTCAACAATTGTTTTCCTTTTGTTTTTTTTTTCAAGCTACGAATCTCTTTCGTTCTTTGCAAATTACCACCTACAAACTTACTCTTCTTTTGATTATGACTCTCCCCAACTTGGAGATCAACCTGTATTTAGATTATATGAATGCTCCCCTACTTTCTATGAAGGTCAAAGAGAAAACACATCACCAAATTTTGTGGTTGATGGTCCACAACAAATTTTTTTTATTGAGATCAAAACTCACCAGGTTTTTCCTTGGTGCATATGATGAAATTTACCTTGACCTCAGGCTCAAATAATGGTTAACAAAGGATCACACTCTCACAGAAGAAAATAAGTTTTAGGATGGAATCGGCTCAAAGAAACTCTCATATTCAAACAAATGCCTAAATCACTTCCACAGATTTCCACAAACGATGCGACAGATGGTTTAGCATGATACAAACAAGTTGAAATAATTGATGGTCTCCTGCATATAATAAACAATGGAAATCTTTCCTCACAATGGTTAAGGCTAAGCCGATCCAATCAAAAATTGAGTACCATAAAGAACTTCTGTCAAGTATTTACTAACAACCTAAGTTTCATGCACACATCAGGAGTTTGAGTTCGAAAATTCATACCTGCCTTGTCACTTTTGTTGAAAAGGAAATGGAAACATTAATTTTTCAAAAATTTCCACTCATTACCACTTTCATGCATGTAGCTCCATTGTTGGTACTTTCACTGTCTTGCTTGAGATTTTCATTATGCTACAGAAACTACTCATTCTAAACTGAGGACAACTAACAAAAATTAAAAAGCAACAATGACATAACATAAAAAACAGAATGACCTAAAAAAAATAAAAAATCATCACGACAGTTATCATAAACATAACAGCTCACTATCCTCCTCTGGTCGCTTCAGGAACTCATCTGGTCGAGCACCTGCACCCCCCAAAAGAAGAGGGTTGGGCTCCGGCTAACCACAATACGCACGACGCCCGAGGGCAGGTTAGAGGAAAAAATCTGCTTTCGCATCACCGCGGCGCGCGCAGATCTTCTGCGACGTGCGAAAGCTTCTGCCAACGTGTCGTGCCTCGGTATGAGGTCTCGCGGCGCGGTGCTGCATTTTGGTTAGGTTTCTGTTCCTGCTCAATCACACCGGTCTGATGATACATAAAACTAAAATTAAAAACGAGAAAACAATAAAAAATTACTGCGTTGGATTGCCTCCCAACAAGCGCTTTGTTTAACGTCGTTTGAGCTCGACGGTCAACGCTTTCAAGGAACTAAAAATGGTGCATGTTGCTCCACTCCCCCGAAGTAATCTTTCAACCGTTTTCCATTAACGGTCCAACTCTCATTTGTCTTAGGATTCTCTACCACAATGGCTCCATAATTGCATACCTCTTTTACCACAAATGGTCCTGACCATTTTGACTTCCCTTTAGTCGGATATAACTTGAGTCCTGATTTGCACAAGAGCACCCTTTTTCCAACTTGAATTTCTTTGTGGCTGATGTTTGTATCATGAGATGCTTTCATTTTGTCTTTTTGAACTTGATTTTCAGCATCTTTGAGTTCTTCTTCGGTGGCATCGATTTGGAAACTATCCTTCTTGTTCTTAGGACGCTTCTTGGCTTCGAAAAGATTAAACTCTACCTCTTCATCTTGCACCCTTACTTTCATGATCCCCGCATCCATATCAATCATCATTCGTGCG
Organism: Vicia villosa; assembly: GCF_029867415.1. Lineage (NCBI taxonomy): Eukaryota > Viridiplantae > Streptophyta > Magnoliopsida > Fabales > Fabaceae > Vicia > Vicia villosa. The sequence continues at coordinate 76,944 of NW_026705997.1, read as the reverse complement.
GTTTTCATGAATGGTCTTCCAAGAATTAAGGGTACCTCATGATCTTCTTCCATGTCAACTACCACAAAATCCACCGGGAAAAAGAATTTATCTACTTTTACTAGCAAATCTTGAACCACTCCATATGGTGAGGTGATAGACTTGTCGGCTAATTGCAATGTCATCCTAGTCGGCTTCGTCACAATATTCCCTAATTTCTTGACAATGGATAAAGGGATTAAGTTGATGCTAGACCCCAGATCAATCAACCCGTCACCAGTGAAGTTACCTCCAATATTTAATGGCAAAGTGACTCGTCCCGGATCGGATTCCTTTCTTGGAGTAGTTCTTTGGATTATGGCACTACACTGGGCATCAAGCAACACGGTTTCCTCATCTGTGTACTTCTTTTTCTTTGTGATTATCTTCTTCATGAATTTAGCATACTTGGGCATTTGCTCCAACGCTTCGGCAAATGGAATATTTATATGAAGTTGTTTAAAGATGTCCATAAACCTTGCATGTTGCCTAGCATTATCTTTCTTTGATGGTGCATGTGGGTATGGGAGGTGTTGACTCGGTATCACCTTGCTTGCCATATTGTCACATGCTTTCTTCCTTTTGGATTGATATCTTTTTTTCACTTCTTTATTCACCTCAGTTACAACAATTTCATCTTCCTCATCTTCCGCTGCACGATTATCCTCTTCCTTTTCAACATCATTGTTTTCAACTTCCTCATCAAGCACTTTTGCACTCTTTATTGAAGTAGCATTGCAAGTTTCTACACAAGTCATAGGGTTTTGAAAAGTTGAGACTTGCCTTACGTTTTGCTCGGTGAAGAATTTGGTAAGTTGAACATCTTGCGTTTTCCGGTTTTGTTGAATGGATAAAGAGAATTGCATGAATTGATTCATGGTTTCCTCTAACTCAGAGGGTCCTCTTTGATAACCTTGATTATAGTGTGAAAACCCTTGTGTGAATACAAGATCACACTCAAAGATGTTTTTGATTCATGGCAAACTCAACAAGCATACAAGCAACAAGGTACAAGCAGAAGAACTCAAAGAAAAGCAAGCATTGGTCACTCATAACAGAGCAGGTCGACCTACTATGCATACAGGTCGACTCAACACAAGCAAAATAAGAGGAACTCAGAAAAACAGCAGTCAGGTCGACCTACTCCCAACACAGGTCGACCTAAAATGAAGAAATTTACATATCATTCTGCTAGGTCGACCTACACAACAACTAGGTCGACCTAATTTGAGGAAATGTCCACAAAACGCATCTGAAGTGGATTCTGGTCGACCTACTTCTTTAATAGGTCGACCTAACTGGGAACAAATGACATTCAAAGGATATGAAGCTCTGTTAGGTCGACCTAACCACCACAAGAGGTCGACCTATCTGATCAAAAAGGATATGCAGCTCTGTTAGGTCGACCTAAGCACCACAAGAGGTCGACCTATCTGATCAAAAATGCCAAAATTTCTGGTTTTCTCTGCTCCAACTGATAAGCTCTCATATATATTGTCCAAGGTTCAATTATTGCACAGAACACCAACGACTGAAAGATACACAAAGTCTTCTCATCTTCGTTCTTCGTCATCTCCAACACAATTACACGTAATCATTCTTGCGTTGAGGGTTAGTGATCGAGTTCGATAGCGTCCATGGAACGGAATTGAAGATTCCTAGTGGGTGAAGATTTGTGGGGTTTTTGGTGAATAAAATCCGAGGGTTTTGTCCTCCAAGATAGGTGTTTCTTGGGGGTTTTTATCAAGAGGTTTCATCGAGGATCCATCTGAGTGTGAAGATTGAAGAACAAGGGTTCAAGGCAATTCAAGACACTGCAGAAAAGGGATCAAGTGAAGCTCTTGGATCACCTTGATCTGGCTCAAGATTAAGGGGGAAGAAGATTCAAAGGATCGACAAATTCGGTTTATTGTTTATCGCTTTGTTTTCTTCTTTGTATAAACTGCTTTCAACATTAATGGAAGATTTCCCAATTTCAATTTGGAATTGGGGGCAGACGTAGTCGTAGCGAGGACGATCGACGAACTGCCTGAACAAATATCGTGTTCTTGTCGCTTTTATCTTTTCATTTACGTTCTGTTCATATTTGGTCATAATTGCAAAATTGATTAACGATTCAAGTGTTAAAATTTTGAATTAAGGTTCTGCATAAACATCACAATTCACCACATCTTGAATCATCATCAATTTGAACATTATCACCAAGTGTTTGTCTTTTTGCTTATTCCATTATCACTGCATTGCAAACCAAAGTTTGTTTATTTAGAAGTTAATTGATTTTCAGCTGTGAAACGTATTGATTCGATAACATATCACTTCATCGTTAATCTCAATTATCTTGTGGTTTTGTCACATATACGACCCTTGCAATAACGGTCCGGAATAGACGCAAGTCGATTCAGAACCGCTTTCGCTTTAGTTCGAAATAATTCCGATAAACTCTGTGAGATCTATTCACCCCCCTCTAGATCCTCAGGCCAGCGTCTAACAAGTGGCATCAAGAGCTCTGGTTTATTCCGTGCTACGTGAAACACTTATTGGAAAAATGGCTTCCGCTTTAGTTGATGAATACTATCGCGTTTCCCATTGTAGATCCGCTAAAGCTATGTGGGACACATTGCAAGTTGCCCACGAGGGAACGGGTGATGTCAAACTAGCTAGGATGAATACGTTAACTCAAGAGTTCGAAATGTTCCACATGGAAGATGGTGAATCCATCGAAAACATGCAGAAGAGATTCGTTCACCTGAAAAATCGGTTAAATTCTCTTGATAGACCTGTTTCCAATGCAGTTGCTACTAACAAAATCTTAAGATGCTTGAACAGGGAATGGCAACCCAAGGTTACAGCAATAAAGGAAGCAAATGATCTAAACACCTTAGACATTACCACTCTCTTTGGTAAACTAGAGGAACATGAACAACACCTTAAATGCCTTGACATGCATGAGAAAAGGGCAAAGAAAGAAAAGAACATGGAGAAAGAGGTAGAGAAGAAGTCAATAGCTCTAAAGGCTTCAAGCTTCAAGACCTCAAGACAAGAGCTAGAGGATAGTGATACAAGTGATGACGAAGACTCCGATGATGAGGAAATGGGACTGTTTGTGCGAAAATACAACAAATATCTAAAGAAAAATGGAGCAAAACATTCTGACAAAGGCTTGATCAACTATAGAAAGCAATCAAACAAGTTCAAACAAGATGACAACAACAAAGGAAAAATCAAAGGCCCTTGCTTTAATTGTGGGAAAGCCGGTTGTCGCACGCTCGCGAAAAATGAACAGAGTCGCCACTAATATATTTATCCCATAAGGGAAAGGAATATCAGAAAACCTAACTCAGGGAGGAACAGGGTCTTGCGACCAGAGAATCTAGGTGCGGGAGTCGGTTACGCGAGGGGAAGGTATTAGCACCCCTCGCGCCCATCGTACCCGATGGTATCCACCTATGTTTGTTTCTATCTAATGGGTGTGTACTATGTCTATGTCTAAATGCGAACGAATGCAAAATATAGGGAAAATAAAGAATTGTACTCGCACGGGCCCTACCCCGCTGCCTACGTATCCTTTTCAGGAATTAGAGTTACCGTAGCTCGGCTCACGATTTTCTGTTTGTTTTTGTATTTTTTAGTTGGGCGGGGTTAACGTTCGCGCTCTTGCATAAGGGATCGCCTACGATGCGTTCGAGCGGAAGTAACATTGCCCTTAGAAAGAGGGAAAAGAGATGATTGGTTTGTGTCTTTTAGGGTAGATGAGTGATGAACAGTTCCCAATACCGGGCCACTCACCACTTTCTCTACTTTGCTTTAGTCTGAACCATTGTTAGGTGTTTTAAGGTGTTTTTTGGTTGAGTATTTTTTAGGGGAATTTACTTCGCGATTCGAATCACATAAAATGTATAATGATCGAGAAGCAGATTAGGGAATGAATCCCACTCACTTCCATCCCATTATGTAATGTTTGAGAAACAGATTAGGGAATGAATCCCACTCACTTCTCTCCCATTGATTAATGTTTGAGAAACAGATTAGGGAATGAATCCCACTCATTTCTCTCCCATTAAGTAGTGACCGAGAAACAGATTAGGGAATGAATCCCACTCGTTTCTATGCCACTAAGCGATTGAGAAACAGATTAGGGAATGAATCCCACTCATCTCTCTATCACTTTCTTAATGTGATTCGCATCTTCATTCGTTAATGTTTTAAAGAGTTGAAAAAGAAAAAGAATGCAATAGGGAACTAGATCTAACATCTAATCTAAGTTATTCTAATCTATTCATGGCCCTAAGGTCAAGGATAACCATCCTATCTCAATTCCTCTTAACAAAGAAGGAAGAGTCTAAGGGAACATGGCAAGCAAGAGTAAGAAATAAGCAACATCAAAGCAAGAAATAAGAGGCTAAGCATGAAAATGGGAGATGAAAGTTCTAGATCAGTAGCAACCCAAGGAATGAGTGTCTCAAGTCAAACACAAAGGCATCATGGCATCACACAAAAGTATTCACACATAGTTGCCAAAGTATCGCATGAATCGCCACTTAGCTATTAGTGAACAAACATCATTTAATCAAAGCAAAAAGTCAAAGAACACATGAACCAAGTTTGAGGTCAGTAGCTAATTATTGCATTTATAATTCTAATATCCTATGTCAATCTATATTAGCCAATTAACTCGAATCAACACAAAGTTCTAACAAAAACTAGACGAAACTAGGTCAATACTAGCTAGTAAATTCAAATTGTGATTGAAGTTAGAAAAGTGTCAACAAAGGATGGAAATCAGTAGAAAATAGCCTTTAATAGATGCCTAAACAACCACAAAATCATGCCAAGGAGTTTCACACAAAATTACGGGTCATTTGTACAAGTTACGGTGCAATCGTCAACCAAAAACAAGTTATTTACACGTGATAAAGAAAAATCGAGTAAAATAGGAAATCATGATCTAAAATTTTCAATTCCAGGTTTTAGGACTTCTAGACATCCCTAATTATATGTACAAAAGGGAACCAACATTGTTTCATGAATGCATTTCAATTTGAGAGCACAAACGTCACAATTGTCTAATGGAAACGCATGTTAATCGAGTTAAACAAAGCTAACCAAATACCAATCAAAACAAAGAATTAGGAGTTCATTTTTTTATACACAACATCATGGGTTAGTCTACGGCAATCATACAAAAATTGGTGGTTAAATTCTGTTCCTAAAGTGTTAAACGAAATTACTTCGCAAAATTTATCAAAACATGAAGGAATATGAACACATCTAAGAAAAAGATTTATTAGAAATAGCAAAACAATTCTAAAAATCCTAAAGAAAATATTAAAATTATGTACACACATAAAACTATCTAAAACATATTTTTGTTCATTTTTTATTTGTAAGAAAACTGAATTATGGGCTAAAAGTTAAAGGGAAACAAGTTTTAAATCAAAGCCTAAATCTGCCTAAGCCAGGGGTGCATTAGCAAAAAAGAAAAGAACTGAAATTATACTATGGTGCGCGTTGGGCCCAACGAATGGGGGTGTGGAAAGCAGCGTTAACGCTAGGCCCAGTCAATACAGCCTATAATTCTATTTCATTTTATTTTGCATGTGGGTCATTTATTTCATTTTTTTTATTATTAGCATGTGCATTATTTTGTGACATAGCATTAACATGTAACGCACATACATACAAATCAATTGGGCAGTAAAATTTTAAGTCACTACAAGACAAAGCGTAGCCCCAGCCAATGGTATCGTGACAACGCGACGTCCAATCATTTTAATAAAACAAAAAAAACTCACAATGTATGGGAGCAGGGGCCACTCACGCGTTGCCACATAAGCTCAACGTGAAGGAAGAAGCATACAAACCCTCGCCGGACCGTGGCCGCTCCGGTCATCTTCTCCGGCGGCTCATGGTGGAGGTCCATTCACAATTTCCAGAAATCGAAACAAAAAGCATTAACTTGCTCGGATTTTCGCGTAGATTCTAGATCCGATCTCAGTTTTGTCCAAATCACACTCTAACATTACGAACATAAACCACAAGATTATGCCACAACTCAACGGCTTTCACGAGACGATCCCGAACTATCCTAAATGACTAGTGCAATTCACAGAATCAAGATGCAATGAATATATACAAGGAAACATGCGCATATGCTATACATCAATGGCGATCGAGATCTGAACGAACAACACAACTAGCAAACACTATACGGACCTAACATGGAAGCTGAGAGTTTAGAGAGTTTCAGGAGCCACACCTGATCGAATTTAACGTTTCCAGAAAGCTCCTCTACGCTCTGTTGTTCTTGATGTGAATAGCGATGATTCCAGTCGATGCGAACCGTTTCGTTTTGCTTTCTTTGATTATGGTGGTTGATAGTGATTGTTGGGAGTTGGTTTGATAATGGTGATGGCTGAGTGCTACTGATGATGATGGAAGAATGATGATGGTGATCGATGGAGATTCTTGAAGGTTGATGGTGAAAGTGGTTACAAAACGGTTAGCAAGATGAATGTGAGAGAGAGTAGAAAGGAGAGAGGTGTGAGCTGAGTGTGTGAATCTGAAAGAATGAATGCGTTCCTCAGTTTTGTGAAGGTTTTTTCTTTTATATGGTGAGGCTGCATAGAAGTTATTGTGTGGTGTTGTGCAGTGAAAAATTTCCCTACCAAACTTAGTGTGCAAGTGTAGCCTTTTGTAGTAACTCCTCACGTGCCTTTCGTATGTCAGCTTCTTGCATGGGCTATAATGGCAAGTGGATAGTGATATAGCAAGCTGCAAGTTTTACCAATCTGACGGGCTTGATCTAGTGACTTTGTGAACACATAGCTTCTTCTATGCTTGGCCAAACGACACAAAGTTAACACCATTGTAAAGAGGGCACGGAATAGATTAAGACTCATGTTAAGGTCACCAAGAGATAAGTGCTATACTGCCCACAAGAATGATTGGAAATGTGGTATGCCATAGTTGCATGGCCTGCGCGCGTGACTTGCATATGGACATTGTTCTTAGCAAAAAAATGACTCATCTAGGGCAGGATTTTAAAGGTCCATATCTAGCTCGACACACGTCCATTTGGAGCACCATGTGGCTTATTTGAGAGAGGACATGGAGGAGAGTGGATGTGTAGCAACCTGCCCTAAAAATTATAACTTAGAGAGTCGCCACCTACTCTGAAGGGCGAATAGGAAACCCTACGCAGTATAGAGATCAGGGTAAGATACTATATTCAGGTCGAGGGAAGGTGTTAGGCACCCTCAACCCTTTCCTAAGGTTTGCTCTAAAGATAAAGGTTTATGGCTAAAATTGAGGTTTATAGCTAAGGAAGTGAATAGGGAAAAAATTGAGATTTTAGGGAGGGGGACTCGCCTTGTTGCCAAGTGCCTACGTACCTCCTTATGGAGGATCAGAGTCAACGTAGTTCGGGGAAGGGTTGTACGCCCTTAGGATTAGAGTTTGATTTGGAGGTTTGAAATTGTTTGTGCTTTGAAAAGCGTTTTTGAATTGTCTAATTGATGAGGATGAAAATCCATATTTTAGTATTGTGGTTTAGTGTATTTTGAGTGTTTTGGGCGTACAACCCTGATTTGGTATGACACTATTAACTGCAACGATCAATAGATTCGATCGTCATAGTTAACAGATTAAAAGTTGTATCGTTACCAATTTTAATCAATTAATTTGATTATTACTAATAACGAATTATAGTATTTTAATAATTAATTTGTATCGTTTCCCCTCATAATCGATTGATTCGACTAAAAAGAATAACAAATTTGAAGTTAGAAAATAGAGAGGTTAATCATCGCGACTAATAAGATAGTCGAAACCATTTAACCAAATAGAGATTAATTGTATTTTAATTAAATAACATTTTAATTAAAATTCATTATTGCCCATAGCGATTAATTAATTTAATCGGAACGAACAACAAATTGTATTTTTAGTATTAATATCATATAATAATTTATTTAAAAAATAATTATTATTACATAAATAAATATACTAAAAAGCATTTTAATTTAAATGAATAATAGAAATTATTTAAGTTTAATTAGGATTGTAATTCAGTGTGGTTGAATGGAAAGCTCATGGTATAGGGCACCAGATCCTGGCCGTGAGATCTAAGTTAGTGGTGAATGGAGGGATCAGATCAGAGGGAGTATGATGAACCCCATGATGATGCGCGCGCTGGATCATGAGTTAGGAATTTCAGAAAAATAATAGCAAGGGCCAGGGATCGAACCCTGGACCCTTGAATGACCAGCAAACACACGTACCAGCGCGTCTCCAAGCGCTGCGTGTTAATCAAACACAACCATTTGTTCATATAACATTCAAAAATACATGATAAGAAAACGCGCGCGAAAACTCAAATCAACCAATGACGGGATAACACCTCATCGTCTTCTCCATTAAGCCAGACAAACCTGCATATTTTTGCTACGGTTTGGCTACGAATTCCTTCGTAGCAAAACTCAACCTGAGAATTACGAATAACACATACACACCAATAAATGTTTCGCGACCCCATCAATCCCTTCGTCCAGACTCCGCGACTTCATTCATACCACTAATTAACCCTAATTTTACCTCTAATAAAAAGCCCCAATTCAAACTTTCAAGAACCCTAACGGCCTACAATGGTGAACCACCTTAAACACGCCCAGAAATCCAATTAATCACGCACATACGTTCACAGCATGAAACAGAATCATAATATGCAAACATAAACCTATGAGGATGCGTGCAACAGTCCAATCGATCCGATTTTTAGAGGTACATACCTTGGCTTTAATGGAGGTTATCTGGGGTTGTTGTTGCAGCGTGATGACTCTAATACGTTCAGAATCCTTCCATGAAGCGTTTGCAATCTTCAAATCTTGTGGAGAAGCCTTAAATCCTCGAAAATGAATTTGAGTTCTTAGACTTTTTTTTTGTTCTTGAATGTATGCCTCTGATCCGAATTCCTGAACCCTTATTCATATGCCTTGTGTCAACTACTTATAGAGGTTCAATTAGGTCTGAAACAAAGGCCCAAAACCCTTTAAATCCCTTCTTGCCATGTTTGTGAAAATTGGTTTTATTTCTTGAATAAAAACTTTCTTTTTTTGGCCAAAATTTGTGTTGATCTTTATCCAATTAAGATGCACGAAAATTATATTATATTTGTCATTAATATTGATTGGAATCAATCTATATATACTTATTTAACAAAATATTTGATTCTCCATTTAATTTAAATCATTAAAAATGAGATAAAAATCATATTAAATCAAATATAATGCTAAATTTCGTGGCAAATGATTTTAGGAATGCTAATGACTTGTGGACCAAGATTGCATCAAGAAACCATAGGCCCATTTGCAAAATTTCTCAATTTGAACCTTCTTTTTTCACATTTGGTCCTTCAAAATCACCCAACTTTGATCAAGCATATCTCACTCAATTTTTAAGCTATGAGGGAGTTCTAATACTTTTTGGAAACCTCAAAGTGTCCTCTACAAGCCACTTTGGAACATATTTTTCGTTTGGAGCTTTTATCTTGATCATATCCTCTTTGCGAAAAAAACTTCTTTTGAAGGATGCTTGAAAATGACCTGTAATCTTTTGCACTGTATCTCTCAAATGAATCATTTCTAGCCCTGGCTTGTGAGAGACAAAGTTGTAGAGAATCCAATTTCCTTCAAAATAGGCTTTGAGTGGGGAATTTTTGATGTTCCATGTGAAAGTTATGCCCAGTCAAAGTTGGGTTGACTTTCTCCTAAGAAACCCTAATTTGAACCTTTTTTGTATTCGTTCATCTCTGAGTTTCTATTAATGGAATCATGATCAATCCTTGATCAAATGATGGTTATACTTCACATACTTGATGTTGACCAAAATTGGGAGGCTTTGACTATGCTCTGATTATGTTTGACTTTTAGGTCAAACCAGTTGACTGTGGATCATCTGGACTTTTGAATGAGTAATCTTTGGGACTGAATCTTGAACTTTGAATCATTTTGAATGGAATATGGAAGGCAAATTTTGGGGTATGACAGCTGCCCCTGTTCAATCTTCTTGAACCCGGAGAGGTAGAAGATGATTGGACACTGAAATGCCCTGAAATTTGCTTGCGTAGAGAAGGAGTTTCGCGGGAGATGGGCTTATAGATGCCACCCATTTGTCTGGCAGGATACTTGTCTAAAGCATATGCTTTTCTGACCTTGATCATTTGATTGTATTTGAGGAGAGGAGAAGTAATGTCTTACATAAGACTGCCTGAAGAGGTTTCTTGAATGGATATGAAAATTTTTGAAGAAGACTACCTGACGAGGCTGAAAATGTTTTGCAAAGACTACCTAAAGAGGTTCTTGGAGAGGACAATGAATGTCTTAGAAAAGATCACCCAGAAAGGTTCGTAGAATGTCTTAAAGAAGACTGAAAAGGATGCCAAATTGTTTTTTTTTTGAAAGAGACTACCTGAAAAGGTACTTAGGACAAGAATGTCTCGAAGAAAATTACCTGAAAAGGTGCTTAGAAGAAGAATGTCTTGCATAAGACTACCTGAAGAGGGTTTTTTAGAGAGGATTCAAAAACGTTTTGAACAAGATTACCTATACAGGTTACAACATGTCTTAAACAAGATTGCCTAGAAAGGTATGATACATCTTAAACAAGACTGACCTATAAAAGTATTTGGAAAGGGTGTGATACGTCTTAGACAAGACTGACCTGGAGAGGCTCTTAGACAGGATATGATACGTTTCAAACAAAACTCACCTAAACAGATTCCTATAAAGGACATGAAACGTTTTAAACAAAACTACCTATAGAGGTTTCTACAAAGGGGATGATGTGTTTTAAACAAAACTACCTATAAAGGTTCCTATAAAGGATATGACACGTTTTAAACAAAACTCACCTAAACAGATTCCTATAAAGGACATGAAACGTTTTAAACAAAACTACCTATAAAGGTTCCTATAAAGGATACGATATGTTTTAAACAAAACTATCTAGAAAGATTCCTATAAAGGATATGATACGTTTTAAACAAAACTACCTAGAAAGGTCCCTATAAAGGATACGAAGCATTTTAAACAAAACTACCTAGAAAGGTTCCTATAAAGGCTATGGAATATTTTAAATAAAACTACCTAGAAAGGTTAGGATATGTCTTAAACAAGACTGCTTGGAAAGATTTGGATAATTGTCTTGGACAAGACTACCTGGAGAGGTATGGAATTCTTTGATTGCTTCTGGATTGTCTTTGAAGAAAGACTTGGAATGAGGTATTTAGAATTGTATATGTTGAGATTGAATCGTTGATACGATCATATTTGCGATTGTAATGTGATGATAACATCCTTTTGACCATGAAGGGACCTGAAAAGGCTGCGTTAGTTGTATGCAATGTCATGATGCATGTGTCATGTAATGAGATTCTCAAAATAAATGAGAGTTATGCATGTATGCCTATCCCACACTGCGGGATGTAAATAGTACAAGCGTGGGAAGATCAATTATGCCACAATGCCTTTTGTATGATGCCAGTGTGACTTCCCGAATATCAGAAATTTTGAGAGACGGGCCCTTTAATCTGAAAGAGGGACCTTTAGAGAGAACTCAAATTTCACCATGTCTTGCCTGAATATGTATTGCCCCAGTGTTTGAATTCTTGAAAGATATGCCCCTAGTCAATAGGATCCTTGATTGTATGCCCCCGTTTTAGGAAAATCCTCTGAACGTGGTTTCCTCATTCAAGGGTCTTTATCAAGAATGATTGTCTTTAATTAGACCAATTTCAAGGTCTCCTTGATGCTAAGTATTGATTTGAATGTGAAGCAGATGCTTTTCAGAATGAGTCAAGCGTTTCGGTCGCATCCGACGGACGGTGATTTGCTGAGTACTCAGAATGAGGTGATGTTTTCTATGAGATTACCTGAAGAGGTCCTTGGAAAGAATGGGAAATTGTCTTAAACAAGACTGCGCTTTAAACAAAGCTTAAAGGGGTATGTTTGTGCAGAGGGTCAAAATATTCCTATAGAGGATAGAGACTATTTTTTGTGGCGTTTTAAACAAAACTTAGGAAAAGATATCTTGAAGAAGATCACCCTAAAAAGGATGGTGAATTGTCTTAGAGAAGACTCTGTACTTTAAACAAAGTTTGACAAGGTTCTTGAAAGCGTAAGAGAAGTTTGAATATGTCTTAAAAGACTAACTGAAAAAGTTAAGAGATGTCTTACAGAAGACTACCTAGAAAAGGTTCTTAGTGAGGAATATGTCTTAGAGAAGACTGTTTGAAAGGGTTTGAAAATAGAAAGGATAAGAAGGTGGGTCTTTTAAAAGACTGTCTGAAAAAGGCTCCTAGAAAGGGTAAAAAGTATTTGAACAGTCTTAAAGAAGACTACATGAACAGATTGAAAAGTATCCTATAAAGGTTCCTGGAAAGGATGTGAGACTGGCATTGACACCATCTGATACTGAGTGACCTTTGCAATATGCCCCCAGGTAATGGACTTGCCCCATGGGCTATTCAGCGTCTTTGAGAGATTCTATGGATCTTGATCAGATTGCCCCATGTAAATGGGATAATGACGGGTTATGCCCCGTGTACACCTTAGCTATCTCAGTCATGTGTAAGAGATGCTTCTTCTTTTGACAAGCTTTTAAAAGCTACTTCGTCAGTCAGTAGGATCTATAGACATTAACCATGCCCCATGCAACTTCTCCCTGATGTTAACATTTAAATCTATATAGACAAGTGTACTTTATAATGAAATGCAAATGCATACGTCTGTCTTGAAAGTTTGAAAACATTTTTTTTGAGTAAAACAAAGTTTTTTTTTTGTAAGAAAGTGATATCAACTCAAGAGTTATAGTAGACCTTAAGGAGTCGGGATACCTTTGGTAACGGTATGCTTTCGAACTAACCATGCTTCAGTTAGGACTTTTAAGGGTTGTAACGTGGCCTGGTTCACGGTTTAAAGAAACAAAAGATAGAGGCTCAAAGTTCATTTGTACCCATCCCCCTCTTCGTGATGTTCTCCAGTCCTATGCTCAGTTAACTATGTATTTAGTCTCCAAAAGAATTTGGGAATTATGACATTGACATTTATGATGGTTCAAAAACCAAAGGTTTATCTGCAAAGGCAATCATTCTCCTTTTTTGTAATATCTTTCCTTTTGTCGAAGGTACATAGTGACCTCTTTTCGACTTTGTTATCCCTAACTTTTGCCTGAACTCTTCATTTTAAAACTACAGTCAGCGGGATGCCCCAATTTTTCTTAAGTCTCCTTAATAGGTTTTGACTTAGCAGGCTCTTGCATTGCTTTCTTTTTCTTTGAGGACCTTGACTGCCGGTCTTAATGATGACGGAGAACCATCGGTGGTTATGTTCAAAGGAACAGTTTGGAATAATTAAGTTAACTGAGCAGCTACCCTACCCCAGGTTATATATTAAGGGTTTTATTTATATGAAGGAAAACTCCTACTTCTTTAGGCTCAAAGGGGTTGACGAGGGATTAACATCCTTATATCTCCATTATTTTAGGGATTGAACAAATGCCTGTACATCGTCAACACGGTCTGTTCGAAAGCGTAGTGTATGAAATTGTGGTATCGTTTTCGTCATTCTCCCTCAAAAGGTGTAAAACTTTCCACTAGAGTTGAATATCACAAACGAAAAAATCGAGTAAAAACACAGTTTTAAATATAGTGAGAACACTAGGAATGAATCAAGACAAACGTAAGCAATGCATTAATGATTTTTTTTGAAAAGTACATAGCATATGTCATAAGACTAATGTTTAAACAAACGGAAAGAAATTGCAAATGGAAACAAAACTAATGATCTAAGAAATCCTCCTTCTAGCCACCTATGGTGTTAGACTTGCTAGGATCTTCGAACTCAATGAGCCCTTCTTCAATCAAATCTTGGATCTTGTGCTTCAATGGACCACAATCCTCTGTGTCATGACCAGGACTATCTGAATGATAAGCGCACCTAGCATGATGCTTGTACCCGGGAGCGGGGTTAGCCGGAGCTGAGTATGGAGGCAGCAGAGTTACCAAGTTCTGACTGAGCAAATGTTGTAGAGCTTGAGACAGCGGCATGTGCAATGGGGTGAATGATCGTTTTGGCTTGGACCTCCAGGGGCGTTGGCCACCCTGTTGTTTTTGCTGATCCTTCTGTTGTAGTGTTGGTGTTTGATTAACCAGGATCGCTCCAACAGTGTTGGGTTCCTTTTTTCCGTCATATGACTTCTTTGTGTGATAGGAACCTGAGGGTGCCCCTTGTATCTTCCCATTTTTGATTCCATCTTCAATTCTCTCACCAATGACTACCAAGTCCGAGAACCCTGAAGATATGCTTCCGACCATCTTGTCGTAGTATGGTCCTTGCAAAGTGCTCATAAATATGTCCACCAGTTCTTTGTCCATTAGTGGAGGTTGGACTCGAGAAGCCATCTCCCTCCACCTTTGGGCATACTCCTTGAATGATTCATCCTTCTTCTGTGACATATTTTGTAATTGCATCCGATCGGGTGCCATGTCCAGGTTGTACTTGTAATGCTTTAAGAAGGTGTTGGCCAGATCATTCCAGCTTCGGACAGAGGACTTCTCTAATTGCATGTACCAGTCAATAGACGCTCCGCTTAAACTTTCTTGAAAGAAATGTATCATTAGCTTTTGATTGCGGGCGTAAGCAGCCATTTTCCGCACATACATGCGCAAGTGATTCCTCGGACATGTGAGTCCTTTGTATTTCTCGAAGTCGGGAATCTTGAATTTGCGAGGGATAGTCAAGTCTGAGACCAAACTCATTTCGAAGGCATCCACATCAAAGACATCGTATCCTTCTATCACTTTTAGTCTCTCCTCCAATGCCTTGATTTGGTCACTACCCTTGGAGTCTTCCCTAGAGTTAGGAATAGACTGTTGTGTCTGAGGTACTTGGTCTGAGTTGTCCACCTCTTGCACTCCGTATTGTAGATCCAGGTAATCATCATCCTTAGGGACATTGCTAGCAGGAATGCGCACTGTGCGGGTTGTCCCTTTTGTCTGTGGAGTGGGGACAAATCCTTCTTGGGAGGCCTCTCCTTTCTCTTGGAATTGGATAGCCCTTCTGACAGATCGGGCCTGAGATTTGTCCTTATCCGGGCCAAAGCCTGAAACAAATCCTAGCAGCGGGTTTTTGTCGTTAGGGATCTCATCCTGAACCAGGGTATCCCCAGACTGAACCTCTTTTGCCTTGTCTTGTTTGTCTAGGAGGGCCTTCATGAATTCTAGCATCTGAGCCATACCTCCTTTGACCTCCTCCACACTGACCTTCAGTTGATCTACTTCCTCACGAAGGGCGGCTTGATTCTGTTCCAACTGATCCATTGATTTCTTCTGCTGAAGTCTTGTTTGATAGTATGGTCGGGATGTTAGGTTATCCTTCCCAATGGTCCCTTGCTCTGGAGATAGAAGAGGAATCTTCTCTTAATGCCATGAAAATGATGCGTATGCCATGCATGATATGTATGATATCCTTTTTTCTTTCTTTTTTTTTGAATAAAATATGATGCAAGAATGCCCCTGATGTATGATGAATGGAAAAAGAAATAATAAAAAAAAATGATCAACACATATATATACATATAGCACATAATCACATAAGTTCATAGGTTCGACGTAGCGGCTCTTGGGAGCCAACCTTTTTATAGGGGGGTTCTAGAAGGTCTCATGGGGTCGTTCGTAACCTCCGAGACTTTTTGTCTCTTCGGATTTTAGAACAACTCATTTTATCCATGAGGTTCGAATTTTTGGGTAGGTTCTCGGAGAGATCAGCCAAGTATCCAGTCCTGCTCTCAACAAAGTCAAGTCTCGTTTTGGACATTTCCGAATACTCAACCCATTCCGAGTGGAGTTATCAATGAGACTCGTAGGAGATTCATACTCCCCTATTGATCTCAAAGTTAACCCCCACACTTAGGGTTTTAACACAACATAATGCCAGCAGTGTATATAAAAATATAACAATTAGGCAATTAAATATAAATATATTAACAAAAACAATTAAATATAAACATATTATAAACAATTAAATATTTTTTAGACAAAAAACAAAAAATAATTGCAAACCCTAAAAAAAAGGCAAATTAGCCAAACCCTAAAAAGTTGTCAAACCTAAACCCTGCCAAAACCTATGACCTATAGGAGCATAGTATTCACCATTTAAGTTCTCCCCAGTGGAGTCGCCAGCTGTAGCAACCTGCCCTAAAAATTATAACTTAGAGAGTCGCCACCTACTCTGAAGGGCGAATAGGAAACCCTACGCAGTATAGAGATCAGGGTAAGATACTATATTCAGGTCGAGGGAAGGTGTTAGGCACCCTCAACCCTTTCCTAAGGTTTGCTCTAAAGATAAAGGTTTATGGCTAAAATTGAGGTTTATAGCTAAGGAAGTGAATAGGGAAAAAATTGAGATTTTAGGGAGGGGGACTCGCCTTGTTGCCAAGTGCCTACGTACCTCCTTATGGAGGATCAGAGTCAACGTAGTTCGAGGAAGGGTTGTACGCCCTTAGGATTAGAATTTGATTTGGAGGTTTGAAATTGTTTGTGCTTTGAAAAGCGTTTTTGAATTGTCTAATTGATGAGGATGAAAATCCATATTTTAGTATTGTGGTTTAGTGTATTTTGAGTGTTTTGGGCGTACAACCCTGATTTGGTATGACACTATTAACTGCAACGATCAATAGATTCGATCGTCATAGTTAACAGATTAAAAGTTGTATCGTTACCAATTTTAATCAATTAATTTGATTATTACTAATAACGAATTATAGTATTTTAATAATTAATTTGTATCGTTTCCCCTCATAATCGATTGATTCGACTAAAAAGAATAACAAATTTGAAGTTAGAAAATAGAGAGGTTAATCATCGCGACTAATAAGATAGTCGAAACCATTTAACCAAATAGAGATTAATTGTATTTTAATTAAATAACATTTTAATTAAAATTCATTATTGCCCATAGCGATTAATTAATTTAATCGGAACGAACAACAAATTGTATTTTTAGTATTAATATCATATAATAATTTATTTAAAAAATAATTATTATTACATAAATAAATATACTAAAAAGCATTTTAATTTAAATGAATAATAGAAATTATTTAAGTTTAATTAGGATTGTAATTCAGTGTGGTTGAATGGAAAGCTCATGGTATAGGGCACCAGATCCTGGCCGTGAGATCTAAGTTAGTGGTGAATGGAGGGATCAGATCAGAGGGAGTATGATGAACCCCATGATGATGCGCGCGCTGGATCATGAGTTAGGAATTTCAGAAAAATAATAGCAAGGGCCAGGGATCGAACCCTGGACCCTTGAATGACCAGCAAACACACGTACCAGCGCGTCTCCAAGTGCTGCGTGTTAATCAAACACAACCATTTGTTCATATAACATTAAAAAATACATGATAAGAAAACGCGCGCGAAAACTCAAATCAACCAATGACGGGATAACACCTCATCGTCTTCTCCATTAAGCCAGGCAAACCTGCATATTTTTGCTACGGTTTGGCTACGAATTCCTTCGTAGCAAAACTCAACCTGAGAATTACGAATAACACATACACACCAATAAATGTTTCGCGACCCCATCAATCCCTTCGTCCAGACTCCGCGACTTCATTCATACCACTAATTAACCCTAATTTTACCTCTAATAAAAAGCCCCAATTCAAACTTTCAAGAACCCTAACGGCCTACAATGGTGAACCACCTTAAACACGCCCAGAAATCCAATTAATCACGCACATACGTTCACAGCATGAAACAGAATCATAATATGCAAACATAAACCTATGAGGATGCGTGCAACAGTCCAATCGATCCGATTTTTAGAGGTACATACCTTGGCTTTAATGGAGGTTATCTGGGGTTGTTGTTGCAGCGTGATGACTCTAATACGTTCAGAATCCTTCCATGAAGCGTTTGCAATCTTCAAATCTTGTGGAGAAGCCTTAAATCCTCGAAAACGAATTTGAGTTCTTAGACTTTTTTTTTGTTCTTGAATGTATGCCTCTGATCCGAATTCCTGAACCCTTATTCATATGCCTTGTGTCAACTACTTATAGAGGTTCAATTAGGTCTGAAACAAAGGCCCAAAACCCTTTAAATCCCTTCTTGCCATGTTTGTGAAAATTGGTTTTATTTCTTGAATAAAAACTTTCTTTTTTTGGCCAAAATTTGTGTTGATCTTTATCCAATTAATATGCACGAAAATTATATTATATTTGTCATTAATATTGATTGGAATCAATCTATATATACTTATTTAACAAAATATTTGATTCTCCATTTAATTTAAATCATTAAAAATGAGATAAAAATCATATTAAATCAAATATAATGCTAAATTTCGTGGCAAATGATTTTAGGCATGCTAATGACTTGTGGACCAAGATTGCATCAAGAAACCATAGGCCCATTTGCAAAATTTCTCAATTTGAACCTTCTTTTTTCACATTTGGTCCTTCAAAATCACCCAACTTTGATCAAGCATATCTCACTCAATTTTTAAGCTATGAGGGAGTTCTAATACTTTTTGGAAACCTCAAAGTGTCCTCTACAAGCCACTTTGGAACATATTTTTTGTTTGGAGCTTTTATCTTGATCATATCCTCTTTGCGAAAAAAACTTCTTTTGAAGGATGCTTGAAAATGACCTGTAATCTTTTGCACTGTATCTCTCAAATGAATCATTTCTAGCCCTGGCTTGTGAGAGACAAAGTTGTAGAGAATCCAATTTCCTTCAAAATAGGCTTTGAGTGGGGAATTTTTGATGTTCCATGTGAAAGTTATGCCCAGTCAAAGTTGGGTTGACTTTCTCCTAAGAAACCCTAATTTGAACCTTTTTTGTATTCGTTCATCTCTGAGTTTCTATTAATGGAATCATGATCAATCCTTGATCAAATGATGGTTATACTTCACATACTTGATGTTGACCAAAATTGGGAGGCTTTGACTATGCTCTGATTATGTTTGACTTTTAGGTCAAACCAGTTGACTGTGGATCATCTGGACTTTTGAATGAGTAATCTTTGGGACTGAATCTTGAACTTTGAATCATTTTGAATGGAATATGGAAGGCAAATTTTGGGGTATGACAGGATGCATGCTAGGTTTGCATTGGTAAGATTCCTGAATCGCCCTAGAATTGGCTTCAAATATGGCACATCACGTGTTTGATGAAATGCATGCGTGATGCCCAGGATTTTGCTTGGCAATATGTCACTGCATGACTTGGCAAGGGCCTGACTTTGGAGTTCCATGATCGATTCAACACTTACCTAATTGGATTGATTCTTCTCTTGTTAGATAGATCACATGGTAAAGAATGGGAGCATACCAAGTTTAAACTCATAGCCTTTTTGTAGAGCTCAATAACTAGCTTGCCATTTGGCATACCAAGTGTTTGGTAAAATGCTTGGGCATGACTTGGCTCATGACTTGAATTGTGGCCTAGATCAAATGAATTTTCAGCAGCTTCAAACCTCAATATCTCTTGATCCAAGCTTCAAACGGAAAGGTGTCCAACTACAAAGTTGTTCTCTTCCATGAGAGGAACAACTTTGATGTTGGAAATGTCTCCAAAAAATGCCATTTGTCACGTGTAAATCAGGGATGAAGTGGACTGCTCATCAAGATTTAAAACCTTCAAAAAAATTTCTAAGTGTTGAAACTTTCCATTTTTGTCATTTTTCTATTTTTGGCAACTTTTTGTCAAACTCCCGATTTTATCCATTCTTGGACTTTTCTTGACTGATTTTCCACCAAAAGTCAATATTTGAATAATTCTTCTGATTTTGACCCCAAAGGTCAACTGTTCTGATTTTTCCGACTATTGGTGAAATTCCCGATTAAATCTCCTCCAATCAAATCCAGTCAAACAAACACATCCACATAGTCAGTATGAGAAGCTTTTCACACATAGAAACCATTCCTGATTGAGTGTTGACCAGAAAGTCAACTGGTTGACTTTGGTCAAAGAAACCCTAATTTAAGGAACCAGATGATTTACAAGCTTATACCCTTCAATCAATACCTTGGATTGAGACTGAGAAAAACCTAATCCAGGAGGACTTCCATGAACATAGAGCCACATGATTACCTCAGATCCACACATCTGGTAGGAAATTCCTTGCCACAAAAGTTCTTTCCTGCTGGTCTTTGATTGATACCAGTGATATGCATGCATGGGTATGGATTATGACCTAAGTGATGTATGTATATGAATGCAAAGCCTAAGCCAGTTAGAAGTTAAAGGGTAGGACAAATTTGGGGTATGACAGCTGCCCCTATTTAATCGTCTTATACTCGAAGGTGAGATTGGCGCCAGCCTTTCGAACATTCGAAGTAGAAGAAGATTAAATACCGAAGACCTGAAATTTGTCCCGAGGAGATGGAGTGGTCTTTATTCTTTTATTTTTGTTTTGATATCTGCTGGGGAAAGAGAATTTTTGTTTTTCTGATGGAAATATTTACAGTGAGTCATTGGATGAATGGTGATAGCTTGTAACGTAGCCCAAGGTGCCAATACAAGGTTCTCAAAGGAAATGTTTACTACATGGAAGTGGTCGAAGCAGAAGTATGTCTGGTGGGAAGGTAAGATAGACAAGTGTTTTTAAAGGAGATACAGACGAGTATCGACAGAATGACACATACGAGCATCAAAAGGGGTACAGACGAGTATCGAAAGAATGACACATACGAGCATCAAAAAGGGGATACAGACGAGTATCGAAAGAATGACGCATACGAGCATCAAAAGGGAGATACAGACGAGTATCGAAAGGATGACACATACGAGCATCAAAAGGAGGATACAGACGAGTATCGAAAGAATGACACAGACGAGCATCAAAAGGGAGATACAGACAAGTATCGAAAGGATGACACATACGAGCATCAAAAGGATGATACAGACGAGTATCGAAAGAATGACACAGACGAGCATCAAAAGCGAGATACAGACGAGTATCGAAAGGATGACACATACGAGCATCAAAAGGAGGATACAGACGAGTATCGAAAGAATGACACATACGAGCATCAAAAGGGAGATTTAGATTTAAGATTTTGGGCTATTGGACCCACTGGGGATTGGGACTTGGATTTGAAAATGGTGTGCCTGGAAGAGAGGCGGGGAACGCACAACACAGAGGTTGGATCTGAAAAAATTTCCCGTACGAGGGAAGGGATCACGGAGACTAGGGACGACTAGGCTCGGCAGTAAGGTGACAGTAACCACGGGGGATTACGGGGATATTGATGCTGACGAAGCATAAGAGTTACATTGATCCCTCAGGCCAAAGGCGGGGTGCTACTCTTCAAGAGTGGCAATCGTTCGAATTGCCACACACCGAGTATGGTTTATTCAAACGATTGAAAAATGAGATGGGTTGAATACCCACCCTCATACGCACTCTAATCTTCGCGCAGCATACGGGAAATAACCTCGGAGGCAACGATTCTGACGAAGAAAGGTATTGTATCCGACCCAAATTGGGGAGAGAAGGTAAGATTTCTTTTTGGGGATTGAGAAAACCAAGTATCGGCACCGTGGATGGAGGAGATTTGTAATGGAGTAGCAGACATCAATCGGAGTTTGTAAGGACAACTTTTTATGTGGGGAATTATTGTCGGCTTGATTCAACATTGACTCACATTATCTGGCTTATGCTTCGTATGCATGTTTGAGTTTATGGCGTAATGATCCACTGTAATGGATATGCTACGCTTTTGAGGATGCAATGTTACATGCAGTGAACACTATATGCAGAGTGCCAAATAAAGGCATTGATGAGATAGCGGAGCGGGATCATTGGGGTCCGTTGCTTATTCTCTTGAGACGCCATTGTGGGTGGGCGTTGGAAACCTCATAGTGCCAAAGATTATCGGCAACTGTGTGGAGGATTAGAACATAAATCTGTTGGGGAGGAAGTGACTTTGCTCGACTTTCCTTACATCCAATACTGCTTGGGGAATCATGAGTTTTGAGGGACCCTTCTTTGTCTGCCATACGGGAGAGGGATATGGACATCTTCAGGTGCCCCATGTTTACCAGTACTGATGAATTATACGCTTGAACTTCCACGCGGGATGATGATGACCTTTGTGATATGTCATAAGCCAAGATGACGGCTAGAACCTGCAACCTGTACAAAAAACAATGTTTGGATGCAAATGGTGCCCCTTATAGCACTTTTATGTTTGTGTAACATCATGTTTCGTTTTGATTTGTGATTATTATTCCCCCATGTTTTCAATGCAATGTTTAATAATGAATTAAATCACACCTCGCATGCGAAAAATGAAAAGCAAGAAGGAAGGCTTTTTATCAAAAATCATTTTATTGATGGAATGCCTATGAATAGGCTTCTGTACAAGGAAGCAACTCCTAAATGAGGTAGTTGCGAAAAAAGAAAATAAAATGCAGAGGCAAAATGGCAAAGAGAAGTGCTCGAATTTCCATTAAAACTGGTATTGCTACAGTTCCCATATCCTCGATTTCCTTAGTGCCTTGCTTCAGAAGCGTAGTGGTTGGATCGATCTGTCCGCTTTGCCAAGGGCGTATAGTGGTCTTTGTGAAGGATATTCAGACTGCAGCCTCTCGCTTTTGATCCCTAACTTTTTGCCTGGATCGCCCTTTCGGGTTTTCGATCCAGCGGGATACCCCTTTTTGCCTAAGTCGCCCTTTCGGGTTTTCGACTTAGCGGGTTATTCTCTTTTGTTTTATCCCTAATTTTTGCCCAAACCCTTTTGGTTTGCCGGGATGCCCTTATTTTTGCCTAGGTACGTCGACCTAGCGGGTCTTTTATGCGTAGTATTTTTTTACTGAGTCTGAATTGACTGGAAGCGGAACGTCTTCCCCATCCATCTTTGTCAGGATTAAAGCACCACCTGAAAATGCTTTCTTCACAATGTATGGTCCCTCATAGTTGGGAGTCCATTTGCCCCTTGGATCGGTGTGAATTGGCAAGATCTTCCTTACGACTAGGTCACCTGTGTGGAATTCTCGAGGCCGAATCTTCTTGTCATACGCTTTCTTGTTCCTCTTTTGGTACAACTGGCCATGGCAGATAGCAGATAAGCGTTTCTCCTCAATTAGATTGAGATGATCAAGCCTCGTTTGAACCCATTCTGTTTCATCGAGTTTGGCATCCATCAAGACTCTCAACGAAGGAATTTCCACTTCGACAGGTAGTACGACCTCCATACCGTAGACAAGAGAGAAGGGAGTTGCCCCAGTTGAAGTACGAACCGAAGTTCTATAGCCATGCAAAGCAAACGGTAACATTTCATGCCAGTCTTTATACGTTCTAACCATCTTCTAGACGATCTTCTTTATATTCTTGTTAGCAGCTTCGACTGCGCCATTCATCTTTGGCCGATAGGGTGATGAATTGTGATGTTCAATCTTGAACTCTTCGCACAACTCTGCCATCATCTTGTTATTAAGATTAGACCCGTTATCAGTGATGATCTTGTTCGGAACCCCATATCGGCATATGATTTCTTTCTTGATGAAGCGAGTAACGACTTGCTTGGTTACGTTCTTGTAAGAAGCAGCTTCAACCCATTTGGTGAAGTAGTCGATAGCAACAAGAATAAATCTGTGTCCATTTGAAGCTTGTGGCTCAATTCGTCCAATCATGTCTATACCCCACATAGCAAAGGGCCAAGGCGATGTCAGGACATTCAGAGGAGTTGGAGGAACATGAATTCTGTCAGCATACACTTGGCATTTGTGACATTTCTTCACATACACATAACAATCACTTTCAATCGTCATCCAATAATATCCTGCTCGCAAGATTTTTTTGGCCATAGCGTGTCCACTAGAATGGGTTCCAAAAGATCCTTCATGAATTTCCCGCATGATCAATTCTGCTTCGTGTCTATCCACGCATCTGAGCAAAACTGAATCATAGTTTCTTTTGTACAGGACGTCTCCTGACAAGAAGAATTTGGATGCTAACCTTCGAAGCGTTCGCTTATCACCAATCGTAGCATCTTCGGGATACTCTTGCTTCTCAACATACCTCTTGATGTCGTAATACCATGGCTTTTCATCATACACATCTTCAGTAGTGAGGCAATGAGCAGGGAATGCATGTACGGGCTCTTTGTAGCGGAGGATCCTTATGTCTGGCACTTCTTTAGGGGAACTAACTCTGAACATAGCTGCCAAAGTAGCCAAAGCATCTGCCAATTGATTCTCCTCTCGTGGGATGTGATCAAAAGTGATTTCCTCGAAAGCGGGAAACAACTCCAAGATATAGTCCCTATAAGGAACTAAATTGGGGTGTCGTGTTTCCCAATCACCTCTTACTTGATGTATGACCAAGGCAGAATCCCCATAAACCTCAAGGATCTTGATCCTCATATCAATGGCTGCTTCGAGGCCCATTATGCAAGCTTCGTACTCTGCGACATTGTTTGTGCAATCAAAGCATATTCTAGCTGTGAAAGGGATGTGAGTTTGACGAGGGGAATTCAAAACTGCCCCAATACCATGGCCCATAGCATTTGATGCACCATCGAACGTGAGAGTCCATCGCTCTCCTGGTTCGGGTCCTTTATTATCATCCAGTTTCATAATATCTTCATCAGGAAAGTCAAACTTCATTGACTGATACTCTTCTAATGGCTGATGAGCAAGATGATCTGCAAGGACACTTCCTTTGATGGCCTTCTGTGTGACATACTGGATATCATATTCTGATAAAAGCATTTGCCACCGGGCTAGTCTTCCTGTAAGGGCCGGTTTTTCAAAGATGTACTTTATCGGGTCCATTTTGGAGATCAATAGAGTGGTGTGAGTCAACATGTACTGCCTTAGTCGGCGAGCATCCCATACCAAAGCACAGCAAGTTTTCTCGAGTAGTGAGTAACGGGATTCACAATCGGTAAACTTTTTGCTCAGGTAATAAATGGCGCACTCTTTTCGACCAGACTCGTCATGCTGGCCCAGCACACACCCCATAGATCCTTCAAGCACAGTTAAGTACATAAGATGCGGTCTTCCAGGAACCGGAGGCATGAGGATTGGTGGCTCTTGGAGATATTGTTTGATCTTTTCGAAGGCTTCTTGGCAATGATCATCCCAACGGATATCTTGATTCTTGCGCAACAACTTAAAGATGGGTTCACAAGTGTCAGTGAGATGAGAAATGAACCTGGCTATATAATTCAATCTCCCAAGGAACCCTCTAACTTCTTTTTCATTCTTCGGTGCTGGCATATTCTGTATTGCTCTTACTTTATCAGGGTCGACCTCAATCCCTCGTTGACTCACAATGAATCCAAGTAGCTTTCCCGATCGCACTCCAAAAGTGCACTTGTTTGGATTAAGCCTCAACTTGAATCTTCGTAAACGAGCAAACAATTTCTCAAGATATACCAAATTTTCCTCCTCAGTTTGGGATTTTGCAATCATATCATCGACGTACACCTCAATCTCTTTATGTATCATATCATGGAAGAGAGTCACCATTGCTCGTTGATATGTTGCACCAGTATTCTTAAGACCAAAAGGCATCACCTTATAACAATACGTACCCCACGGAGTAGTAAAGGTAGTCTTGGTCATATCTTCGGGAGCCATCTTTATTTGATTATAGCCAGAAAAACCATCCATGAAAGAGAACACCGAATACTGAGCAGTGTTGTCGACTAGCACATCAATATGAGGCAGAGGGAAATCATCCTTCGGACTTGCCCTATTCAAATCTCGGTAGTCAACACACATGCGTACCTTTCCGTCCTTCTTAGGAACAGGTACTATGTTTGCAATCCAAGGAGGATACTCACACACAGATAAGAAACCCGCCTTCAACTGTTTTTCAACTTCTTCCTTGATTTTCAAAGCCATATCAGGTCGAGTTCTTCGTGGTTTTTGCTTTACAGGCGGACATTCTGGTTTGAGCGGTAGCCTGTGCATAACTATATCCGTGTCTAAACCAGGCATGTCTTCATATGACCAGGCGAAGATATCGACATATTCTCGGAGCAACTCGATCAACCTTCTCTTCACATCACTTTGCAAAGCGGCACCTATCTTGACTTCTCTCTTTGCTTCTTCTGTACCGAGGTTGATGATTTCTATGGATTCTTGATGTGGCTGAATAGATTTCTCTTCTTGTCTTAAAAGTCTTGCCAATTCCTCAGGGACTTCACAATCTTCCCCACTATCCTCATCAGCTTGGTCAATCGGATTCTCAAGGATATCAGGACTTGGAACTGTAACATTATCATTTTTGATGGAATCCGAGCCGGATCTGCACGATGGGTGATTTATGCCTTAGAATGCAACACGTAAAGGAAAAGAAAAAGAAAAAGCTTTGCCATTTTTGAAAAAGTTTTTAAAGTAAAAATGAAAGAAATGGAACAGTAATTGCATGCGAAAATATGATTTTCATTCAATATTAAACAAATTGAAACACATGGGGGGCCCTTCTTTACACAAGTGATCAAAATGCTTGGGGTGAAGCACATGATTTATCGAAACAAGAAAATTACATCTCCATAAAAGTGACCCTGGGGATGTCCAATATGGTCCAATTGTTGAGTTCCTGTCCAGGTGCAGCATGGCAAATGAATCTGGAGAGGTCTTCTTCATCATCATCATCCACAGCGAGAACTTGACTTCCAGAACTGGTGCTTGCTCTGACGAACACTTGAGAAATGGGGGGAATCACCTTCTTTCCAGGAATTATGCTGAGCTGAGTAGAAGAAGATGGTTGATACCCAAGGCCATACTTGTCTCGCTTCTCATGAACATCGATCAGCTTGCCCCAGGCACTATGGGGAATACCAGCTTCTAAGAAGGCCTTAGCATCATTTAAAGACGAGAGGGGTGCTCCGAGTTCCTTCTTATCCTCAATCACGGGGAGTTTATCAACCGACACAATCTCTAAGGCTTGAAAAGGTGTCTCTTGTATCTCTCCCTCCACTTCAACATAACGGTATGATGCCAGATTATTGACTATCAAATCCTCTTCACCAGTGATCACAACAATCTTGTCATTCACAACAAATTTCAAACACTGATGGAGGGTAGATGTCACAGCCCCAGCAGCATGGATCCAAGGACGACCCAAGAGGCAAGTGTATGAAGGACGTATATCCATAACATAGAAGGCGATATAGAACATGTGAGGGCCAATTAAGACAGGCAGATCAATTTCCCCTTCTACGGACCTTCTAGAACCATCAAACGCTTTAACACTCATGGTACAAGGCCTCATCATAACCCCATCCATACTCAGCTTGAACAAAGTAGTCTTTGGCATCACGTTAAGAGAAGAGCCCGTATCAATCAGAACTCGAGACAGCACATCATCCAGACACTTGACGGAGATATGCAACGCTTTATTGTGTGCTCTACCCTCAGGTGGGAGTTCATCATCGGAAAAACCCAAACAATTACCAGCAGCAATATTGGTCACAACTCCTTCAAACTGAGGCACGGTAATGTCTTGAGTCACATGAGCGGAAGCTAGAACTTTCATTAAAGCCTCACGGTGAGCTTCTGAGTGCACCAAGAGGGACAAGATAGAAATCTTAGCTTGAGTTTGGTCAAGTTGATCAATCACCTTATAGTCACTTTTCTTAATGATTCTCAGAAGTTGCTCAGTGTCCTGTGCAGTACGGGTCTCAGGAGGATCAACAACAACTTGCTTCCCCTTCGTTTGTGCACTGACATCCTTATTGGTCTCCTTAGGAAGTGGAGGAGGGGCAGTAAAGATTCGACCACTACGAGTGATGCCACTAGTCCCAGCAATGTTAGTGACACTCGAATTACCCACTGGAGGACAGTCATACTTCTTCCCTCGAATATACACAACATTATAACTCCAAGGAACAGCCTTGGAATTACTCACAGGAGAGGGAACGAGAGATGAGGTCGAAGAGGTCAGAGGGGCATCTGGAACCTGAATAACCAACGGAGTTCTTGGAGCCTGAATGACCAAGGGAGTACTCGGAGCACGAATGACCAAAGGGGTGTTTTGATTCTTTGACACCTCAGCAGGATAGTAAGGTATCTCTAGAGTAGCCACATCTTCGTCAGAAACAACCCTTTCCACTCTAAGAACGCCTTCATCCATCAGCTTTTGAATCTCTTCTTTCAATTTAGCACATTCTTCCGGATTAGAAGAACATTACAAACAGTAGTCATGTAGCTCACACAAAACCTTTTGTTGCAAAAGATGTTCTCTGATAGTTGCTAGCGGCATCTTAACCTCACTAACATCATTCACCAGGATCTGATCATCACATAACTCAATAGCATTGGTCGTACCAGCATGAGGAGGCATAGGATTATTCTGCACATTAGGACCAGTAGGAGCGAACGAGATAAGCTTGTCATCAAGGAGATCCTGAACTTTGTACTTCAATGCTCTACACCTTTCGATCGTATGGCCTGGAGCACCTGAATGAAATTCACATCGAGCATTAGCATCATATCCGGGAGGAAGAGGGCTAGGTGGAGGACCCATTTCGCGGAGTTGCACTAATTGACCAGCAAGCAATTGGGGAAGAAGTTGAGCATACGGCATTGGAATCGGATCTATACGCCTGTCAGGGTATCTTTGCCTTTGCGGACCTCTCTGACCTTGAGGCCTAGGATTCTGTTGGCGGTTCTGAGGAGCAGCAGCTTGTTGCTGTGGTACGAAAGGCTGTTGGGGTGCCATCCATGGTTGTGGAAGAGCAGCAGCATATGCCTGAGGGACATATGGACCAGGAACAACATAAGGCATCGGATAATAAGGAGGTGGAACAGCAGAATATGCAGGAGTTCGGCCTTGGTCAATAGAAGCGGTGCTAGTCTCACCTTCCTTCTTCTTCACAAACCCAGAATACGGCTTCTTACCATTACCACCTGAGTTGCTAGGACTAGTAACACCTTGAATGGTACCAGCTTTGACACAGTTCTCGACCCTCTCACCAATGATGACCACATCCGAAAAGGAAGGAGAAGTATTACTATCCATGTGCTGAAGATACGGCCCCTTCAGAGTTCCCATAAACAGATCAATCAACTCACGGTCCAAGAGAGGAGGTTGGACACGAGCAGCAAGCTCACGCCACCTCTGGGCGTATTCCTTAAAGGACTCTTCAGATTTCTGTGACATATTTTGCAGCTGTGCGCGGCTAGGAGCCATAGCGGTATTGTAGTGGTATTGTTTTAAGAAGGCATCAACAAGTTCTCCCCAAGTACTGACATTAGACCTCTCGAGTTTCATATACCACTCCAACGGGGCTCCAGTGAGACTATCCTGAAAGAAATGCATCAGTAATGGTTCATTCTCAGCATGAGCGGCCATCTTACGGCAGTAGGAACGAAGGTGAGTCTCTGGGCAGGTGACTCCCTTGTACTTATCAAAGTCTGGCACCTTGAACTTCGGGGGAATCACAATCCCAGGTACCAGGCATAGAGCAGCAGTGTTGAAACTCGAAGTTTTAGCAACCTCAACGGCATTAAGGCGTTCTTCAAGAGCTTGGTACATCTTAGCAGTTTCAGTCAACTCAGCAGTAAGATCATGTTCAAGATCAATAACCTCATGATGGTCATCCACTACTTTTGGTATCCCCTCAACAAGAATCTCTTTAGTCTTTACTCCCCCATCAACAGAGTTGGTAGGAGTATCCTTGACCATCCCAGCGATGCTCTTTCTGAGCTCTTCTTGTCCTTGGACAACGACATGGAGAGTCTCCATAAGTTGAGTCATTCTTTCCCCCATAACATCCATATCCCTACGGAGGGCAGCTTGATTCTGTTCATATTGGTCCATGATTCTCTTCTCATTGTTCCTGGTGCGGTAAGGATGAAAGGAAGTCAGCTTTGTCGTTGAAGTAGAAATTTGTTGCTGAAAGGGACCCCAATTAGTTTCTTGTACAATAACCTGAAAATGCAATGTGATAATGTGAATGCATGAGTGCATGTGTGCGTATGACGTGATGTGCCATTTTCAGAGTATCCAAGATTTAATATTGATCCAGAATAGCTAACAACGTGACAAAAGATAAGTATCAAGAGAAACTAGTTCTTTTTCATTCATAACAGAAATTTAAACTTGGGCAAGCCATACATCAACAAGATAGTTCAACAAGGGAAATAAAAGACCCCATCCAACAAGTCTGGTGGTGGTCGAGACATACAAACTCAAACATCAATCCATCTGAACATAAAACAGAGGCCCTCCTTGTCTGAAGTGCTCGTCACTCCACTTCTTAGTTTCATCAAACAGTTTCTTGGTTGCTTCTCGATCTTTTCCTTTAAGAAGGCTTTGAATCACCTCATCTTTGCGAAACAAATGCCCATCCAACTTCTTGCAGCACTCCCTAAGTTCGTCACATCCTTTACATTCTGGGAGATAATCCTTCTCAGGTGCATTCTCAATACTTGCCATTTGATCTCTGAGCTTGACATTCTCTTCTGTTAGTCGAGCGGAGCGGAGGTGACTTCCTTTCAGCTGTGTCTCGACTGCTATTCTCTGAGTAGTCTCATCTTCCAGTTTCTTTTTCATAGTCCTCAGCTGATATTTAGTCTCTTTTTCTAACTGGAGCTTGTGGGCTTTCAAGTCTTCTCTGTACTCTTGCTTGAGCTTCTCTTCTGCCTCTTTTATGGCCCTTTTTATGATCTTCTCGTTATCCTCGACAACGATAGTGGTAGCTTTTTCACCCCTTTCAGTTCTAGTCCTCTTTTGAACTCTGGAAGATCCTCCTTTCAACATTTTAACCTCATGTGCTAATTCAGCCCTTTTCTGATTCACCAAGAAGTACTCTATCTTAGCATCTCGCCCCTTCTCACGCAACCGGATGTTTTCCACATGTACTTGGGTATAGTCTTCAGCTGGCACGGTGGCAGTTAAAACTTCAGGTGGTTGTTCATACAATGGTTTAACCTTCGGGAAAGGCAACAGGCGCTCCTTGACTCTATCTTTCACCCAATCAGTGTAGGCTTGTTTAGCAACGGCATTCTTCCCTCCTAAGGAAGTTCGGTCATCTGTATGAATACTATTCCAGGCGCTCCTCACTTTTTCTAGACCCTCTGGATCAGCCCCTTTCTCAAAGCAAACGGATTCAAATATTTCCCTGTCTAACGGCTTGTCCTTTAGCGCAAAACCCAACTGGCGCAGCGCTAGCCTCGGATTGTAATTGATAACTCCCTTCGTTCCTATGAGGGGAACGTTGTCAAAACTACCACATCTAGTAATAACTTCCTCTATCCCTTTCCCAAGGTGATACCAAACGATGTCATTCGCCGTAAGCCCCATGGTCCTTTGAGGCCATTTCTGTGAGTCCCTTGTTGTGACAAATGGTCCACTTTTAGGCAAGTGTGAAGTGAACCACTCGTATAACAACGGTAAACAGCCTCCAACTGCTCCCTTCGTCCCATACCTGGAATGAACAGCATAATAGGTATCCGCCAAGAGAGTAGGCACGGGGTTTTGATCCATAAAGAGGCAAATGGCAGTGGGGTCGACGAAATTTGGGATATTCGGGAACAACACCAAACCATAGATCATAACAGCTAAGAGAGCATTGAATTCTTTCCATTTCTTCCCAATAACAAGGGCATCAGCTTTCCTCATCAGAAATTTAACATAGAATCCATGGGTTCCACCATTAGGCTTCCAGTTATCTGTAACATCTTTCATGCTCAAATAAAGAGCACCAGCAATTCAATCCATTTTCGGTTTCTCAGGTACACATACAAAAGGGATCCTATGTTGAACCTTAATCTTGAGGATGTCAGCATATTCTTCAAGGGTTGGTGCCAGTTGGTAATCAAGAAAGGTGAAACATCGTAACTCAGGATCGTAGAACTGAAGAAGTGTGTATAGAGCCCATTCATCAACCCGAGAAGTTAACATGTGTAAGATATGGCCATATGTCTTCCTGAACTCATCCAAGTTATGCCCAGTAACTGAAGTGCTCAAACGAATCAGAGGCGTTATATCCTCACGGAAGAAACTGCAGGTGAAGGTACGCCTAGTAACCTCTTTGGTAGCGGTCACGTTGTTAGCCATTTCAAGTGAAGAAGATAATAACCTTGGATACCCTGAAAAAAAATGGCATGCACATGAGAAATAATAATACTTTTTTCTTTCTTTTTCTTTTCTTTTCCTTTTTTACATATCTTTTCTTTTCTTTTTTTTTTGAAAGGTAAACATGCCATGATGTAAATGATGCAATGGAAGTTTCCCCACATAGGAGAAGTGTGTGTGGCCTCTGGATGAGATCGGACCTTGCAGGATCAAAGGTCCGGCATAGGCACAATGAAACCATAAGAACACAAATCACCAACAGAACAGAACGGTCACCAACAGTACCTGTCATGTATATCCCACCCCACTCACAGGTGTAGTCTAGGTCAAGGTAGGTCAATGGCTTCCAGCGTTATCAGTTCTCCTGAAACACCATCGTTGTCGCAAATACATGCCAACAACGGTATCTCATTTGAACCTCGACTGGTCGTGGGTCTCATGATCGCAATCAACAGAACCTGACATTCTGTTGGCGTCATGACTATCCACTCTGTCCTAGGTATCCTATGTGTCACTCTGGCCTGGGTATTGGGCCTTTTACCTCATAGAACATCCCACCCAACCTGCAAACAGTGAAAATATATGGTCCCGAAGGGGATCCCAATCCAGTCCAGATTCATGCGGAAAATAAACATGATATGCAAGCGGGAAAGTAAACAGGACATGCGAAACATAAAACAAATACATAAAATAAATAAATGCACGTATAGACAAAACATAGCACACCCAGTAAATAAACAAACAAACGGATAGGCTAGGATCGACTCACTAAGGATGGACCAGCAACAGGTCTAGCAACATCCCCAGCAGAGTCGCCAGCTGTCGCACGCTCGCGAAAAATGAACAGAGTCGCCACTAATATATTTATCCCATAAGGGAAAGGAATATCAGAAAACCTAACTCAGGGAGGAACAGGGTCTTGCGATCAAAGAATCTAGGTGCGGGAGTCGGTTACGCGAGGGGAAGGTATTAGCACCCCTCGCGCCCATCGTACCCGATGGTATCCACCTATGTTTGTTTCTATCTAATGGGTGTGTACTATGTCTATGTCTAAATGCGAATGAATGCAAAATGTAGGGAAAATAAAGAATTGTACTCGCACGGGCCCTACCCCGCTGCCTACTGTAGCTCGGCTCACGATTTTCTGTTTGTTTTTGTATTTTTTAGTTGGGCGGGGTTAACGTTCGCGCTCTTGCATAAGGGATCGCCTACGATGCGTTCGAGCGGAAGTAACATTGCCCTTAGAAAGAGGGAAAAGAGATGATTGGTTTGTGTCTTTTAGGGTATATGAGTGATGAACAGTTCCCAATACCGGGCCACTCACCACTTTCTCTACTTTGCTTTAGTCTGAACCATTGTTAGGTGTTTTAAGGTGTTTTTTGGTTGAGTATTTTTTAGGGGAATTTACTTCGCGATTCGAATCACATAAAATGTATAATGATCGAGAAGCAGATTAGGGAATGAATCCCACTCACTTCCATCCCATTATGTAATGTTTGAGAAACAGATTAGGGAATGAATCCCACTCACTTCTCTCCCATTGATTAATGTTTGAGAAACAGATTAGGGAATGAATCCCACTCATTTCTCTCCCATTAAGTAGTGACCGAGAAACAGATTAGGGAATGAATCCCACTCGTTTCTATGCCACTAAGCGATTGAGAAACAGATTAGGGAATGAATCCCACTCATCTCTCTATCACTTTCTTAATGTGATTCGCATCTTCATTCGTTAATGTTTTAAAGAGTTGAAAAAGAAAAAGAATGCAATAGGGAACTAGATCTAACATCTAATCTAAGTTATTCTAATCTATTCATGGCCCTAAGGTCAAGGATAACCATCCTATCTCAATTCCTCTTAACAAAGAAGGAAGAGTCTAAGGGAACATGGCAAGCAAGAGTAAGAAATAAGCAACATCAAAGCAAGAAATAAGAGGCTAAGCATGAAAATGGGAGATGAAAGTTCTAGATCAGTAGCAACCCAAGGAATGAGTGTCTCAAGTCAAACACAAAGGCATCATGGCATCACACAAAAGTATTCACACATAGTTGCCAAAGTATCGCATGAATCGCCACTTAGCTATTAGTGAACAAACATCATTTAATCAAAGCAAAAAGTCAAAGAACACATGAACCAAGTTTGAGGTCAGTAGCTAATTATTGCATTTATAATTCTAATATCCTATGTCAATCTATATTAGCCAATTAACTCGAATCAACACAAAGTTCTAACAAAAACTAGACGAAACTAGGTCAATACTAGCTAGTAAATTCAAATTGTGATTGAAGTTAGAAAAGTGTCAACAAAGGATGGAAATCAGTAGAAAATAGCCTTTACTAGATGCCTAAACAACCACAAAATCATGCCAAGGAGTTTCACACAAAATTACGGGTCATTTGTACAAGTTACGGTGCAATCGTCAACCAAAAACAAGTTATTTACACGTGATAAAGAAAAATCGAGTAAAATAGGAAATCATGATCTAAAATTTTCAATTCCAGGTTTTAGGACTTCTAGACATCCCTAATTATATGTACAAAAGGGAACCAACATTGTTTCATGAATGCATTTCAATTTGAGAGCACAAACGTCACAATTGTCTAATGGAAACGCATGTTAATCGAGTTAAACAAAGCTAACCAAATACCAATAAAAACAAAGAATTAGGAGTTCATTTTTTTATACACAACATCATGGGTTAGTCTACAGCAATCATACAAAAATTGGTGGTTAATTTCTGTTCCTAAAGTGTTAAACGAAATTACTTCGCAAAATCTATCAAAACATGAAGGAATATGAACACATCTAAGAAAAAGATTTATTAGAAATAGCAAAACAATTCTAAAAATCCTAAAGAAAATATTAAAATTATGTACACACATAAAACTATCTAAAACATATTTTTGTTCATTTTTTATTTGTAAGAAAACTGAATTATGGGCTAAAAGTTAAAGGGAAACAAGTTTTAAAACAAAGCCTAAATCTGCCTAAGCCAGGGGTGCATTAGCAAAAAAGAAAAGAACTGAAATTATACTATGGTGCGCGTTGGGCCCAACGAATGGGGGTGTGGAAAGCAGCGTTAGCGCTAGGCCCAGTCAATACAGCCTATTATTCTATTTCATTTTATTTTGCATGTGGGTCATTTATTTCATTTTTTTTATTATTAGCATGTGCATTATTTTGTGACATAGCATTAACATGTAACGCACATACATACAAATCAATTGGGCAGTAAAATTTTAAGTCACTACAAGACAAAGCGTAGCCCCAGCCAATGGTATCGTGACAACGCGACGTCCAATCATTTTAATAAAACAAAAAAAAAAACTCACAATGTATGGGAGCAGGGGCCACTCACGCGTTGCCACATAAGCTCAACGTGAAGGAAGAAGCATACAAACCCTCGCCGGACCGTGGCCTTCCGGTCATCTTCTCCGGCGGCTCACGGTGGAGGTCCATTCACAATTTCCAGAAATCGAAACAAAAAGCATTAACTTGCTCGGATTTTCGCGTAGATTCTAGATCCGATCTCAGTTTTGTCCAAATCACACTCTAACATTACGAACATAAACCACAAGATTATGCCACAACTCAACGGCTTTCACGAGACGATCCCGAACTATCCTAAATGACTAGTGCAATTCACAGAATCAAGATGCAATGAATATATACAAGGAAACATGCGCATATGCTATACATCAATGGCGATCGAGATCTGAACGAACAACACAACTAGCAAACACTATACGGACCTAACATGGAAGCTGAGAGTTTAGAGAGTTTCAGGAGCCACACCTGATCGAATTTAACGTTTCCAGAAAGCTCCTCTACGCTCTGTTGTTCTTGATGTGAATAGCGATGATTCCAGTCGATGCGAACCGTTTCGTTTTGCTTTCTTTGATTATGGTGGTTGATAGTGATTGTTGGGTGTTGGTTTGATAATGGTGATGGCTGAGTGCTACTGATGATGATGGAAGAATGATGATGGTGATCGATGGAGATTCTTGAAGGTTGATGGTGAAAGTGGTTACAAAACGGTTAGCAAGATGAATGTGAGAGAGAGTAGAAAGGAGAGAGGTGTGAGCTGAGTGTGTGAATCTGAAAGAATGAATGCGTTCCTCAGTTTTGTGAAGGTTTTTTCTTTTATATGGTGAGGCTGCATAGAAGTTATTGTGTGGTGTTGTGCAGTGAAAAATTTCCCTACCAAACTTAGTGTGCAAGTGTAGCCTTTTCTAGTAACTCCTCACGTGCCTTTCGTATGTCAGCTTCTTGCATGGGCTATAATGGCAAGTGGATACTGATATAGCAAGCTGCAAGTTTTACCAATCTGACGGGCTTGATCTAGTGACTTTGTGAACACATAGCTTCTTCTATGCTTGGCCAAACGACACAAAGTTAACACCATTGTAAAGAGGGCACGGAATAGATTAAGACTCATGTTAAGGTCACCAAGAGATAAGTGCTATACTGCCCACAAGAATGATTGGAAATGTGGTATGCCATAGTTGCATGGCCTGCGCGCGTGACTTGCATATGGACATTGTTCTTAGCAAAAAAATGACTCATCTAGGGCAGGATTTTAAAGGTCCATATCTAGCTCGACACACGTCCATTTGGAGCACCATGTGGCTTGTTTGAGAGAGGACATGGAGGAGAGTGGATGCATGCTAGGTTTGCATTGGTAAGATTCCTAAATCGCCCTAGAATTGGATTCAAATATGGCACATCACGTGTTTGATGAAATGCATGCGTGATGCCCAGGATTTTGCTTGGCAATATGTCACTGCATGACTTGGCAAGGGCCTGACTTTGGAGTTCCATGATCGATTCAACACTTACCCAATTGGATTGATTCTTCTCTTGTTAGATAGATCACATGGCAAAGAATGGGAGCATACCAAGTTTAAACTCATAGCCTTTTTGTAGAGCTCAATAACTAGCTTGCCATTTGGCATACCAAGTGTTTGGTAAAATGCTTGGGCATGACTTGGCTCATGACTTGAATTGTGGCCTAGATCAAATGAATTTTCAGCAGCTTCAAACCTCAATATCTCTTGATCCAAGCTTCAAACGGAAAAGTGTCCAACTACAAAGTTGTTCTCTTCCATGAGAGGAACAACTTTGATGTTGGAAATGTCTCCAAAAAATGCCATTTGCCACGTGTAAATCAGGGATGAAGTGGACTGCTCATCAAGATTTAAAACCTTCAAAAAATTTTCTAAGTGTTGAAACTTTCCATTTTTGTCATTTTTCTATTTTTGGCAACTTTTTGTCAAACTCCCGATTTTATCCATTCTTGGACTTTTCTTGACTGATTTTCCACCAAAAGTCAATATTTGAATAATTCTTCTGATTTTGACCCCAAAGGTCAACTGTTCTGATTTTTCCGACTATTGGTGAAATTCCCGATTAAATCTCCTCCAATCAAATCCAGTCAAACAAACACATCCACATAGTCAGTATGAGAAGCTTTTCACACATAGAAACCATTCCTGATTGAGTGTTGACCAGAAAGTCAACTGGTTGACTTTGGTCAAAGAAACCCTGATTTAAGGAACCAGATGATTTACAAGCTTATACCCTTCAATCAATACCTTGGATTGAGACTGAGAAAAACCTAATCCAGGAGGACTTCCATGAACATAGAGCCACATGATTACCTCAGATCCACACATCTGGTAGGAAATTCCTTGCCACAAAAGTTCTTTCCTGCTGGTCTTTGATTGATACCAGTGATATGCATGCATGGGTATGGATTATGACCTAAGTGATGTATGTATATGAATGCAAAGCCTAAGCCAGTTAGAAGTTAAAGGGTAGGACAAATTTGGGGTATGACACCGGTCACTACAAACCGGATTGTCCATACCTTGAGAAGGAAAAGAGAAGAACCAAAGCAAAGGTCATAACAAATCTAAGAGAGCCTACATAGCATGGGAAAGTGATTCATCTAGTGAAAGCTCATCAAGCGATGAAGAAAAATCAGCAAACCTATGTTTTATGGCTCATCAACACAAGAAAAAGAAAGCAGAAAAATGTCTTGACATTGCCGAAAGGTTGTGGTTCCTTGATAGCGGATGTTCAAGACACATGACGGGAGACCTATCTCTTTTCGTTGAGTTTCAAGCAAAGAAAAAGGGGTATGTCACCTATGGAGATAACAATCGGGGAGCCATACTTGGTAAAGGAAGTGTAGGTCCATCCACTGAAGACATTGTCAAAGATAAGGAAGACGAGAATGAAAGTATTGTAAAGAAAGATGCTGAGAAAGAGAAAGATGAGTCTCATGATGAAAATGAAAAGGAAAGCATCTCAAACAATGAAGAACTTCCTAAGGCCTGGACAAATGTGAAAGACCATCCAATTGACAATATAATAGGAGACATCTCAAGGGGCGTTACAACACGCTCAAAGATAAGTAACTTCTGTCATCATTTTGCTTTTATTTCACAAGTTGAGCCGAAAAACGCTAAGGATGCATTACTTGATGAGCATTGGCAAATGGCCATGCAAGAAGAATTAAACCAATTTAAACGGAATGATGTTTGGGACTTAGTCCCTCATCCGGGAGATCATCAAGTAATAGGCACTAGATGGGTTTTTCGTAACAAACTTGATGAAAATGGCGTTATCACTAGAAACAAAGCTAGATTAGTTGCCCAAGGTTATAATCAAGAGGAAGGTATTGATTATGAAGAGACATACGCTCCTGTAGCACGTCTCGAAGCTATTCGTCTCTTACTTGCTTATGCTTGTTCTAAAGACTTCAAACTATTCCAAATGGATGTTAAAAGTGCCTTTCTAAATGGCTATATAAATGAAGAAGTCTATGTTGCTCAGCCACCCGGCTTTGAGAATTACATGTATCCAACTCATGTTTATAAGCTGAAACGTGCTCTATACGGTCTTAAACAAGCCCCTCGGGCTTGGTACGAACGTTTGAGCAAATTTCTTCTTAGTCAAGGGTACTCTAGGGGTAAAGTTGACACTACTCTCTTTATTAAAAGAAAAGATAAAGATGTCCTCTTAGTCCAAGTTTATGTAGATGATATTATATTTGGGTCGACTAATGCAAAACTTGTCAAAGATTTTTCTAAGCTTATGCAGAGTGAATTTGAGATGAGTCTCATGGGTGAGCTAAATTTCTTCATTGGCCTACAAATCAAGCAACTCAGTCATGGAACGTTTGTGAGTCAAACTAAATACTGTACGGAGCTGCTCAAAAGATCTGGAATGAGTGAAGCTGATCGCGACTTTACGTGTCTATAAATCTGATAACTGCAAGTGCACAGTCGTGTCGTGTAGTTTTAAAAGATATCGAATCCACAGGGACTATGAATCGATCTACCGTTATCTAAGGTTACTATGTAAAGCTAGGAGTACTAAAATTTCGATTGTTCCTAAGGGAAAGTGATTGTGAGAAAATAAAGAATAATAATAAAAGACAGGTATCAGTATGTATTTCGTTTAACTACAGGTAATCCGAAGGTTCATTGGCTTTTGCATAATTAAATTAAAAATCTTTACTAATTCCAATTGATTAAAAATCCTCGTCTCAAACTTTCGCTCTGTTGATTCAGACTACTATCCTAATCCTAATGTACGCTTTCGCCATCCCATTAGATTTTAGAAGAGCTTTTTGAAAACAATGTAACTAATAAAATGCCTATTTTACGAGGTTGTTATCTATTTAAATCTCCTAATCTCAAACTTTCGCTCTGTTGACTCGGAACATGCTAATATCCCTAACGTACGCTTTCGCCATCCCGCTCGAGTGTAAAAACAATTTTTGAAAATAAATAAGTCCCAATTAGTTTTAATACGCTTTCGCCATCCTTAAAACTAATGTCCTATGTCTACTATCCAGTTAAAGATCTCAAACTTTCGCTCTATTGATTTTAACCTTTGACCGTCCTAATCCCTCAAACTTCCGCTCTATTGGTTTTAAGACTTACTAATTAAACTAGACATATGAACCAAAAATAAGTGATAATTAATAAAACATAATTTAAGCCAATTTATTTCGGACCCCTACGGTTAACTTACTTTACATACCGACACCTTTAGTATTTTAGCCAGACATATTAATACGATTAAACATACATATATTGGTTCGGTTCATAATAATACGCATATTAAATGGCATATAATATATCATGCAGATAAATAATATAAATAAGGCGGTAAATAAAAAACCTGAATTAAAATAAATCTGGATTGAATTGAATCTTGAAGTACTCGAACTTCCACCACAGGTTGGCTGGATCGTTCTTCGGAATTTAAATGGCAGAAAAAATAAAAACAAGGAAAATAAAGCGATAAATCTAACGTAAGGCTAGATCTATGAAAAGTTCACAACAATTTCCAGTGTAGAAATCGTTGTGAGAAAATAGACGGTTAAATGAAAACAGAATAAGGAAAAGCAGTTCGCGGTACAATTTCGGCAGCACTTCGTTGGCAGGAAATCGGACTGGTTGAAGTGAAGTGGCTGGTCCTATTTATAGGAGAGGCTTTGCAGTTGCTTTGCGTGAAAAGAGGAGATTCTGCAGACTGGCTTGGAGACGTGCGTCTCCGGTTCTTCATGGAGACTGGGTGCGTGACTTGAGACGTGCGTCTCAAGTGGAGAATCTTCAGGGAAATGGAGACGGGCGTCTCCTCTTGGTGACGTGGCAGAAGAGAACGTGGAGACGTGCGTCTCCACTTGCTTGCATGGTTTGGGCTACGCATTTTTGTTCCTTTGTGGGCTGGTTCGTCTCTTTTGGGCCTTTGGGTCCTAATTGCACTCCCTTTTTACTTCAGCACCTATTCTTCGTCTTTTAGGCATAGATATGGGTCGTTTTAGCTCCATTTCTTCTCTTTTTCGCAATTAGTCATAATAATAGTGTAAAACCTGAAACAAAGCAAATACACGCGTAATATCATAATAAATTAACATAATAAACGGAAAATGCTATAAATATCTATGGATTTTAGGCTAAATATACGATATAAAATCGTGTTATCAAATTCCCCCAGACTTGAACCTTTGCTTGTCCTCAAGCAAAATAAGAAGATAAAGATAAATGAAACACACTTCCACCACGTCGTTCAGTCATACTTAGCTACATAGTGTTCTTATTCGGAAGTAACGAATCTTAGCAATAAACCTATAGTAACAACACTAAACAACTCCCAGTATGCATACCAATCCGAATCATGCCATTATAGCTCGACCTATTTGACTTGTCATCATGTTTCACCCTTTTCATTCGCGCGCAATCACATTAAGCCCATTATCTTGACACGCACATAGCAGAGTAGTCGGTTAGTGACTATGATCCTTCTCATGGAGTTCTGGCACAATATGTGGTATACTCCTTAGCATTCACTTGTAGATTGTGGGGAATCGGACAATAGTCCTTCCTACCAAGTTCATTACCAGATGACTTCTGAACCAATCGACAGTGAGTTTTTAAATTCTTTGTATATGAGATTTGCGACCGTTAGGTTAAATGATCTTGTGAGGATCACCTTACTTAGTAGGCACATTTCTTCTTATAGCTGAACACATAATTATTATGAGGATCATACACTTATATTCATCGACTCTCTGCGTAGTTTGTATCTAAGACGGTGCCGACTGCTAGAATAAACTACTAAGGGTTATTTCAAAACTTAAAGTCGATGGTTTTGGTATAACGGGTATTCAAATCGGTTATGTATACTCGGGGGTTTTAGAGTGTTGCGACAATAAGGATATTGATTAATTCAGTTTCGGTGCGTTGAGTGATTGAGTAGCTTCGTATTTCTTGAACGTGTGGGGTTTGCGTTTATCGTTTAGGAGCAAAGTAAAAATTTTGTTATGGCTCAAGAAAATGGAAGAAATTGAAATAACTACGGAATTATACATATAAGACTTAAATTCCATAAATATTCTTTATTGAATTAGAAAAACATTACAAGGAAGGGAAATAACTGAAGGGGAAAATAAAACTAAAGGAAATAGGAAATAGGAAATAATACGACTCCCCCAGACTTAGATGATGCAATGTCCTCAGTGCATAAGAACTACTCCTCATTGTTGCGGTTTCGAGAACTGCTCGCGCCTCTTGTACGAACACGGCGACGTCTATCAGGAGAGTCATTAACACGAATGTCAAGATCATGCAAATATGTGGCAATTTCAGCGTATTGACTTTCGTTCCTAATAGCATAGTCACGGTGCTCCTGTTGCATCTCTCGGATGAGCCTAATTGTTTCAGTTTGGTTTGTCTGCATAGCTTGAACGAGTTGATCTTGGCGTTGAATAGCAGCATACATGGCTTCAAGAGTGATAGGTGGAGGGTTGTTTTGAGGAGGTTGGTTGACATCAGCTTGCCCTTGGTTGAGCTCTTCTTCATTTGCATCCACAGGTTCATTAGGATGTTCTTGTTGGTCATTTTGAGGGTTGTCTTCAATAAGCCTCCAACGTTGAACATAACGGATGTTGATTCTTTCAGGACATGGAAGGATGACATAAGGAATCAGAACTTTGTTGACGACCAAGGTGTATCGGCCATCATGGCGTGGTGAAACCAAGTGGGAGTCACGGCAATAGGTGAGGTCAAGTGATTGAGCAGGCATCATGAGATGAGAGAGTGAAAGGAGCTCATCACCAAGACCTAAAGCACAGGCCAAGGAAGTAATAATTCCGCCAAACAAAAAGGGATTTGTAGCAGGGGCGTTGACACAGCCTTGGATGTGTTGGAGCATAAACGGTGCGGCATTGAAACGAATGTTGTTTAGCGCACAGTAAAGGAAGAATAGTTCATGTTGATTTACCTTGTGGTTGTTGGATCGCGCAAAAATAGTATGCCCCAAAACACGTTGAAAATAACGTATAGCGGGGTTTTGAATGTGAGAAGCATGTAGGGCCCTCCAACCAGTTTGAACTTCGCCAGTGAGGTTAAACCATAGGTCGAAGGCATGTTGTTCCCATGAACGACCATTGAGTTCTTGAAAGATATTGCGGAGAGCATTCGGTGATGTATTGAAATTCAAGTACGTAGCCACAACTTCTTGATCCAGTGTATATTCACGGTTGAACATCCTAAATTGGATGCTACCGGTTGAGAGTGGTTGATCAGAAGGAGTGTCGTAACTGAAAGAACTCAAGAATTCTAAGACGAGCGGCTCATAAGTGGGTACGAGTTCGGTACAGAGATGGTGTAGGCTAGATTTAGTGAGTAAACGGGTAACACCATCAATGAGGCCTAGAGTTTCTAGACATTCGGTGTTCACAAATTTTGTGGGAACAACCGAACGTTCGTAGAAAGCGAGGTATTTGGTTCTTTGAGCATCATTGTCGTCTTCGCGGAATATAATATTGTTAAGGTTAGGGGGTGGTCTCTCAGGACGCACACTACGGATGATTGAACGTGGAGGCATGATGAGTTTGAAGATGAAAAATAGAGATGGTAGTAGAATGGTAGAAAAGAAATGGTATGAAGGTTGTGAAGAATAAGAGTGGTGGTGGTGTGGTTTTATAGTGAGGTTTGAAAATGGTGTGGTAAATGGAGAATTAATATGGATTAATGGTGGTGTTTGAATTTTGAATAGAATAGAGAAATGGGAAATGAATGGAGTTTAAGAGGTGAATGATGGAGGATGAATGAGGTTTATGGGGTTTAAATGGAATAAATAGGGGGAGAATGAGGAGAATGAATTTTGAAATTCAAAATTCAAGAGGGAGAGAAGTGTGGTCTGCGTGGTCAAATGCAGACTGCTAGCCTTGGGAGACGTGCGTCTCAGGCAGTCAGTCTGCTGGGGCAGAGCATGGAGACGTGCGTCTCCTGTCCCAAGAATGGCATCTGCTGGTCCCACACAGATGGAGACGGTCG
Organism: Vicia villosa; assembly: GCF_029867415.1. NCBI lineage: Eukaryota > Viridiplantae > Streptophyta > Magnoliopsida > Fabales > Fabaceae > Vicia > Vicia villosa. The sequence continues at coordinate 32,962 of NW_026705997.1, read as the reverse complement.
TCTCCTGTGGCAGGCAAGTGGGCACGCATGCAGGTGACCAGACAGTGCTGACAGATACCATTAACAGCAAAAAGTGTCCATCAGTTCAGAACAATGTCTTATTTTAATACTATTAACAGCAAAGAGTGATAGCCAGGCAAATATATATAGCAGTTAATAGCAGTGTATTATAACACAACAGCAGTAGTGAATAAAATATTGCATTTTAAAATTAAATCAGTACTGAGTGTTAACAATAGCAGAATGGAAAAGTGCAGAAAAAATGAAAATCTAAACTAGGAATAGAAATTGCTAAAACTAGAAATAAAAATCTAATAATCTAATACGGTAACATCTAGCCACGTCTATTGTTGTTTTGATTAGACTGAATGTGTTTGAAAACTTCGTCGAACTGAGCATTGACGGTGTCGATGAAATCGAAGAAATGCATTTGCAAAGTGTGAAGCTCGTTGCGCACATGTTGTACATCTTGTTGTAGTGCATTGATTGCTTGTTCGTGCGTGTTCAGATTGGGCATCCTTTGATTTACCGATGCGGTGGATGTAGCGGGTTGTTGTGGCTCGAGTTCGACATCAGTCATGTCAACAGTGTATTCATCAGCAGAATCTTCAGAAGGTGTCTCAGGCTCGTACTCGGGTATAGGCTCGTCTTCTGATAAAGGTTCATATTCAGGAATGGGTTCATCAACAGGTAAAGGTTCATAGTATCCAGGAGGTGTTTCAGGTTCAGATTCGGATGCAGGCATTTCCTCATCAAAATGTTCATAAGCTTGAGGAGTTTCAGGTGAGGGCTCTCTCTCAGGAATCTGACCATAGTAAAGCCAGTTGGCAGGGTTGTGCACACTTGTCCTAGGATTCGGTAAGGTGAATTGATACCAAACTTTGTTATCAATGAGCAATTCAAACCGATGAGGTCCAAGATTACCGATGATACCTCGATTAAAGCAGAAATTGATGTCCATAGAGGTATGGGTACCAAAAGGTGTCAATCTAAGCAAAGGTACTCTCATTCCTATGGCATTAGCAATCATAGTGACAAATCCGCCGATCCTAATGGGTGAAACTTCGTCTTGCGTGATGCGCTCGAAGTTTGTTAGCATGAATGCGATGGCATTGACCGGGCGATTCTGAGAGGAGCAGAACATGATGAATAACTCTTCTCTAGTAACTTCAGTGACATTATCAGGCTTTCCAAAAATGTAGTGAGCAAGGATCTTGTGAAAGTAGCGGAAAGCAGGATTGTGGATATTCTCAGATTGAAATTCATTCTCTTCAGGGTTATCATTTCCAGTGATTTTCCCCCAGAATTTGTCCAGCTCCCAGTATGGAAGGTTTTCTTCAGCTACTTTGGCATATGCATCGGGTCCATGAGGTAGTTCTAACATTTTAGCAAAGTCTCCCATGCAAAAGTTAAATTCCATTCCAAAGAGTCGAAAAAGGATGACTCCTTTCTTCAGTCCTTGTCCACTGTTTGGAAGATAGGTCAGTGAGCTCAAAAATTCCAAAGTGAGTTTCCGGTAGGTATTAAACTTGCGGAACAAGTGGTAACCAGTCCAACCGACTTGGTTAAGCAGGTGCAAAACGCTTTCTTGGATGCCAAGTCGTATCATAGTCGATTGGTCAGGGTAGCAAGTCAGATCTATTTGTCTTTCAGCCAGCTTGTTGAATCTTGCTTCTTGTCCTCTACCACGGAACACAACTTCCATATTATCAACTCCTTCCATCGTAGTTAGTAGTTAATTGAAAAACCTAGAAGTTGAAAATATTAGGATAAGTTAGAATTAGGCTAGTGTTTATTTAAAATAAAATAAAAAGTTAAAATTAAGCTTAGGTAACAAGTTATAATAATAGATATAATTATAACGGAAATATTTTCTCAAATCAAGATAGTAGTTATAATTATAATAATTATTATAAGATGTATGAAAAATCAAAAATGATTAAAATAAAAATTAGAAATAGAATAAAGTTTTAAAAATGAAAAATAAAAATAAAAAATTAGAAAAATTAAAGTTTTAAATAAAAAAAATAGAAGAATAAATAAATGTGGGTTGTCTCCCACCAAGCGCTTTGTTTAATGTCGTAAGCTCGACGATTTAAAAAAAAATAGAAAACTATTTTTTCGAAAGAGCGGGCAGTTCGTCAAGTTTAAAAACTTCGATGTTTTCATCGTATTCGAGATGATGGTAATACTTAAGACGTTGCCCATTTACGACAAAAGGTTTGACGGTTTCTCCTTTGATTTCTATCGCTCCACTTGGAAATATGTTAGTTATTTCGAAAGGGCCAGACCATCTAGATCGTAACTTACCAGGAAATAATTTTAGTCTAGAATTAAATAAGAGCACTTTATCGCCTATGCTAAAATTTTTCCTAGATATACGCTTGTCGTGCCATTTTTTCGTTCGCTCTTTATAGATTTTGGCGTTTTCGTAAGCGTCTTGTCTAAGTTCTTCTAATTCGTTTATGTCTAGAAGTCGTTTCTCACCAGCGGCAGTGTAGTTTAGGTTTAAGTTCTTAATGGCCCAATAGGCTTTATGTTCTAACTCTACTGGTAGGTGGCATGATTTTCCATAAACGAGTTTGAATGGGGTAGTTCCTATTGGAGTTTTGAAAGCTGTTCTATAAGCCCATAAAGCTTCATTTAGCTTGGTTGACCAATCTTTCCTAGATATAGCAACAGTTTTCTCCAATATTTGTTTTATTTCGCGGTTAGATACTTCTACTTGACCGCTTGTTTGCGGATGGTATGGTGTGGCTATTCGATGATTTACTCCATATTTTCGAAGGAGTTTCTCAAGTATTCTTGAAATGAAATGGGAACCACCATCGCTAATTACCAATCTTGGCACACCGAACCTAGGAAAGATGACGTTTTTGAAAAGTTTAATAACTACTCGTGTATCGTTCGTAGGGGAAGCAATAGCTTCTATCCATTTTGAAACGTAATCGACGGCTACGAGTATATATTGATTTCCAAACGATGACGGAAACGGTCCCATGAAGTCTATTCCCCAGACGTCAAATATTTCTACTTCTAGAATGCCTTTTTGAGGCATTTCATCGCGTCTTGAAATGTTTCCAGTTCGTTGGCATCTATCACAGCTTAGTATAGCAAAATGGACGTCTTTCCACAGGTTGGGCCAGAAAAGTCCAGATTGAAGGATTTTGGCGCAGGTTCTAGATGTGCTATGGTGTCCTCCACACGGTGCAGAATGACAATGTGTTATTATGCTTCTTATCTCTTCCTCGGGTACACAACGTCTAAAGATTCCATCGGGGCCTCTTTTGAAAAGGAGTGGGTCGTCCCAATAGTAATGTTTTAGGTCATGGAAGAATTTCTTCTTCTGTTGGTAGCTTAGATCAGGAGGAAGCACACCAGCAGCTAGGTAATTTACGAAATCTGCATACCAAGGTGCGTCAGATCGGGCTAAAGCTATTTCAGCTAATTTCTCGGTTTCAGAGTTTGGACGGTATAGTTCGAATTCATTTGCTTCTAATTGGGCGATGAGTCTTTCATAAGGGAAATCATCGTCAATTGGTACTTGTTCGGGTTTCAGATTTTCCAATCGAGAGAGGTGATCTGCTACGACATTTTCAGTGCCTTTCTTATCTTTAATTTCCAGGTCGAATTCTTGCAGTAACAAGATCCATCTCAAAAGTCTTGGTTTAGCGTCCTTTTTGGTTAGGAGGTACCTAATGGCGGCGTGGTCAGTGTATATGATTATTTTGGCTCCTACCAGGTAAGAACGGAATTTGTCTAATGCGAATACGACAGCTAATAATTCTTTTTCTGTCGTGGCATAATTCATCTGAGCTTCGTCTAGGGTTCTACTCGCATAATATATGACATGTAGTTTCTTATCCTTTCTTTGTCCTAGAACGGCTCCTACAGCATAATCACTTGCGTCACACATTATTTCGAAAGGCTCATTCCAGTCGGGAGGTTGCATGATTGGTGCAGAGATCAATGCTTGTTTAAGCGTTTGAAATGCTTCAGTGCATTTATCGGTGAAAATAAATTCGGCGTCTTTCATGAGTAGTTCAGTTAAGGGTTTGGTTATTTTAGAGAAATCCTTAATGAAGCGTCGGTAAAAACCAGCATGTCCCAGAAAACTTCTTATTTCTCTAACGGTTTTGGGAGGTTGAAGGTTTTCAATAATTTCGATTTTTGCTTTATCAACTTCGATTCCTCTATCGGATACGATGTGTCCAAGTACAATTCCTTGTCGAACCATGAAATGGCATTTTTCCCAATTAAGGACTAGGTTTACGCTTACGCATCGTCTAAGCACCATTTCAAGGTTTTCTAAACATGTTTCAAAACTTCCTCCACAGACAGAGAAGTCGTCCATAAAGACCTCCATTATTCCATCTAGGAAGTCGGCAAATATTGCCATCATGCATCTTTGGAAGGTCGCGGGTGCATTGCAGAGTCCAAAAGGCATTCGTCTATAAGCGAATGTACCATAAGGACAGGTGAATGTGGTCTTCTCTTGGTCGTCAGGGTGGATAGGAATTTGGAAAAATCCGGAGTATCCATCCAGATAACAAAAATGTGAGTGTTTAGCTAAGCGTTCGAGCATTTGATCTATGAAAGGTAAAGGGAAATGGTCTTTTCGGGTAGCTTTATTTAGCTTCCTATAGTCAATGCACATTCTCCATCCAGTTTGGGTACGTTGTGCTACAGATTCTCCTTTTGCGTTAGTGATTACAGTGACTCCTCCTTTCTTTGGTACGACGTGAACAGGGCTAACCCATTTACTATCGGATATAGGATATATTATTCCAGCTTCTAGCAGTTTTTGGATTTCCTTTTTAACCACATCGCTCATAATAGGATTTATTCGCCTTTGATGTTCTCTAGATGTTTTACAGTCGTCTTCGAGCATTATGCGGTGCATACAGAGGGAAGGGCTTATACCTTTCAGATCTGATATGTTGTATCCTAAAGCGGTCGGGTATTTTCTTAAGACAGTAAGTAATTTCACAGTCTCGGTTTGTCCTAAGTTGGCGTTCACTATAACTGGTCGGTTTTGTTCTTCGTCTAGAAATTCGTATCTAAGATCGGTAGGGAGTGTCTTCAGCTCTATAGCAGGCTTCTTTGGTCCAGGTATAGGATCAGGGGTTAAAGCTAAGCATTCACTCAGGTGGTTATCTTGATATTCCTCACGCCAGTTGTCATCTTCAAAAATTGGCGGCATAGGAATTCTTAGGGTTTCGGTTTCCTTATTTGGTTCGGATTTTATTTCCTTGACACACTCGTCGATTATGTCAGCAGAACAGCATGTGTCAATTATAGAAGGTGCTTTTAGGAATTGGGAAAGGATAAATTCTATTTTCTCTTCTCCTACTTCGAAAGTAAGCTTTCCTCGCTTTACATCTATAATTGCACCAGCGGTCGCTAAAAATGGTCTTCCTAAAATGATCGGGATGTTAGAATCTTCTTGGATATCCATAATGATGAAGTCAGTCGGGATGTAGAATTGACCTACACGAACAGGGATGTTCTCTAACATTCCTACAGGATATTTAACTGAACGGTCTGCTAGTTGAAGAGACATTCTTGTTGCTTTAAGCTCACCTAGATTGAGTTTCTTACAGGTCGAAAGAGGCATCAAACTAACACTAGCTCCTAGATCGCACAAGGCTTTCTCTATGATGGTTTTTCCAATTACGCAGGGTATAGAGAAACTACCAGGGTCTTTCAGTTTTGGAGGCATGTTGTTTTGGATGATAGCGCTACATTCAGCGGTAAGCGTTATAGTTTCGTTATCCTCGAGTTTCTTTTTGTTTGATAAGATTTCTTTTAAGAACTTAGCGTACGAAGGCATCTCAGTTATGGCTTCTGTGAATGGTATGGTTATGTTTAATTGCTTCAGAAGCTCTACAAATCTTTTAAATTGCGCTTCGGTTTTTGATTTGGCTAATCTTTGAGGGTAAGGAATTGGTGGCTTATAAGGTGGTGGTGGAACATAAGGTTTCTCTTTTTCGGGTTCCACTTCGTTATTGTTCTCTTTAGTCTTAGCAGTTTGTTCGTCGGTTGTTTTCTTTTGGGTTTCCTTTGGCTCTTGTTGTGACATGGGTACGTTTTGGGTTCTAGGATCTATGGGTCCATCGTAATTAGTTCCACTTCGTAGTGTTATCGCGTTCGCATGTCCTTTAGGATTAGGTTGTGGTTGAGCAGGAAACGTGCCAGCAGGGGCAGCAGTAGGTGCTTGTTGTTGAGCTACTTGTGAGATTTGAGTTTCTAACATTTTGTTATGCGTAGCTAAAGCATCTACTTTGTTCGATAGTTGTTTTAGTTGCTCGCTATTGTGGATGTTTTGATTCAGGAAGTCTTTATTGGTTTGTTGTTGGGAAGCTATAAAGTTCTCCATCATGATTTCTAGGTTTGACTTCCTAGGGGTGTTTTGAGCAGCTACAGGCGCTTTTTGGTAGCCAGGTGGTACAGCAGGTGCTTGTCCAGGCGCGTACAACGCATTGTTGTTCTTATAAGAAAAGTTCGGGTGGTTTTTCCATCCAGGGTTGTACGTGTTAGAATAAGGGTTTCCTTGAGCGTAATTTACTTGATCAGATGGGACTCCAGTCAAGAGTTGGCATTCAGCAACTACATGCCCAGTCAATCCACAAATCTCGCAGTTAGGTGCTACAGCGGCAGCGGTGGCTGAAGGAGTGATGGTTAAATTCTCGATCTTTTGAGTTAAAGCGTCTACTTTAGCGTTAACGCGGTCTATACCACTAATTTCGTACATTCCTCCTTTGGTTTGGGCTTTCTCTAGAGCGGCGCGTTCTCCTCCCCATTGGTAATGGTTTTGTGCCATGTTCTCTATGAGTTTGTATGCTTCATCATGGGGTTTGTCCATTAATGCTCCGCCAGCAGCGGCATCTATAGTCATTTTAGTGTTATATAAGAGACCACCATAAAAGGTATGGATGATCAGCCATGGTTCGAGTCCATGATGAGGGCATATTCTAAGCATGTCCTTGTAACGTTCCCAAGCTTCGAAAAGCGATTCGTTATCTTTCTGGGTAAATCCGTTGATTTGACCTCTAAGCATAGCAGTCTTGCTAGGCGGAAAGTATCTTGCTAAGAATACTCTCTTCAATTCGTCCCACGTAGTTATGGAATTGGAAGGCAGGGATTGAAGCCACGCTCTCGCTCTATCTCTCAAGGAGAAAGGGAAAAGGCGTAATCGAATAGCTTCGGAACTAACGTTGTTGGCTTTGATAGTGTCGGCGTATTGCACGAACACGGATAAATGGAGATTGGGGTCGTCTACAGGGCTTCCAAAGAATTGATTCTGTTGAACAGCTTGGACCAGTGAAGGTTTCAGTTCGAAATTGTTCGCTTCAATCGCAGGTGGTGCGATACTTGAATGCGGTTCAGCGCGCGAAGGAGCGGCATAGTCTCTAAGAGGACGAATAGCAGCCATCTCTAACTTCGGGGTGATTTGATTGATTTGATCAGTAAAATTCAATTCCTGATTAATCGGAATTTCTGCTACTTCGGGAAGGTTGCGAGCTCGACGTTTAACGTTAATGAAACGTTCGATCTCGTTAATTCGTTGTATTAAGTCTCCTCCTTGTGAACGAGTATTTGGCATACAATCGTTCAAAAAGAAAGGGAAGAATTTTCCTAGTCTCTACGGTGTAACAGTGAGTTACGATATCGACTTAAATAGTCCCCGGCAACGGCGCCAAAAACTTGATCGCGACTTTACGTGTCTATAAATCTGATAACTGCAAGTGCACAGTCGTGTCGTGTAGTTTTAAAAGATATCGAATCCACAGGGACTATGAATCGATCTACCGTTATCTAAGGTTACTATGTAAAGCTAGGAGTACTAAAATTTCGATTGTTCCTAAGGGAAAGTGATTGTGAGAAAATAAAGAATAATAATAAAAGACAGGTATCAGTATGTATTTCGTTTAACTACAGGTAATCCGAAGGTTCATTGGCTTTTGCATAATTAAATTAAAAATCTTTACTAATTCCAATTGATTAAAAATCCTCGTCTCAAACTTTCGCTCTGTTGATTCAGACTACTATCCTAATCCTAATGTACGCTTTCGCCATCCCATTAGATTTTAGAAGAGCTTTTTGAAAACAATGTAACTAATAAAATGCCTATTTTACGAGGTTGTTATCTATTTAAATCTCCTAATCTCAAACTTTCGCTCTGTTGACTCAGAACATGCTAATATCCCTAACGTACGCTTTCGCCATCCCGCTCGAGTGTAAAAACAATTTTTGAAAATAAATAAGTCCCAATTAGTTTTAATACGCTTTCGCCATCCTTAAAACTAATGTCCTATGTCTACTATCCAGTTAAAGATCTCAAACTTTCGCTCTATTGATTTTAACCTTTGACCGTCCTAATCCCTCAAACTTTCGCTCTATTGGTTTTAAGACTTACTAATTAAACTAGACATATGAACCAAAAATAAGTGATAATTAATAAAACATAATTTAAGCCAATTTATTTCGGACCCCTACGGTTAACTTACTTTACATACCGACACCTTTAGTATTTTAGCCAGACATATTAATACGATTAAACATACATATATTGGTTCGGTTCATAATAATACGCATATTAAATGGCATATAATATATCATGCAGATAAATAATATAAATAAGGCGGTAAATAAAAAACCTGAATTAAAATAAATCTGGATTGAATTGAATCTTGAAGTACTCGAACTTCCACCACAGGTTGGCTGGATCGTTCTTCGGAATTTAAATGGCAGAAAAAATAAAAACAAGGAAAATAAAGCGATAAATCTAACGTAAGGCTAGATCTATGAAAAGTTCACAACAATTTCCAGTGTAGAAATCGTTGTGAGAAAATAGACGGTTAAATGAAAACAGAATAAGGAAAAGCAGTTCGCGGTACAATTTCGGCAGCACTTCGTTGGCAGGAAATCGGACTGGTTGAAGTGAAGTGGCTGGTCCTATTTATAGGAGAGGCTTTGCAGTTGCTTTGCGTGAAAAGAGGAGATTCTGCAGACTGGCTTGGAGACGTGCGTCTCCGGTTCTTCAGGGAGACTGGGTGCGTGACTTGAGACGTGCGTCTCAAGTGGAGAATCTTCAGGGAAATGGAGACGGGCGTCTCCTCTTGGTGACGTGGCAGAAGAGAACGTGGAGACGTGCGTCTCCACTTGCTTGCATGGTTTGGGCTACGCATTTTTGTTCCTTTGTGGGCTGGTTCGTCTCTTTTGGGCCTTTGGGTCCTAATTGCACTCCCTTTTTACTTCAGCACCTATTCTTCGTCTTTTAGGCATAGATGTGGACCGTCCTTTCGGGCCATACCCCTCCGTGGGTGGGATACGTGAACTGACTCTTTTTTGTCGATCGGACGCTTTCGCGTCACTTTTGAAAAAGTTTACAGAGTCGCCACCGACCTTTTATTTTATCCAATGAAGGAAAGGTTTATAAAAGAAACAGAAAAAAGACCTTTGAGAGATTCTGGGTAAGGGGGTAGGTTATACAAAGGGAAGGTGTTAGCACCCTTTGTATCCATGGTTATCCATGGGCTCTTTAGTTTGCTTAGCTCATTTGCTTTACTTTTCAATTGATTCGGAATGCTTTACCTGTGTTTTTGAAATACCTTTGCAAATAGAATTTGTAATGATCCTTGTGCGGATATATACAAATGCTTGTTTATCTTTCGAAAGATGTTTTGAAAAGATCGTTAATTTTGTAATGATCCGTGTTTGGATGTATACAAAATATTGTCTTTTGGAAAATTCGTTTTAAAAAAACAACAGTGTATGAGAATTTTGTTTGTTTTGATTTTGAGCAAGCAAACTAGGAGGTCTACCCTGAGTTAGGAGGTCTTTATCCTTGTTCCCTTTAAAAATCTATCCATTCGTCGGATATAAACAAAAGGTTCGATTTTGTACTCGAAACAGTAGAGATGTAACTTTGATTTTGAAAAGAGTGAAAAGGGGTTACCCTAGGAGGTGCAAATGTGATTGTGATTGAATTCAGATATTTTATCTTTGGAGTTAGTGATCTAACGATTCAGTTTTATCTTTGACATACACGCAGTTTATAGGTGTGCTGGAAATTAAAATGCGGAAATGTAAAGTGCGGAAAGTAAATCTACGCTATTACATCGATTGTGCGGGAAATGTAAACTAGCCTATTTACATGAATTTGACATCCTATACATTTATCTAGGAATTTTAAATTGCAAGAAATAAAAGGCATATTTTTTGGATTTTTATGACTTATTTTAAATATAATTAATGCATGATTAATTAATTTTAAATAAAGAAAAGATGAAAAAATGATCAAACTTAGAAAATAAGTTTAGAATATGTACAAAATGTTTGTTAATTGATTTTAGAACAAAACTAAATTTTTTTTTGGGATTTTTGAAATTGTTTTTGGATTTTTTAAGTTAATTAAAACATAATTATATAAATAATTACACAAATAATTAAAACTTAATGATAAAATTATCCTAAATATGTACAAAATTAGTTTATGATATATAAACAATATTTAACACAAAGAACAATTTTTTTTATGATTTTTTGATTGGTTAGAATAATTAAAAAGTAAATATATAAACATATACTAATTAATTATGTAAAATATTGAAATTATGAAGAAAAATAAAATATTTTTATTTCAGAAAATAATATATATTTTTAGAAGTTTAAAATATTTTTTGTGGAATTTTTGGAATTTTTTAAGTATTTTTAATTATTTTTGCAATAAAAATAAAATAAAAATAGAAAATATAAAAAGGATATGATCTGGTGTGGCATGATTGAAAGTCCATGGTGTGGATTGCTGGATCAGGCGCGTTGGATGAAGAACTGATGGAGATCAAAGGCCCAGATGCGTGGATACATGATGCACATGGTTTGAGGTTCAACATGTGATCATGCTGAAGTCAAGGGTTCAACGTGGGGTCCACGTTTTTTGACCAGCGAATGGGATGATTAGAAATTGCCACGCAAGCGGTCAAAATTTCAGCGCCACTATTCATCATCTTCTTCCTTGGTACCTGCGAAATTAGCTGCGGATTTACTTATGGAATTTCCTGCGGATTTTCCTTCAGATTTCCATGCTTTTTTGAAAACCTACAAAAACAGCCATGAACGAAAAAGAAAAGGACCCAGACTGACTTAAAATTGTCTTCTGAACACGATGGTGGTGTTAGTTTTTCAATTCAAGCCTTGTAACTATGGATTCGAAAGGATTCAAGTATGAACACTCATGTTCAATGGTTAATGGTATAGGCTAATTTTCACGTGGGAGTTGGCATGTTAAGACCCAGATCATCTACATGGGACCTTATGAGCATGATAGAATGGTTAGTTTACATTGATATTAATTGTATATATGAAAACGAAAATTAAAGGCATATGTACATGAAGAACTTTGAATGTCTTATACGACTCTCATGTGCTTGTATTAAGAGTTTAATCTTACTCTATGATGTTGGAGAAGATGATTAAAAAGCTTGATTTGTATTAATATTGATTGGAGAATGAAATTTGAATTTTACAAAGTTATGGAATTTTGAGAGAATTTTGATGAGTTTCTTGACTATGCCTTGATATATTTCGTGTGTCCCTCCCCTTGTTGCTGAAGTATGCTACTCCTTTTATAGCCCAAAGGCTGCTTGGAAGTGAAGCAAGAAGCTATAGTTGCCTTTGTTGAAAGTTTGGTTCTTTAATATTAAAAAACTTTGAATTTTTGACCAAGCCTTGACTCCATTCAATGCTCTTGCCTTGGGCATCAATCTTCTGCAGAAAATTGAAGATTTTGGAGGTGAGTCATACTTGGAGACCAAGTCACCAATTATCCATGCAATTTTCCTTTGATTTTAATCTTAAAATAAGATAAAATCATGTCAAAAATGGCCAATAAAGATGTGGGCTTTGTCTTGGTCGTGGGAGGCCCATAGTAACATGGCAAAGATGTTTGGACCACAAAAACTTGGACTCATTTGGAAAAAAAACATTTTTGAGCAATGTTGATTTCATGCATTTTCCCAAAATTTAGCCAACTTCAACAAGGTGTAAATCCTTCAATTTTTGTCATATGAAGGAGATCTTGCACTTTTTGGAAACCTCAAAGAGTCCTCTAACCAATGTCTTTGGTCTCATATCAAAATGATTTTTGGTTCTCCTTGTGTGTCCATTTGAAAAAAGTGTCTTTTTGTTGACTTTGAAAATGACCTGTAATGTCTTTGGCCATATTTTCCAAATGGTGAATGCTATGACCATGGGATCAATTGCATTTGAAAGATAATTGAATTTCCTTCAAAATGAGCTTTGGTTGACATTTTTTGGATGAAGGATGAGAGAGTTATGATCAGTCAAAGTTGAGTTGACTTTTCAGGCAAAAACCCTAATTTTGAATCTTAGGGTTTTGTTGATTTTTGATCTTTCCTTGATGAATTGTGATCATCCAATGATCAAATGTTGAATCCTTTGACAAAATATGGACTTTGACAAAAAATTTCATTTTTGACTGTCAGTTGACTTTTTTGGTCAAACGGGTCGTCTGTTGACTGTTTGAGCTGCTGACGGTGCGTCTGAGTGAATTGAAGTTTGAAAATTTGTATGATGGTACTTTGAGATGTATGGATGTATATGAAATCCATTTGAGCTCTCAAAACTTGTTGCTCCTGTTAAAACAAGAAAAACCCTGATTAGGGACTGTCTGTATAGGAGGCAGTTAAGCGTACCTGATTTTTGTGCAGTGTTGAGTTTCTGCTAATCATGTGATATTCAGAAGACTTCTAACACAAAAATCTTGGAAATTTGAATTGTGAATGATTGATTTGATTGATTGTACAAATCACTGTGAATTGTACTGTCTGCAGTTTGTCTGTCAACCGACTGTTCGTGTACTGAAGCAGCAGTTAAAGTGAAAAATCAACCGTCAAAGTTAATTTTCTTTTTTTTTTTGTTGTTATTTTTGTTTTTGTTTGGTGTGAAGCATGAAAATTTATTTACATGACTTGTTAGAAAACAGAAACATAATAAATAACTGATATTTACGGTATGCGGGCAAAATTACCGATAATAACCTGAAAATTGTTTAATGCACAGAAATAGAAATATTTGACTGGCAGAAAATACACAAAATATTATCTTAGTAATTAAGCAATATTATGACAACTAGTACAACATTTAATACTGACAGTATAAATATTACATACTATTGAACAGTACGACGAATAGACGGTACGTTTAAGAAAATAAGAAACACGGCAAACTTTAAAAATGACGGTTGATGAACCATGCTATGATCAATAACATGTAGAGGATTGGGAATGCAACCATTGCAGGTCCACACTTCTCAGGACTGTGTAGGCAGAAGAAAGTCATGATCACCGTAGCAATGGTGATGACTGTAAGAAACAGTGTCTCTATCCATTTTGCCATTCTTGCTAGGAAAGAAGAAAGAAAATGGATGATGAAGTAGAAATTTGAAAGATGATTTAGAATTTGATGTGAGATTTGTGAAAAGAATGAGAGGTATTTATAGAATGGAAAGATGATAGAGACGTTGGGGAATGATGTGATTCCGTACAAAAGGAAATTTGAGTGGAAGTGAGATTTGAAAGAAAGTGTAAGGTATTGTTGGGAAAAGAGAGATGGATAGAATAAAGTTGAGATTTGAATTTGAAAGGATAGATTTGAAAAGATTTTGAAAATAATGGAATATAGCACAAAAGTTAGTGGGAAAACAAAAACAATTGTTACCAGTACAGTGTGAGTTTCCTGCTTTTGCGCCTGCAAAAAGATTTAACCCTGCATGAACTGTGTTAGTACTATTTATCTGTAAAATAAATAAATAGTATTTGTGAAGTAATGAACAGTATTTGGCGTTTGCGTAAGAATAAATTCCACTGTAAGCCAAGTTACTGTGTAAGAAAAATTCTGAAATTTAAGTACTTCATATGTCAGGATATTTGAAATAAAAATCCATGTTTATATGAAACTCTTAATTTTCAGATTGAAGTTTTCTTGAAAAAAGATGTGGGCAAATTTTGGGGTATAACAGTTGCCCCTATTCAATCTTCTTAAACCTGAAGAGATTGTCTGAAATCTGAAGGTAGAAGATGATTGAATAAATAGATGCCCTGAAAATTTGCACTTACCTTGATCAGCAGAGATGTTGGAAGTTGCATTTGAATGTTGTCTGTGAAATGTTGTTGGCAGATTGAAACATTACCTGAGATGGGCTTTCGGATGCCACCTGGACAATGTGTTGATGGTTTGTTCATCAGAATGAATCTGTTGATTATATCTTGATGAAGGATTTGAAAGTTGATCATTGTGGAACCGTTTGAGGTATCACTTTAGATCTGCAATGTTAGATCGTTCTGGAACCGTCTGAGGTTTCGCCTTAGATCTGCAATGTTAGATCGTTCTGGAACCGTCGGAGGTATCGCCTTAGATCTGCAATGTTAGATCGTTCTGGAACCGTCTGAGGTTTCGCCTTAGATCTGAAATGCTAGATCGTTCTGGAACCGTCGGAGGTATCGCCTTAGATCTGAAATGCTAGATCGTTCTGGAACCGTCTGAGGTATCGCCTTAGATCTGAAATGCTAGATCGTTCTGGAACCGTCTGAGGTATCGCCTTAGACTAGCAATGTTAGATGATAAATGAGTTGAGAATGAGAGTTCTTCAGAGTGAATCTTTGGTTTGATTGTATCTGAAAGGACTGCTTGTCTGAATAAGATTCAGGATGAACACTGCATGTGAGTGAGAACATCTTTGCTGAAGACATCTGTCTACCTGAAAAATCAAGTTAATAATATGCGATGTCTATGATGCATGTATGATATGAGATCCTCGAGCTAGAGGAGAAATATGCAAGTTATGTTGTGTATGAATATGCGTATGATGCATGATTGTGAATGTGAATATGAGTGTGAATGTGATGCATGGTTTATGCAGCTTAGAGCGTGTCAAGCTCCTGATTGGGAAAATAAATCCCAGCTTAGTCGTCAAGAAATGAAGGCATTGTGATTGGGAAAATAAATCCCTGCTAGCCATTTGGAAGTGAAGGCATCGTGGTTGTTGATGATCTTCTGTCTCGCTTGAGTACCCTGGGTTGGGGAAATTCTTTGAGAACCAGGATGTTCTATTGAAGGATCTTTGATTACTGCTCGGGGATGAACAGTAGTTTTGAGAGTTCGGACTGTGACGCCCTTTGGAGTGGGAATGAGGAAGATGCATAATCCTCCGATGCACTATCTGACCAAGTTTGGGTGCGGAGATCACACCTTCTGAAGACAGTAATCTGGAACAACCCTGCTGGGGAATAAGACTTCTTTCGAAAGAAAAATCTTTTTGAGGGATTTGTTGAGGAATGTGTCTCCATTGGGGAAACTTCCTTCTGATGCTGGTTTAGGATAATGTCCAAATAATTGGGACATGTCCGGAATGCTATTCCTGTTTTTCCTGGTAAACATCAATCATATTCAAATGCATATGTTCATTCAAAATATCATTGGGATGCTCGCGTATTCAAAACAGAAAAAATGAAAATGTTAGTTATAAGCTGCATTGATTTTTGAAAAGGTGCCGTGATAGGCGGATTAGTATAGGGAGACAACAATCCTAGAAGTAGGAAATTGTCAGAAAGTTTTGAAAAGTATTTATGAAAAGAAATAGCTATGTGAGAACGATCCAGTCAAGTTTCAATTCTGCTATTGCCAATCTGTCTTCGAGCATCTCATCCCTCACTTGTTGGAAGAAAGTGATTGGACTGATCGGTGTCTTTGAGGTGTTGAACCTTGTCGGTGAGTAGGCAGCTGAGCGGGACATAGTTGTATGCTTTATTCCCTAATTTTTGCCTAGGCTGCCCTTTCAGGTTTTCAGCCTACCGGGATTGTATTTGTTTTGTCTCTAATTTTTGCCTGGATCGCCCTTTCGGGTTTTCAATCCACCGAGACGCTCATTTTTGCCTAAGTTGCCCTTTCAGGTTTTCAACTTAGCGAGCTGTATTTTTTTTTTTTTTTAAGCAAAGTACTTTTTGACTATGTCCGCATTCACAGGGTGTGGGAAATCCTCGCCATCCATGGTGGTAAGCAACATGGCACCGCCGGAGAATATTTTCTTGATTATGAATGGTCCCTCGTAGGTGGGGGTCCATTTGCCTCTGGGATCACCTTGTGGTAAGATGATGCGTTTGATAACCAAGCCACCAGTTTGGTATGCTTGACTTTTGACTTTCTTGTTGAATGCTTTGATCATGCGCTTTTGGTATAGCTGGCCATGACAGATAGCTGCAAGTCTTTTCTCATCGATCAAGTGTATTTGGTCGAATCGAGTTTGAATCCAATCGTCTTCGTCTAGATCGGCTTCTTTCATGATCCTTAAGGAAGGAATCTGGATTTCGATTGGGAGAACTGCTTCCATACCGTAGACTAACGAGAATGGAGTTGCCCCTGTTGAAGTACGCGCAGATGTGCGATAACCATGAAGAGCAAAAGGTAACATCTCATGCCAGTCTTTGTAGGTTACTGTCATCTTTTGTATGATTTTCTTGATGTTTTTGTTGGCGGCTTCGACAGCGCCGTTCATCTTTGGTCGATATGGAGAAGAATTATGATGTTTGATCTGGAACTGCGTGCAGAGTTCAGTAATCATTTTGTTGTTTAGATTCGTGCCATTGTCAGTGATGATCCTTTCGGGGATGCCGTACCGACAAATGAGATTGTGCTTGATAAACCTGGCTACCACATTCTTGGTGACAGAAGCATATGAAGCTGCCTCTACCCACTTTGTGAAGTAGTCAATAGCGACCAGGATAAAGCGATGTCCGTTGGAAGCAGTAGGTTTGATTTCTCCAATCATATCAATACCCCACATTGCGAAAGGCCAAGGAGCCGTCAGAACGTTTAATGGAACTGGAGGTACATGCACTTTGTCGGCATATATCTGGCATTTGTGACAAGTTTTGGAATGATGATGGCAATCTGTCTCCATGGTAGACCAGTAGTAACCTGCTCTCAAGATCTTTTTAGCCATTGTATGTCCGTTGGAATGAGTACCGAAGGTACCATTGTGTATGTCTTCCATGATTTGTTCTGCTTCCTTCTTGTTTACGCAACGAAGTAAAGTCGAGTCATGGTTGCGCTTGTACAAAGTTCCATTGCTTAGGAAGAATTTGGAGGCAAATCTCCTTAGAAACTTTCTGTCGTTAATAGATGCTCCTTCAGGGTACTCCTGGGTTTCGAGATACCTTTGTATTTCATGGAACCATGATTTGTCTTCCATTTGTTTGGTATCGATCTCATTGCAATAGGCTGGTTCGTCTTGCCTGTAAATGGTGATCATAGGAGCTTCGTCGTCCCAATTGACTTTGAACATGGATGACATGGTAGCTAAGGCATCAGCTAGTTGATTTTCTTCGCGTGGGATGTGTTCGAAAGTGATCTCCTCGAAGTAAGGAATCAAACTCAACACATGTTCTTTGTATGGAATTAGATTTGGGTGCTTTGTGTCCCATTCCCCTTTGACTTGGTAGATTACCAAGGCCGAGTCTCCGTAGACTTCAAGGAATTTGATTTTTAGATCAATTGCAGCTTTGAGACCCAGAATGCATGCTTCGTATTCGGCTATATTGTTGGTGCAATTGAAACACAATCTGGCGGTGAAGGGTGTATGACCTCCTGTGGGGGAAATGATCACAGCTCCGATGCCATTGCCGAGCGCATTAGAAGCTCCGTCAAAAACCATAGTCCATCGGGATCCTGGTTGTTTGTAGTCATTGACTAGCATAATGTCTTCGTCTGGGAAGTCAAAGTTCAATGCCTGATAATCATCTACTGCTTGATGAGCTAAATGATCAGCTACCACACTTCCTTTGATTGCTTTTTGCGAAGTGTATTGAATGTCATATTCTGTTAGGATCATTTGCCATCTTGCAATCCTTCCAGAGAGAGCAGGTTTTTCGAACACGTATTTGATTGGATCCATCTTGGAGATCAGGAAAGTGGTGTGATTTAGCATATACTGTCTTAGTCGGCGAGCCGCCCATGCTAAGGCACAGCAAGTTTTTTCGAGTAGTGAGTATCTTGTTTCACAATCGGTAAACTTTTTGCTAAGATAGTAGATTGCGTGCTCCTTTCGACCGGAATCGTCATGTTGTCCGAGTACACACCCCATTGAATCTTCTAACACAGTTAGGTACATTATCAGAGGTCTGCCTTCCACAGGAGGTAACAAGATTGGCGGTTTTTGAAGGTATTCTTTGATTTTATCAAAGGCTAACTGGCATTTGTCATTCCATCTTTCCACTTGATCTTTCTTCAGTAATTTGAAGATTGGCACACAAGTAGGAGTCATATGGGCAATGAATCTGGCTATGTAGTTTAGACGTCCCAAGAATCCTCTGACTTGTTTCTCGGTACGGGGTATAGGCATTTCTTGAATGGCTTTGACCTTGGCAGGATCAACCTCAATACCTTTACTGCTGACGATGAAACCTAAGAGTTTACCGGATCTTACTCCAAAGGTACACTTGTTCGGGTTCAGTCGCAATCTGTATTTCTTGAGTCTGTCAAACAGCTTGTGTAAATGACTCAAATGTTCTTCTTCGGTGTTGGATTTTGCGATCATGTCATCGACATACACCTCTATTTCCTGATGAATCATATCATGAAATAGTGTTACCATTGCTCGTTGGTAGGTAGCTCCAGCATTTTTTAGACCAAAGGGCATTACTTTGTAACAAAAGGTTCCCCAGGGAGTTGTGAAGGTTGTTTTTTCCATGTCTTCGGGTGCCATCTTGATTTGATTGTACCCTGAGAATCCGTCCATAAAGGAGAATACCTTGCATTGTGCGGTATTGTCAACTAGTACATCGATGTGCGGTAAAGGGAAATCATCTTTAGGGCTTGCCCGGTTCAGATCTCTGTAGTCTACACACATTCTGACTTTCCCGTCTTTTTTGGGTACAGGCACGATGTTAGCTATCCAAGGAGGATAACTTACAACTTTTAGGAATCCGGCATTGAATTGTTTTTCAACCTCGTCTTTGATCTTTTTTGACATATCAGGCTTACTCCTTCGCAGTCTCTGTTTGACCGGAGTGCTTCCTTCTTTGATTGGCAGGCGATGAACTACAATGTCCGTGTCAAGGCCAGGCATATCTTGATAAGACCAGGCGAATATCTCGGCGTAGTCTTGCAACAATTGAATCAGTCTTTGCTTGACACTGTTTTCTAAGTCAGCCCCAATTCTGACCTCTTTCTTTTCTTCGTCACTGCCCAAGTTGATGACCTCAATCGGCTCCTCATGAGGCTGTATGGCTTTTTCTTCTTGTTCTAGAAGTCTTGCAATTTCTCTTGGCACTTCACAATCTTCCTCACTTTCGTCCTCAGTTTGGTAGATCGGATTTTCAAAGTCATGACGGGCAATAGCAGAGTCGTTATTGACTGGATCCAGCGTGTATGTGAATCTGCATGGTAGATATGTGAGTGTGTATGAAGAGAAAAACATAGCTATTTGAAAGCGAATAAAGAAAGAAAAAGGATCACAAAATTTTGAACATGCAAGCATCCCATGATTTTATTGAATGCACATAATCATGATATGACAAACCCTTTTTGTAGAAGGACCGTTGTGCTAAGGCACACGGCTTTCAAGCTCATGGTTCGATTGTTCAGGAACCACTTTTATCTTTGCACAATATACACAAAGAAAACAGGAAATGGCATTTACTCCTGATCAAAGGAGATCACATCCTCTGCTTTCCAGTTGTTCAATCCACCGTTGTTAGCAGGGAGCACCCAGCTGTTCCAGTTGCAGTTGTTCTTTTCGTCTTCCGTAGCATTGATTCCGCTAGTGGGAAAATGCGTAGGTAATTCTTCAGGATAAGTTGGATGATTTGTTGGATATGAGAATCCAGGTGGAGGTCCCTCTATTGGCTGAGCGAGATGCTCGATAAGGCCGTCCCATGCAGTAGGAATGATGTTTTGAATAGAGACTTGTGCATCCTGATAAGGAGTGTACTGTGACAGAAAATAACCTTCGTTGTTTGGCATCTTCCTGGCTTCTTCAAGAGCGAAGTTGTCGTCGTACTGTTCGTCCCATCCAGTCGGGACAATGTCTTTGATGGGAGTTGAAAAGCTCGGAGGAGCGGAATATTTCACCATATAGTCGTATTTGCCGCTGGGTTCTCCTAGCGTGTCCCATACTTCTTTGGGTGGATTTTGATATTGCTGAGTGACGGGACTTGTGATACTTCCGTCATTTTGATTACCCTCTTCTGTTGGAGTAAGATCTTCCAGAGCAATGTAAGAATTCTGAGGTGTGATATACTGGTAGTTGTAACCGTCATTTGGTCCTCCCACAGCATCCCACATTCCCATGGTAATGGGTGGAATTTCGTCTGGATATGGCTGAATGATGTGGTTCAAGTATGTCCCTTCATCATCAATGGCGTTTACTTCTTGGCTGGCGAAGTGTGATATTAACCCTTCAGAGCGAGGATTTTGATCATTCTTTTGATTTTCACCATTATAGCCCAGACCTAGCTTGTCGGACTTGTAGGGTATATCAGGGAGTTGTCCCCATACTGTGCGATCACCCTGTTCAATCATGGCTTTGGCATCTTTGAGAGAAGCCATAGTTGTAGCTGGAGTAGCAGGAATATGCTTGGTGGTAGAGATATCTGGAGATACAACCTCAAAAGCTTGATACGGAGTTTCGATGGATTCGCCCTCCATCTCAACATACTTGTCGTTGCTCAAGTGACTGACCATATATTCTTCTTCGCCATAGACTGTGACAACCTTTCCTTTTACTGGGTATTTTAACTTCTGATGCAGGGTAGAAGTTACAGCGTTTGCCCCATGTATCCAAGGGCGTCCTAGTAAACAGGAGTATGTTGGAAGAACGTCTATTACGGAAAAGATAACATCGAAAGTTTGAGAGCCCACTCTGATTGGGAGCTTAACTTCTCCGTACACCGTTCTTGTTGACCCATCGAAGGCTCTTACAACCACATCACTTGGTTGTAGCACAACTCCTTTGAAGTCAAGTTTTTCCAGTATTACCTTTGGTAACACGTTTAGAGAGGAACCATTGTCTATTAGCACATGAGACAGAGTGGTGCCGTTGCATTCGATAGAGATGTGCAGGGCCTTGTTGTGATTTCTTCCAGCAGGAGTTAGATCCACATCAGAGAAACCAAGACCATTGGGCACTGTAAGACTGGCGACACAATTCTCAAATTGGTCGATTGGGATTTCTTGAGGCACATGCGCAGCTTGAAGGAACTTCATTAGAGCTTTAGCATGAGCTTCTGAATATTTTAGCAGAGATAACATTGAGATTTTTGAAGCAGTATGCCCCAGTTGTTCGACAATATTGTAATCACTTTTGCAGATGATTTTCAATATTTCGTCCATCTCTTGCTTTGATGGATCCTCAGCAGTGATCTCTACCGGATTTTGAACTGGTTCGATCAGTGGCTCTTTGCCTCGAGTGTTGATATCTGGAATAGGAATTGGAACCTGGATTGGACTAGCAGCAATATTTGGAGAAATTTCTGGTGAAAAGATTCTTCCACTTCTCGTGATCTTGCTAGTGCCTGCAATGTTACTTACAGCTGAAGTAGTTAGTGTTGCGTCCTCTTTAGTCGAGGGATCCTGCTTAACTCCATGAATGTAAACATTAGTGTCATATCCCCATGGGACAGCTTTGTCTGAGGAGTATGGAAATGGAGTTGGTCTAGCAATGACTACTGATGCCACTTTGAGTGTAGCAGAAAGTTTGAATGGAGCCTTGGTAGAGATTTTGAATGGTAAGCTGGAGATCACTGAGACGTCTTCCATTCTTATCCCGTTGGCAAAGACTTTGCCCAACATGTCCATAGAAGGGAGCCTCTCAAACATAATGATACGGCGATCCATGTGTTTTTGAATTCCCATCTTTAGATTTTCACAACCATTGGGTTGGCGTGAGCAATAAAAGCAGTCGGGATCACAACCTGGAAAGTAACCAGCTTGGATGAACTTTCTTTTGACTTCGAGGAGTGGAATTGATACTTCGTTCACATCATAAATGTAAACTGTGTCTATGATAGCATTAACAGTTTTGTCATGCTTTGGCATAGGTGCTGTGATGACATTTGGAGTTTCTGGAGGATCGAACTCAATTTCTCCAGCATCTATCATGTCTTGGATTTTATTTTTCAGGGCCCAGCAGTGATCTGCGTCATGTCCTGGACAGTTTGAATGATAGGCACATGTTGCATCAGGGCGATAATTCAGAGAAGAAGTATTGACATTCTTCGGAGGACCCCTTAATGTGATCAGATCCGCTTTAAGCAAGTGCTGCAATGCCTGAGAGATTGGCATGTTGATTTTGGTGAAAGTTCTTCTTGGTGCATCTGGTCGATGCGTATATTTTGGCTGTTGATCTTTTTGAGGTGCAGATGCGGAGATCATAACTGCCCCTACAGATTGATGCTGATCACTTTTGTGACTTGTCTGAATTTGCGCTGTATTGACCTCATTTCTGATGGGCCTTTTTGTAGTACCAGAGGAGGATCCTACTTGAATTTTTCCATTTCGAATGCCACTTTCGACACGTTCTCCGGTCAGTATTAGGTCAGTGAAACCTGATGATGAACTTCCCAGCAAATGGCTATAGAATGGGCCAGTTAAAGTGCCCATGAACATGTCGACTAGTTCGCGATCAGATAAGGGTGGTTGAACCCTTCCAGCCATATCTCTCCACTTTTGTGCATACTCTTTGAAACTTTCTTTTGGTCCCATAGACATGCCTCGCAATTGAGTACGAGTGGGTGTAAGATCAGCATTGTATTGGTACTGTTTGTAAAAAGCAGCAGCTAATTCTTCCCAAGTATGAACCTTGGTATTTTCTAGCTGGTAGTACCATTCGAGTTGTGTACCTGACAGACTTTCTTGGAAAAAGTGAATCCACAATTTGTTATCTGTTGTATGAGGTTGTATCTTCCTCACATAAGATCTCAAATGTAGTTTTGGACAAGAAACTCCATCATACTTTGCAAAGGTTGGAACTTTGAATTTTGGAGGGATGACAACATCCGACACGAGTCCCAGATCATTGAAATCTAAGCCAGGTATTTTTTGTATTTCCATAGCTTTCATACGATCCTCCAACTGTTGGTATTTGTCATCATCCTGTTCGTCTCCAGAATGATCTTCTTCTTCATTTGAAGAGAGAGAGGGTTTAGCAGAACCCTGGTTGCTTTGATTATCTTCTTGTTCACCATCACCGACTATTTCAGGGATTGGTGGCTTTTTGATCTTTTTGACAGGGATCTTGATCTTCCTTCTCAGGTAACTCAAGCCTGCAGATTCTTTGGGCTTCTTCTTCTTCTTGAGTATCAGGGCTTTCAGCTCTTGTTGCCCCTTTGCCAGTTCCAGAATTGCCACTTGAACTTGGGCATTCTGTACTTCGAGATTCTTGATGCTTGCCTCAGATTCCATCTCTTCTGACTGAAATAAACAGCGAAGAGATGAGAAACCCGTCATGAGAACCTGTTATGAAATGTGTATGACTGGATGCCATGTATGCAATGTGTATGCAATGTATATGAATGCAATGTATGAAATGCAATGTATGAAATGCAATGTGTATGCAATGCATGTGAATGCATGTGTGCAATGTTTTCAAGGATCATAGAGTCTAGATTTGTTAAAGAAGCAACAAACGTTAGTTAATCAATTTATTCTTTTTTCTTTGCCTCATTTGGGCTTACAAGACAGAAAATAAAATAAATGATCTTTCAGGTCTCCCGTGGGCGCTTTTTCTTTGTCCCCAGGAATGCGTTGATTCTTTGTTCTTCTTGAAGCTGTCTGGTGAGCTCGAATAGCCTTCTCTCATAGTCCTGACAGTGTTCTTTGAAGGTGTCTCTTTCCTCTTTGAGTTGAACCCAGGATTTTTGCAACTCTTCCAAGTCAGTTGGCATATCCGGGTGTAGAATAACTTGAGGTTCGTAACCTTCGACTTCTGATTCGATAGTCACAGGTAGAACAGCGGGATAGGGCATCATGAGTTTTTGAGCATGAGTACGCACCCATCTGAGGTAAAGTTCCATAGGAATAGAATTCCATTGCCCCAGAGTTTTGCTTTCTATTCTATAGACACTGTCCCAAGCCTGTATGAATCTTCGTCGGTGTCTGTGAGAATCATTCTCGTAATCAAACACAATGCCACGGATAATCATGTCATGAGGACCGTTGCTTCTTGCATATCCGAATTGGCGTAGAGCTAGAGAGGGATTGTAAGTGATACCTCCTTTAATGCCAAGGAGTGGCACATTAGGGTATTCTCCACAATGATCAATGATAGTAATGTCTCTTTGAAAGAAGTTGTTCCATCGGATATCTGAATGAGATAAAGACATGATTCTGTAAGACCATTGTGCTCTTTGTTCATTTCTCAGTACTGATCGGGGAAGATGACATGTAAACCACCTAGCCAGCAGTGGTATACAGCACATGAGAGTTCCTCGCTTCTTCGTGGTACGAGTGTGTAGAGAGTGTAGGATGTCTCCCAGCAATGTTGGTACCGGGTTGCGAATTAGGAAAAGGTTGATGATGTGTACACTTATGAACTGGTCGGAATTAGGGAACAAAACCAACCCATAGATCAAAAGAGCCATAACTTCTTCAAAAGCTGGATAACTTTTGTTTTCTAGCAGTAGTCGAGCCTTTTCCAGTAAGAATTTGGCAAGCAAACCCTCAACTCCACTCTTTGTTTCCCAATTGGATTTGATTTCTGACTTTTGCAGATGTAAAGCAGCAGCAATGACTTCAGGTTTTGGTTTTCTTTCTAAACCAGTGAAAGGTAATTGATCTCGGATTGGTAATCCAATTAATTCAGAGAATTCTTCCAAAGTGGGTACCAACTGGTAATCAGGAAATGTGAAGCAATGATGTTCAGGGTCGAAGAACTGGAACAGGACCCGTATCATGTCTTCTTCAAACTTTGAGGTAACCAAATGGAGTAGGTGACCATGCTTTTCAGTGAATTGAGCATTCCTGGGGAATTCTGCTACCAAGACTTTGAGTTCAGATGGCACCGTTGAGATATTGATTCGGATGTAATCTCTGGTGGCGGGAGCCATTACCTGCAAAAACAAAAGTAAACTCTTTGATCCTTGAAATGTGTAGTGAAAAATGATGTGTTTATGATGCAAACATGTGGCACACAAAAACAAATCAAACAATAGCCTTAGGTTTAAAGGCTTGCATGAGGTTGATAGGTGATACCCTCCCCTCTGAAGTTGAGTTGGTTGAAAACCTGTCCTAGAATAGTATTCGGGTTCTATGATCCTTGGAGACAACATCTCAATACGGCGCTCGGACGGCCGATCAAGAATATTCCTCGAGGATAACTAGCTTCGATCAATTTCAAAGCTAGCCACTTAATAGGCCACAAGTCAAGTTCAACTAAAAGGTTCTAAGACAAATTAGTGTTAATGACACTTCGGAAGCCTAATATACTCCTTGATCGCTTTCAAGGGACATCAGTATAAACCAAAGTATCACACTAACGATGACTACCAGATCAACCGTATCGGTACATGCCGTACAGTTTCCTTGGTCTATTGTCATATACTTAAGGTATCTCGAGATTCGGGTTAGAATCTTTCACACAAGCAAAGTACCCAAGCAAACCTGTGAAAAGTAAAGCAATCAGATCAAACAATTGAAAACATCGAAATGATCTATACTCTAAAGGTAACCCCTTTTGAAAACATTTTGAATTTGTATTCCCCAGCAGAGTCGCCAGTTCTGTGGACCGTCCTTTCGGGCCATACCCCTCCGTGGGTGGGATACGTGAACTGACTCTTTTTTGTCGATCGGACGCTTTCGCGTCACTTTTGAAAAAGTTTACAGAGTCGCCACCGACCTTTTATTTTATCCAATGAAGGAAAGGTTTATAAAAGAAACAGAAAAAAGACCTTTGAGAGATTCTGGGTAAGGGGGTAGGTTATACAAAGGGAAGGTGTTAGCACCCTTTGTATCCATGGTTATCCATGGGCTCTTTAGTTTGCTTAGCTCATTTGCTTTACTTTTCAATTGATTCGGAATGCTTTACCTGTGTTTTTGAAATACCTTTGCAAATAGAATTTGTAATGATCCTTGTGCGGATATATACAAATGCTTGTTTATCTTTCGAAAGATGTTTTGAAAAGATCGTTAATTTTGTAATGATCCGTGTTTGGATGTATACAAAATATTGTCTTTTGGAAAATTCGTTTTAAAAAAAACAACAGTGTATGAGAATTTTGTTTGTTTTGATTTTGAGCAAGCAAACTAGGAGGTCTACCCTGAGTTAGGAGGTCTTTATCCTTGTTCCCTTTAAAAATCTATCCATTCGTCGGATATAAACAAAAGGTTCGATTTTGTACTCGAAACAGTAGAAATGTAACTTTGATTTTGAAAAGAGTGAAAAGGGGTTACCCTAGGAGGTGCAAATGTGATTGTGATTGAATTCAGATATTTATCTTTGAAGTTAGTGATCTGACGGTTCAGTTTTATCTTTGACATACACGCAGTTTATATGGGTGCTGGAAATTAAAATGCGGAAATGTAAAGTGCAGAAAGTAAATCTACGCTATTACATCGATTGTGCGGGAAATGTAAACTAGCCTATTTACATGAATTTGACATCCTATACATTTATCTAGGAATTTTAAATTGCAAGAAATAAAAGGCATATTTTTGTATTTTTGTGATTTATTTTAAATATAATTAATGCATTATTAATTAATTTAAAATAAAGAAAAGATGGAAATATGATTAAACCTAGCAAATAAGTTTAAAAATATGTACAAAATGTTTGTTAATTGATTTTAGAACAAAACTAATTTTTTTGGAATTTTTGAAATTTGTTTTTGGATATTTTAAGTTAATCAAAACATAATTATGCAAATAATTACACAAATAATTAAAACTTAAAGAGAAAATTATCCTAAATATGTACAAAATTAGTTTATGATATATAAACAATATTTAACACAAAGAACAATTTTTTTTATGATTTTTTGACTAATTAAAATAATTAATAAGCAAATATACAAATACATACTAATTAATTATGAAAAATATTGAAATTTTGAAGAAAAATAAAATATTTTTGTTTCATAAAATAATATATTATTTTAGAAGTTTAAAATATTTTTTGTGGAATTTTTGGAAGTTTTTAACTATTTTTAATTAATTTATCAAAGAAACTAAAATAAAAATAGAAAATAAAATTAAAAATATAAGGATACTGATCTGGTGTGGCAATTAATGAAGGAGCATGGTGAGCTTGCATGTGTGAGGCGTTGGATTGGCTTTGAGATTGATCCAAGGGCACAGATTTGTAGGTGCATGATATGATGGTAGGGACACTGAATTCAAGGGGAATTCAAAGTCTTCTGACTAGGGCCCACGCTGGATTGACCAGCGAATGAAGATTTGAGGGAAGGGCCACCTTGGCGCGCTGAAAAGTCAGACGAACCACGCTTGGACGCGTGGTCGTCTTCAACCTCCAGAAGTGAGGTTTTCAGCTTCAAATAGCGGGGGTTTTTAACCTCCCCTATTTGGACGATAAAAAAATGCAGTTTTTTAACAACCTATGAACCTGCAAAAAATACGAGCGTTAGCAATAGAAACAAGTGACCCAGATCCACTAAAATCAGTGTCCTGAATCCAAATATGTCATTAGTTTTAAGGTTTGAAGCTCCTAGCTATGGGTTCGAAGAGATTCAAGTATGAACACTCATATGCATCGTGTTAATGGTATAAGAGCCTGATTCTCACGTGGGAACTCTCATGTTAAGGCCCAGATCACTCATATAGGACCTTATAAGACATGTTAGGGTGGTTAGTTTGCATGGAAATTAATTGCAAGTATACAAAACGAAAGTTAAGTGCATATGTACATGAAGAACATTTATATGCTTTATACGACTCTCATGGGCCTATATTTAGAGTTCAATCTTACTCTATGATGTTTGAGAAGATGATTAGAAAGCTTTATTGTATTGATATTGATTGGAAATTAGAATTTGAAAATTACAAAGTGTATGTAATTTTTTGAGAATTTTATGATATTTCTGGCTATACTCTTGCTATTTCGTGTGTCCCCCTTTTGCTGAAGTATGATGCTTCTTTTATAGCCCAAAGTTGCTTGGAACTCAAGCTAAGAAGCTTTGTTGTCTTTGTTGAAAGTTTGATTTTTAAAATATTAAAAATCTTTGAATTGTTGACCAAGCTTGACTCCATTCAATGCTCTTGTCTTGCTCTTCAATTCTTGCAGAAAAAATGAAGATTCCTTGAAGTGAGTCATACTTGGAGGCCAAGCAACCATTATCCATGCATTTTCCTTTTAATTTTAATCTTAAAGTAAGATAAAATTATGCAAAAAATGGCCAATAAAGATGTGGGCTTTGTCTTGGTCGTGGGAGGCCCATAGTAACATGGCAAAGATGTTTGGACCATAAAAACTTGGCATCTTTTGGAAAAAAAACATTTTTGAGCAATGTTGATTTCATGCATTTTCCCAAAATTTAGCCAACTTCAACAAGGTGTAAATCCTTCAATTTTTGTCATATGAAGGAGATCTTGCACTTTTTGGAAACCTCAAAGAGTCCTCTAACCAATGTCTTTGGTCTCATATCAAAATGATTTTTGGTTCTCCTTGTGTGTCCATTTGAAAAAAGTGTCTTTTTGTTGACTTTGAAAATGACCTGTAATGTCTTTGGCCATATTTTTCAAATGGTGAATGCTATGACCATGGGATCAATTGCATTTGAAAGATAATTGAATTTCCTTCAAAATGAGCTTTGGTTGACATTTTTTGGATGAAGGATGAGAGAGTTATGATCAGTCAAAGTTGAGTTGACTTTTCAGGCAAAAACCCTAATTTTGAATCTTAGGGTTTTGTTGATTTTTGATCTTTCCTTGATGAATTGTGATCATCCAATGATCAAATGTTGAATCCTTTGACAAAATATGGACTTTGACAAAAAATTTCATTTTTGACTGTCAGTTGACTTTTTTGGTCAAACGGGTCGTCTGTTGACTGTTTGAGCTGCTGACGGTGCGTCTGAGTGAATTGAAGTTTGAAAATTTGTATGATGGTACTTTGAGATGTATGGATGTATATGAAATCCATTTGAGCCTCTCAAAACTTGTTGCTCCTGTTAAAACAAGAAAAACCCTGATTAGGGACTGTCTGTATAGGAGGCAGTTAAGCGTACCTGATTTTTGTGCAGTGTTGAGTTTCTGCTAATCGCGTGATATTCAGAAGACTTCTAACACAAAAATCTTGGAAATTTGAATTGTGAATGATTGATTTGATTGATTGTACAAATCACTGTGAATTGTACTGTCTGCAGTTTGTCTGTCAACCGACTGTTCGTGTACAGTATAGTGTGAGTTTCCTGCTTCTGCGCCTGCAAAAAGAGTTAACTCTGCATGATTGTGTTAGTACTATTTATCTGTAAATAAATAAATAGTATTTGTGAAGTAAAGAACAGTATTTGGCGTTTGCGTAAGAATAAATTCCACTGTAAGCCAAGTTACTGTGTAAGAAAAATTCTGAAAACCAAGTTCTTCATATGTCAGGATATTTTGAAAAAATCCATGTTTATATGAGACTCTTAATTTTCATATTGAAACTTTCCTGAAAAAAGAAGTGGGCAAATTTTGGGGTATAACAAACTGATTTTGGATTTGTATTTGGTATTTCATACCTTGTTACTTTCTGATGGCAATGTCAAAAAGAAGTTCTTCTATTGTGGTTTTGTGGATTGTACTGCTATTGTGGTTCTGCTATTTTGGATTTGTATTTGGTTTTGTGGATTTGTATTTGTGGATTGTACTGCTATTGTGGTTCTGCTATTTTGGATTGTACTGTTTTGGAATTCTTGCTGGCTAGAGTTGGAGGAAAAGCGCTTTTGGAAAAGCGCTCTTATAGGGGGGCTATCAGAGCGTTTTTTCCAGAAAAAGCGCTCTCATAGGGGGGGCTATCAGAGCGCTTTGCTGGAAAAAGCGCTCTTAAAGGGGGGTCTACAAGAGCGCTTTTTCCAGGAAAGCGCTCTTATAGGGGGGCCTACCAGAGCGCTTTTTCCAGAAAAGCGCTCTTATAGGGGGCCTACCAGAGCGCTTTCTGAAGCGCTTTTGTTACCTACGACAGCGCTGCCTTTCACAGCGCTTTTAAAGCCCATAAAAAGCGCTTTTAAAGCCCTTCCGTGTTGTAGTGATTGTGACACTTAATTTGGTTATGACGGTTCTTAGATTCTGATAGGGTCCATAATATTGATGTTGGGTTGGATCCATGTGGGCCCACTAATTGGGAAATTTAGTTTAGGAGAAAGGTTAGTGGGGATAAGCAGTTACTTAGAGAGTGCTATATATATATATATATATATATATATATATATATATATATATATGCATGTGGGTAGTGGTATTGGGGGGCAGGGAGTTGTTTTATTTTAATTAGGAGTTATTACTATGGTAGGAGCAGTTTGCTCTGGTGGTTACTATTGTATTTCCTTTTCCATTTCTTCAATTCAATCAAAAACTATCCCATTTGCTATATCAATTTCTTGGGTTTCTATCATTGGTCTGACCTACCGGATTCATCGAGGGGAACCAGTGAATTTGTGATTAATGCCACCAAAAATTTCTAAGAGAGTGAATGAATTGGAGGATCGATTTGCATCAATGGAAGAAGCGTTTAGTGTGAGAGTGTTGACATTGGAGGAAACGTTCGCCAAAATCTTGCTAATTTTCGTCTCACTTTGGTGGAAGAATTCGCGAAGATTCGACGCAAGCCTGGAAAACCACAACCGTCATCTGTTGTAGGGGAAACGATGTCAGAGTAACGGATGGCAGTGAAGAAAGAGGATTTACCTTCATTTGACGGTGATGATCTTGTTGGATGGATAACGCATGCAGAAACATATTTTTATGTACAAGGAACTGTCGTGGGAAAATCGGGATGAGACACCGGATGACTTCTTTGGGCTCGGGCTCAAAAGATGATTTTTTTGTTTTTGGATCACGACCAAACTTTTTATTGTTTCCAAAATAGGAAAAGGGAAAAAGTTGCACAAACCTTAAAAAATATGCAATGCAAATAATACAAAATTAAAAGCAATGCAAAAAGGCGGAGAGATTCCGGGTAAGGGGTTGGTTATACGAAGGGAAGGTATTAGCACCCTACTTATCTATAGTACTCTATAGGTTTCTTTGTTATATTTGTCTATTTATTTCTTTCTCTGCTATTGGGGGAAGTTCCTTCTTTGTGATCAAGGTGGGGACCTAAATGGGTTGTTTGATTATGCTCGCAAATATCATCGCAATCTTCTGCATACATATCCCTTAGAGGTAATCATAGAAACTGTAGCTCGAGGTCTACGGGGTGCTAAGGTTTGAGTGGTTTGAGGGAGATAGAAGTTTGCTCGCCAAGGATGAGACCTTGTGCCTACGTATTCTCAAAAGGAGGTTGAGAAAGTCAGAGCAATCGTAGTTCCCACTTATGCTAGTGGAAGCAAAGGATAAGAGACAAATGTCATCTCAATGATCGATGTATCTAATCTATTTCATCACATACATCTGTTGACTTTGTTTGAATCTTTTCATCATAAGACCTGGGTTGTGCCACTTATGGTTCTTAGAATGATAAAGATGTTTTGTTTAGCCAGCCTTGTGGCAAAAGTATGATTAGCCAACCTTGTGGCAAAAGGTTTGATTAGCCAGCCTTGTGGCAAAAGGTTTGATTAGCCAGCCGTGTGGCAAAAAGTTTGATGAGCCAGCCGTGTGGCAAAAAGTTTGACTGTGATGATATAGAAGAGATACTCCTATCATAGAGATGATAAATGTCTAATCTCCTAGGGTATTCTATTGTGATATGGGGATGCTTTTAAGAAGCCCGTGGGTCCTTGTACGAAGCCCAGGAGGAGGCTATTCGAGGGTCCTTACATTATAAGCCCAAGAGGAGGCTATGGGAGGGACAATCGAGAGTCCTTGCATTGTAAGCCCAAGAGGAGGCTATGGGAGGCACAGTCGTTTGTATAAAGCCCAAGAGTAGGCATGGTATAGTTGGTTTGAGCTCTTAGAGCGATTTCATCGGGAAACTATACTCTATGTCCTAACCTAGATAAGGGAGATTCTTTGCACGGAGCCCAATAGGAGACTATGGGGAACCTAGTGTTATCCTAAGTTGAACAAGCATATAACATGAACAAGTATATGAACAAGTATGAAAAAGTATATGAACAAGTATGAACAAGTATATGAATAAGTATATATGATAAAATGTGTGTGTACATTGGATTTTATGAAGGAAATATACCTTTAAGGATGAACGGTTTATCAAACTAGGTGTAATACGGTGAACTGACTTTTTTGAAATGTTGCGGATAGCAAGAGTCGCCACCGACTTTTATTTTATCTAATTTTAGTAAAGGCTAAAAGAACAGAAAAAAACCTTTTTGAAAGAGATTAAGTTTGGGGGGGTAAGTTATACAAAGGGAAGGTGTAAGACACCCTTTGCATCCATGGTTATCCATGGGCTCTTAATTGTTTAGCTCACTTGTTTGTTTGAATTGTTTGAAAAAGATTTTTTGAAGAAGAACTTTAGCTTGTAAATAAGCGTAGTCTTTTTGAATTTGATTTTGAAAAGAGTGGGAAAAAGATTTGAATTTTAGAGCAAGCAATTAGTAGCAACTACCCTAAGTTTGAAAATTTGTTCTTTTAGTCTTTCGGGCGAAAAGGGTCTATCCATACCATGAGAGGGCAGGAAGTCTTTCAATTTGATGTTGAAGGGTCATCGAAAAAGTATCGTTCGCCATAAGACTGTCCCATGCCATAAAGAGGGCAGGAAGTCTAAGGGAAGGATATAATAGTCATTTTATCTTTTTAGGCATCATGCGAGGATACCTTAGCAATTGGGACT